>NC_134467.1:23775000-24102500 GCF_047948215.1 Lycorma delicatula
TAAAAATGTATTATTGTCTGCAATTCTATCCATCATTTCCACACAAAACTGCAGCCAAGAAAATTTGTTGTTATCTGTAATGTGTAGAATCATGGTTACTTTGGATGGCTTCAATGCAATCATTTACATAATATGCGCCAAACAGTCGTTTGTGAAATGCGTCTCGTATGACACATCAAGTTGATTTTTTCAGACTACGTGCAAAGCTTTCTCTGAGTAGTTCCACATCAACTTCAAGGATGCATGGCCAGGGCGGCCATAATCACCAGGGCGGTGATTATACACGTTTAACAGAACAACCTGCCTCAATGAAGGTTTGGTGCCAAGAGTAAATTGTATACCTACTAAGAGGCTCTCTACTAAAATCTCTACAAAAATTAAGTTGAACTGCAATTGCTAACTACAAATCATAAAACTAAGACACACAGTGGACATGTTTTGCACCAGTAAATGTCCAGTAATTTTTAGCAACATTGATGACAGTGCTTGTGGCCGAATCCGGTACTAATGAACTATGCAAGTTAAAACTTGTGTTTTGCTATGAAATGAGACCTCAATTGAATCTGAGTTATGTAAATAAATTTTTATATGCTTTTAAAGTTGAGAACTCCTTTTTGAATCACTCAATGCAGTACTTCCCAAAAGTATATACACCTATATAAAACAATATATGTTGGATTGTATTCAATGTACTTCCAATGTTTTCCATAAAGGTAGGTAACTCTGTGTTGAATACAGTTTACTTCTGCAACCTAATCAGGATGGAAACCTTGAGACAAGACGATGTGTGGTTCTTTGTTGTCTGTTTGTTTTTTGACTGTTCATCATTTTTGAACGATTGACACTGTCTCTCCATGTGTGCACAGAATGGTGTTAACTTTAGAACAGCAAATATTTCTTATTGAATACATCTTCTGTGAGCATGGTGAGAATACACAGACACTGAAAGCCAGTTTTTTGTCAGATTTCCAGGTACACCTGTTCCTAATCGATATAGTGTAAGTACGCTAATTGAGAAATTTAGGGAAATAAAATCTGTAAAAAATTTTGATCAAAGCAATAGACCATCAATACTCAATGAAGAAAAGCTCAACAGAAAAAAATCAGTGTAGCAACAGTACACAAAGCAGTTTGTGCATACTCATGTAAAGTGAAAGTGAATTCAATATTGAGAATGTTTTCAACAGTTTCTAGTGGATAATTCTAACAATATTTTGGACTATGTTTTCTATACCAATGAGGCATGGTTCCATTTATTGAGGTATATGTAGGTACAGAGTTCATGTTTATGGTCTGCTAACAATCTACAGTACGTACATGAAATTCCTTTACAAGACCAGAAAATTGGAGTATAGTTGCAATACTTAGAAGAATAGTTGGTCTAATATTCTTTGCAAAAACTATAAATTCAGCTTGTTATCGGGAAGTCATTCACGGGTTCATGGGAGAGCTAACTGAGAATGATATTAATAATCCTATGATTCTAACAAGATGGTGCGACCACACATGTAGTTGGCCAATCCATGAAGTTACTGCAAGGAGTTTTTAGATAGAATCTTTTCTAAAGGGCTTATGGCCACTTCATTATCCAGATCTAATCTTTATTTTTTATCCGAATCTATTTTTACTTCTGGGATTATGCAAAAAGTTTATCTAGGAAATCCCCCAAAGCATCCAGCAACTTTAAACAGCTACTTCTGATTTCAACGAGAATATTCTACAAGAATAACTAGTGAGAATCTTCAAGAACAAGAAGAAACAAGTGCAGTAACGTCTGGATTTTCATGGGGAACATCTCCAACAACTAGTATAAGGTAAGTTGATTTTACATACTGCTGAACAACTGTATGATAGATGTATAGTTAATGTTCGTATGCACATAATATATAAGAAAAAAAAATTATATTTTATCAAGTTCTTTTTTCATTGTAAAACACAAAGGATAATTCAAAACAGTAGATAAAAACTTAAAATTATATGACCAGAGACCTGAATGAGTTAATCATTAATTCTCATCCAATGGTACAGATGGAGGTAATTTATTCAATATAACTTTACAATTTTCTTTATAATAAAGATTAGTATCCATTACAGATCAACAGTATATCTCTTTATTTAAAAAATAAGGGAATACTGATAAATCATACAAGTATTAAAACCAGAAACAGTTAAGTAAACAAGTTAGCAACATACAATTGAACTAATGTAACTCTTTTTTATTATTATAATTTCTAATATTGACAGATTGGTGTCAAATTTTTTATGAGATGTTACTTAACTCTTAATTCAGCTGCTACTACCAATTAACAGTTACATAACTTATATAAAAACAAACACTTGACCACATTAAAAAGTATTTTATCACCATGCACTTATAATACAATAACAATACGTCGAGGACAATAAATTGAATACCTTGTATATACATTACACTTTTTAATTATTAATATTATTTTGTTTAATTCTACACTTCATAATAAAATAAATAACACTGTTAATATTCTTTAAAACAATTTTTTTGTATTATATATATACTCATCTATGTATATACATTTATATATAAAACATATCTGAATCCAATCTTTTCTTTATGTTCTTTCTTTATTCTATTGTATTTTTTTTTTCATATTATTTTAATTTTCTTCTTTTTTCAGATAAAAAAATACCTGTAAAGTTTCTTAGAATGGTTCTTTTTCCATGTAGAAGATATCTATCTATCTTATAACTTTTTTTTTTAACTTAAATCTCCTTTTCATCATATATAAGTATTAACCAATTCTCTTTTCATTTCCTTTTTTTTTATACATGTAATATATATTTTTATGACATGGATATATTGTAAAGAAATAAATTCAGTTTGAAAACCAATAAAAATAAAAATGAATAATGAAATTTTGATAGATGTAAAAACAAAATTAAAATAAAGGAATATAAATTAATAAAACATTTTAAAATTTCATTATTTACGCAGAAAAATTATATAAAGGATGGATGAAGAAAAGCCACAGTCTAAGACATGACTACATTTGAAAAGTAATAATTGAAGGAAAGATTGCAGGTGTGGGGGGAAGAGGAAGAAGGAAAATAGGAATTTTGGATGATTTGAAGGGAAGACAAGGAAATTATGTAATTCAAAAGAAAAGGCTCAAGATAGACATGGAGAATGCTGTTTTCTTGATACCTGTCAACAGATAGTTCCATTGAAGAAGAACGGAAATTCATAGCAGAATCTGATAAAGAGGTAAAAACTGGGAAGCATATACACAAGGTAATTAGGTTTAACTAATTTGATAAAAAAAAATAAGTAGAAGTTAAAAACCATAGAGAAAAACAAAGATTGGCATATACAAAATAATGAAACATAAAATACTGGATGTATGGAAAACTGTGATAGAGCTGCGGTGTAGGAGAGTGTAGGCATTGACCTCGCTCCCAAAAGCAGACCAGAGCAAAGAGAAATAGGGTATATTTCCATTAGAGACTTAATAAATTTGTGAATTTGTTTCTTGATTTTTAAGTATATCAAAAGGACTTTAAGTAAATTGAATTATAGGGCAAAAGTTTTGTTCTTGCGATCAACATTTGCTTTGTTGATATAAGGATAGTATTTTTGGTATTTAAAGACTATGCACCCAGATCATTATATGGGTGCATAGTTAAATGGAAGTTAGAAATAGGAAGAGTATTTGTATGAAATCCTTAGTTTTAGAGGAAGGCTGATGGTATTAGAAAATGTTGTTTCCTGAATAGGTTAATTTGATAGTTGAGGGTTTTAAGTTATGGTAGGTGGTCGTGGTTGAAAGAATTCATATGAAGTAGGTTGTGCAAACACACTGATGAGGCATTTGCATCAGCAGTATCATGAGAAAGACCAAACTGATGGCTGTGTTGTGTTATCAAGTTTAGAGGGTCTAAAAGATGACCTCCGGTAAAGCCCAACAGGCCTAGGAATAGAGGAGATGGTGTGGCAATTTGTATCGTCATAAGGCTGGTGTCTTCCCCTAAGGAGGTCAGGATATATAAAATAAACAATTGAGGATGAAAGATAAAACAGAAGTCAAAAAAATTCTTCATTCTTTATGAAATACCTTTAATTATTTTGTCGGATCAATTTATTCCTGTCATATTCCTTTATATCGACATCTCAAAATTTTCAAAAATTCTATTTTCTTTCTTAAATTTCATGTTTCAGATTCTTTCACGTAAAGCATTTAACAAATCTTTCTCTGAATTCTGTACTGATGTTTATTTTTGTCACTAAATTCCTTAGTTTTCATAATTTAAATTTTCATTACTCTCCGACTCTTTCTTTCTTCTGTGCATGTACCATTACATTTATTTTTAATTTTCATTATTTTATCTTTTCATGGTTTATTTTCATTTAAAACATATTACTTTCTTTTGTAAATTTTTTTAATAATTACTTGTAACTTTTATTTTTATTTGATCACCTACAATTGCTGACTTTCTTCCCTTGGCTCAATCAACCCCTCCTTAGCATACCTGACCATCTCTGATTCTTTCTGGATAACCATTATATGATAAACTAAATGTGGACACCTGGTCAATACAGGATACTTAACATAGGACTCTCATCCACCATGTCCACCTTTCTAGTAACTGAATTATGGGACCATGCCACAACTCCATGTCTCATCTCCATGATAAATTTACTGGACTTGTTCTTTACTTGTTCTTCGCCCAAAAAATAAATTTTTATTATCACCTCTCAATATAACCCACGACTAACTTAAAAATCTTTTCATGATATCTCATTTCCATAAATATTGTACAGATGAGGTGACAATACATATTCATGGGTCTCACCTCTTCCAATTTCATTTTTTCATCTTCATTCCTGTCACTTTTCGTTCGGTGTATCATTTTTTGTTTTTTTATCTTTTGTTGCTCCAACCCAAACTCTCATTTTTTTACAATTTTTAATACTAGATAATAATTGAATTAACCAAATTCTTTTTCCAGGTTATAATAAAGCAAATATATTTCCTTTAATTTTAGCATATTATTTTTATTTATTTATTTAAATTTTATATAGCACTCCAAAATAAACATTTTTGCACATATAATAATGTTATAAAAGTTTTAATAATTATTCTAAAAGATGTATTGATAAAGGTGTTAAAAAATAACTCATATCTAATACTTGAAAACTTCTATATAAAAATTATAATATTAAAAAATGAAAGTTTTTTTTTTATACTTACTCTGTAATTTTGATCCCGTAATCATTTCCGTTGTAATCATACGGTAAACAAGACACAACAATTTCATCCTTTTTATAATCAAGAAACAGAAATAAAGACAAAAATATTAAATTTTTCGATTCAATAGAAAATTCTTTACCAGGTGCATTTTTTTTTTTTTTTTACAAAAAACACTCGGTGTGCAAAAAAATAACAAAAATGATGCAGTGCTAAAAAAAATTACTTTTTACAAAAGTATAAAACTGTGCAATTTTTATTCACAAGTATATACTTGAACTATATATAAATACAGTGCCACAAAAAATGCAATTTTTTAATTTATTTTACGATTATACTATCTTACAACGTATTATTATAAGCCTGACAATACTATTAATTTAACAACAGTATATCATTAACATGTTTATTCAAATCTAATACAAGTCAACATATATTAAATCTTATGAGTACAAATTCTGTTAAACTGTTAATCATATGTGATAGATTGATTAGTTTAAGACTTGAGCAAGTTAGCTAATTATATTTTAATGTTAATTACTCTGTCCCAACCACCTTTTTATTAACGATTTCTAATTTAAAAAAAAACAGATCATAACCAGGTGATGAAAGTAACAAACTACATTATTCACTACACAAACCAGAAATACACTTACTAATGAGCTTCGAATTAGTTAATTATTGTATAGAAAACAGTCAAGAAAGATCATAAGTAAAATATTAAAAAAACATTCTCATTTTAAATCACTTTACACTGCCTGTAACTGCATGAAGAAATTTTGTTGCAGATGTGCTTTTACGTGGATAAAATAAAGAGCCTAAAATTATTAGTCATGTTTTTTTTTTTGTCTTCAGTCATTTGACTGGTTTGATGTAGCTTTCCAAGATTCCCTATCTAGTGCTAATCGTTTCATTTCGTTATACCCTCTACATCCTACATCCCTAACAATTTGTTTTACATATTCCAAACGTGGCCTGCCTACACAATTTTTTCCTTTTACCTGTCCCTCCAATATTAAAGCGACTATTCCAGGATGCCTTAATATGTGGCCTATAAGTCTGTCTCTTCTTTTAGCTATATTTTTCCAAATGCTTCTTTCTTCATCTATTTGTCGCAACACCTCTTCATTTGTCACTTTATCCACCCATTTGATTTTTAACATTCTCTTATAGCACCCACATTTCAAAAGCTTCTAATTTTTTCTTCTCAGATACTCCGATCGTCCAAGTTTCACTTCCATATAAAGCTACGCTCCAAACATATACTTTCAAAAATAATATATCTTTGGTAGATTATATAATCTACCCATCAGAAAAACCAAAAACACAAGATAGACACCACACAGAAGACAACTTAGGATCTCACTAAGCAGTAGATACCTATTCTGCCCAAAATCCATTCACAAGGCATTTTAGCCAGAAGGGAACAATATATAAATGATTACATTAATAATCTATAATCTATATTAATAATTTACTTGCTTATATATTATGATATGACAAAAAACAATTTTCCTTCAGATATAAAAAATCCTTCCAAAAATAGCTAAAGACTTCGTTAAGGAAAAACCCTTTCTCATTCACAAAACTAAAAACTGGGTAGAAGTATCTAAAATATAAACCAACAGCTAAACAATAAATCATTCATTCATAACTGCACTGGATGTATTACGTTAATTTTAGCGTCATTATTCTCAATTTGAACAACTACATTACAGAAAAAATGAATAAATTTAACAACAGATCACATGAGAAAAAATCCAACTCTTGCCAAGAATTTAATACACAAAACAATTTACATAACAATCAAATGACTTACTTGAACATTAGATAAAATGAACAGTCCATATTAAATGAATATAAATTATATTAACTAATAAAAGTAAATTTAGTTTCCTATTGTTATAACTTTTAATCTATCTCAATTGGAAGTTATCAACAAATATATATATATATATATATTTTTTTTAAACAATTATTTTAATATCCATACTCCTCTGTACCAATACAACTTAATTTATATTTAATAGATCAACCCTAAATACAGAATAATTGAAATAAATAAATAAATAAGGTAAGTCATCCTAACAGAAGCGCTCAAGTGTAATAAGTTAAGGTAAGTCATTCTTTTTCAATTATTCTGTACTTCGGTTGATCTATTAAATACAAACTGACCAATATTCAACAAAATTCAGAAATAAAAATTTCAAACTTTTTTATGATAAAATAGTTATTATCCTCATAAAAACTTAAAAGCTGTTTCTAGTAAATTTATTAATTAAAATAATTAATAAGATAATTATAGATTTATATCTATAATTAAAAAAAAAAAAAAAATCTGAAAAATGTAAAGATTTTTCCTCCATTTTTCTCAGCTCCTGGTTGTAATACTTTATAAAATTGGTAGGTAAATTAAATACCGTTAAATTTCATGAAAAAATAAAACAAAAATAAATTAAGAAAATGGGGAACTGATAGCCTAGATTAATATAATTTTCAAAAATACCATAAATAATGCAAATAAAAATATTACTTTTTATAACAAAATATATAAATATGGAATAAACTTACCAAGATATGAACTTATGCCTTTTAGATTAAAAAAAAAGAAACAATCAAAATCACTAAATAATTTTATTACAATAACTTCATTAACCATAAAAAACCCATAAGACATAAATAAGTTAGTTATATATTTATATGAAATTTTATAATATAAAAAATATATATATGTTTGGAGAGGGGGATTATATGTACAAAACCCCCTCTCTCGTAAAAACTCAATAAAAAAAAAAAATCTTGAACTTCCATTATCTGACTTATATAAGTAGCTTCATAAGTTCATATACTTAAGATACTATGAAATATCATTTCGCTTACTATTAATCTATCAATGCCGATGTTAAGTATCTTTAAAAAAAATGTAATAGAAAAAACCCTAAACTATATATATAGTATGTTTCCAAATAAAAGAAATGATACAAATTTAATTTTCAAAATCTTTAAACCTTGACCCATATAAATATAAGTTAAGTAAAAAAAAATAAATAAAAAATAAAGTTCTCAAATCCATCAAACCTAATAATTTTTTTATATGTTTATTTCTAAGAATTTATATAATTTAATTTTCACATAAAAGCGTTTTTTTAAATAGTTTAACTTCAAAAGAAAGAATAAACAACAAAGAGTTGTAAATAATATAATTCAATTATTAAGTATAGAATAAATAGAAAACTTTATCGACCTAAATTAATATGTTTTTTTTTTTTATAAATTATAACATACAAGGTTAAAAATATATAGATTACAAACAGAACCCTCAAAAAACAAGGAATCTAAATTTTTAATCAATTTTTTAAAGTTACCACCTCGCTTTTTTTCCAAAATAAAAACTTGTAATATAAATTTAAGTTATAATGATTTATTTTGGTGGACGAAGACATATATTTTATTGTTTTTAATAGAGAGAGGTATGTTCCGTTACATAATTTAACTCGCTCTTTCTTACCAAATAATAAATAAAAACCGAAATATTTGACAGCCAACAACTTTTATTAACTACAACACAAAGAGTATTAACTACAAAATTTTCCAGATCATCATACTGCTTTGTTTTGAAAAAAAAAATTACATTATATTCTAGAAGAAAACTTTACCAAATTACTTAAATAAGTATGTTTGAAAGAATAAACAACAGAAATATGACAATGAAGTAATTGCCGATTGAAAAAAACCATATTTTACAATAAATGAATTGATATAAAGATTCATTTAATAAATTTATTATTCGCTTTCAACATGGATAGGTTCCGTATATTTAAATATCTAAGAAGTAACAGTGCTCAGAAAATTAAACAGCTTGAACTAAAGTAAAAAAATTCTAACAACCATTAATCCAGTTCCAATAGATCACCACTGGAATTATTTTATTTATTTTATGGCTAACAATTCGCTGCATTTGATGACAGTTAAGTAAACAGATGATCAAATATTTTCCAATTTGAGGTGAAACTAATTGAAATTCATTATAGTCAATAGATATATGGATTTGAATACTACATTTTGGTGGATACCGGAGTTCTTTGGTGGTTGGGCCTTTCAATTAACCACACTTCAGGAATGGTCTACATGAGACTGTACAAGACTACGTATGCTTCATTTACATTCATACATATCATCCTCTGAGGCAATAACTTACAGTGGTTCCAAAGGCTAAACTGAAAAAAGGGGGCAAATGTCATATTTTCAACTGAAATTAAACAAAAAATTCAATAATATTTCTCTTTTTACTTCCTTGTATTATCTAAAGGAAGTAAATATTGTGATAGTGAATAATTTCGGTTTCCAGATTTCAACAGAAATGTACATTTTGACCACCCTGAATCCATTTTGACTAGTTTCGGTGCGACGTCTATACATATGTATGTATGTATCTCGCATAAAAACGATAAGCCCTAGGATGTTGAAATTTTGGATTTAGGACTGTTGTAACATCTAGTTGTGCACCTCCCCTTTTAACTGCAATCGACTGAAACAAAAGTGTCCAAAGAAACTCAAAACCCCAAAAAAAATGCATTTGGACTTTTTCTTAATTGCAGTAATAAGCCTTTTGTTGAGAGCTTTTCAACGATATATCATAAGTGGTACTTATTTTCATTGGTTCCACAGTTATATAGCCAAATAAAATTTTAATTAATGAAATATCTGGATCTTTGGGAAGGCACATCGGTTTGAATCAGACTTCATCTCCTTTCTTTTTTTTTCAACTTTTTATTTTTAATTTAAATATATTGATTTATTAATAATTATTAGCTTATCACTGTAAAAGCGTTTTTACGAAGAACAATAATTCAATAATAACAAAAATATGAAAAGTTATGTTTTTAATGAAATAAAATTTTATGTACTTTTCATTTTAAAAAAAAATGTATAATTTAATAGGCATACAAGGAAGTCATGTGTTGTCCAAATCAGATTTTTTGTAAAAGATACACCTCACACAGTTGAATAAAAATGTTTTACGTTAGAATGAAAAGTTCTCTTTAATTTATCTGTCTGTAATTAGTCATCCACCTTAACGTGTGTATTTTTTAATATAGATATGTAATCTCTGGATAAGATATGATGTGTGTGGAACATTTTTGCAATGAATTTTCACAAAACAGTATAAAAGTTCATATTAACAGTCCTTTTTTTATTATCAAGGTGGTTGATCACGAGTATGCTCCTCAAAGAAAATCAATAAAGTGTACTACATCACTGTTCTTTGTCAGCTGTGATGCTCTTCGACGCAAGAGACCACAACTTTGAGAAAATGACGATCAGATAATTCAACAAGACAATCCTCCAGCCCATACATTAAAACTTACCCAGAAATTCTGGCAAAACATGAGATTGAACAATTTCAGCAAGATCCTTACTCACCAGACATGGCTTTCTGTGATTTTTGACTCTTTGTTAAACTTATAATCTCACTTAAAAGAAAGAGATTTGAAGTCATAGAAGAGATCAAAAGTAATGCAAGAATACCTACAGTACTCACTAAAAATAACTTTGAAAAATGGCTTCCAACAAAGGAAACATTGCTATGATAATTATTACATCAGAAGGACTTTAAAGGTGACAAGTGATTGAATTAAATAGGTTAATTGTTTTTTTATGAGACTGTCCAAACTTTTTTTTGTTCAAACGATATAAAAAAGAGTTTTTGCCTCCACCCTATTGTGAGGGGGTCTGAATATAACCAAACATGAACGGTAAATATTTTTAGCAACCTAAGGGGCATCAAACCATGTAAAAATTATTATCTACACTAAGTAAGATTTTTTATATAGTAACCATAAAGTTCATATCTCCCTGCTCCCTTGACAAATTATGGTTAAAATTAAATCAGCCCATCCAATCTGGAAATATCAAAAAAGAAACAGGCTGACATGCATATATATATATACATAAATCCTTCTGAAATTTTTCAGTGCTAAAATTTTGTTGTTTGTTAAAGGGGAGGGGTTCAAGAAACCCCCAACAAGATTTGGAATTGGACCCGATTAGCGTACTTAAATAGTGCATTACATAAATACATAGCTAGTAGAGTAAAAATAAGGAATAAAAAACAAACAATTATATTTACAAATTATCTTTTTTTCTGTTACTATATTATTTGGAGTTTCATAATTTGTTCTTTCTACCCTATTTGTAATAAGTCTACATTTTTCAAACTTCTAAAAGTAGTTTCTCAAAGTGTTTTGTATTTTTAAGCTGAAATATAAATCATCTGATAACTGACAGATGTCCTTCTATATTAATGTAAAAACAGTTATGGATAATTTTATGTTTCCTGCAAAATTATAATTAGGCAACATTAGAAACATTTGTGTATTTTAAAATATACTGTCATTATATAAGAGTATATAGCGATTTATGAAAAATATAATTTGTCATTTTTCTGATTTTATCACTCCCTACATATTGAAGGAAATGAGTTCTGCTGTAGTTTTAATTTTTCAAACATCAAACAAGTTGTTTAATGGCTGAATTTTAACTAGAATTTACAATAAGCTCACTGATTGTATCTAAAAATGACTGAAAATACTGAATAAATTATCACAAAAATTAGTGAAAGAAAGTATTTTATTTTTTTTTTGTCTTCAATCATTTGACTGGTTTGATGCAGCTCTCCAAGATTCCCTATCTAGTGGTTTCGTTTCGGTATACCCTCTACATCCTACATCCCTAACAATTTGTTTTACATATTCCAAACGTAGCCTGCCTGCACCATTTTTTCCTTCTACCTGTCCTTCCAATATTAAAGCGACTATTCCAGAATGCCTTATAAGTCTGTTTCTTCTTTTAACTATACATTTCCAAATACTTCTTTTTCCATCGATTTGCCCCAACAGCTCTTCATTTGTCACTTTATCCACCCATCTGATTTTTAACATTCTCCTATAGCACTGCATTTCAAAAGCTTCTAATCTTTTCTTCTCAGATACTCCGATCGTCCAAGTTTCACTTCCATATAAAGCGACACTCCAAACATACACTTTAAAAAATCTTTTCCTGACATTTAAATTAATTTTTGATGTAAACAAATTATATTTCTTACTGAAGGCTCGTTTAGCTTGTGCTATTCGGCATTTTATATCGCTCTTGCTCGTCCATCTTTAGTATCTACCTCCCAAATAACAAAATTCTTCTACTTCCATAATCTTTTCTCCTCCTATTTTCACATTCAGTGGTCCATCTTTGTTATTTCTACTACATTTCATTACAAGTATTTTATCATTAAAAGTATTTTAAACAAATTATAATCTTCTTTTTTAAATTTCCCAATTTTTTGTAAAAGGTATAAGGTATTTAACCTTGAATTCAGAACAGTTTATCTTTACCATATATATGCTTTAAAGGATGATTTCTTAACACTATATATATATATATATATATATATATATATATCTCCCTCTTTCCTACATCCTTAGCTGCATTTTTCTGAGTTCCTGATAACTTGCATTTCTATCTATACCATAAATATATAAGTTTAACTCTTTCCCAGCCTCTTTCCAGACACTGATCATTATAAAAGTTTTAATCAATTCTTCTTTTATAATATATTCCATCCTGTTAGTTTTCTTCTTAAATGTTCTGATAAGTGTTTGTATATGTTCCAGTAATTGGATATCGAAAGAGTCAGCTGAGGGTTTGTGGACTGTAGATGTTTCTGCAACAACTCACTTTCAGTTTTTACTATCATCTATTTTTTTGGTTCTTGTTTCTGTTATGTTAGTTGTGTTTTATTGCTGTACGTTTGTTTTCCTGTGTTTCTGTTGTGTTATTAGTTTTCCGTCTTTATATACATCTTATTTTCTAAGCCTCCCGAGGCTAAGCTATGCTTGTCTTAGCAACAATGAGCTAAGGCATTTATTTTTTAATATTGGACTGTTTTAGCGAAATTGATACCTCTGGACAATATTACGGCCGTTCGGTCACGTTCTGACCTGTTTTGTGTCACTTTAGAGGCTTGTAACTGGTTTTTTACGATTTCTTTAGCCCAATATTTGTGCTTAGCAACTACGATTTTTAGCAATTTTTACCAAAGAAGTGCATTTATGTGGCTGTGAACAATATTTTCCGTTATTTCATTACTTTCATAATTATTCTTGATGTATTTTGGTACTTTTCACTTGATTTTCTTCAAAAATCAGTGGAAAGAAGAATTTGTTTAAATCAGCTGTTCGCTGTTTGTTTATGTTCGGCCTTAAAAAACTGTTCGATCTTGAGAATTTTCTGGCCTTTCTGGTGCACTTTGGACACATTTTGTTCTGTATTAGGTGATTACTTTATTTTTACATTTCTTTCTGGTTTTAGGGACCTTTTCCTGGTAATTACATTTTTTGTTTTCTTTACGAACTTCTGTTTATTTATTTAGTATTTTTTTTTGTTTTGAGATCTCTGGTTCTGGGTAAAGTTGTTCTGACGGTAATCATACTCGGCCCTCTACTGAAGGTGGAAAATCTACTCGGGGCACAAAGTCCAAGAGTGGATCTTCACGCGGCAGTAAATCTGCATTGATTGGGGAATCAGGAGGAGTTCACACTGCTCAGCCTCAGGTGGAGCTGGCTGTTGATGGGAATTGAAGGATTCCTCAAAAGCTGAAGGCTGCAGGGACGCTTTGGAGGAGGAACTTCTGTCTCTGTCTCGGGAATCATGGATAGGTTCTGGGATGAGTGTTAGCACGGAGTGGTCATAGGAGGAGGCTTGCGAAGAGGCAGTTGAGTGTCTCTCCCACTGAGGGGGAAGACTCGAAGAAGTTACAAGCTGGGTCTGGGAATTCTGGATCGCTTGCTATGGATGCTGTGGAGGGGATGTCTGTCCAGGTCGGTAGCAGATCAACTGAGATGGAAGTTGACGATGGGGAAGCTGGTATGGATGGATTAGGGCTGGGCGAGGCACCCTTTACTTGTCGCGATCTCTTCCGAAGTGTCATAGACAAACTTATTTGCCAACTCAAGGCCGTCAGCATTTTAATGCAGAACCAGAGCTTCAGCGTCATTCGATTGATTTACGGAATACGGTGTATATAATTAATAGGTATAGAGGTGTTTGGGAAGATGCTGTGCCTGATGCGGTACATGCAGATACATGTACAGAGGTGGTGTCGTAGGTGGGGTCCACGCAGACTACCATGGAACATCAAGATCATCACCATGTGCTGGAGTGGGATGTGACTGATGAGGAACTGATTGAGGTAGTAAGTAACCAGGACCTGGCCAAATGAAGTCATGAGGAAACTTGTTCGTTGGAAGATCCTTCAGCTGTGAAGGCCCCTACTTGTCATTTTATAGACTTATCAGAGCCTCATCCTCAAGAATATGCGTCGTGGCAGCCCTGAGATTCAGCCTGGGGATGTGTTGGAGGACACCTCCCACATTTTAGGGAGGGCTGCCGATCCCCAAGTACAGTTGGTTCTATTGAATCAATTCTTCTTCCTTTTGTTTAGTCATTTATTGACTTATTGTTTCCTCATTATTTTTGTTTTCCTAACATTCATTTTTATACTAAGAATGTTCTGAAAGTCGCTGCACAGTATGCTTTAGAATTACATCGTGCATTCTGTTCTTTTGGTGTTATTGGTTGTCCTGTGAGTTTGTTATAATAGCAAAATATCGAATTTGCTATCACATATAAAACTGCAACAAATGAACTGAAACTTTTCCCCTACAAAGTAATGTGTGTTCAAGAACTGAAACCTACAGATCATGCCAAAAGACAGGATTATTGTCAATGGTTTAAACATTTTATTGACCAAAATTCAGTAGGTATGTGTGACATATTTTTTACAAATGGGAGCGTATATTAATTCACAAAATACATGACTGTAGTCGATAACTAACCCCTATGAATTACATAAAATGAAAATTTGAGTTAGGATCAGTGTGAGTAGAATGCACATTGTGGGTCCAATCTTTTTTGAAAATACAGTTAATAGTGATCACTGTTTTGCTGTTTTAATAAACTTCATTAGTCAATTAACAGAAGTGTAAATCAATCATGGTTGGTTCTAACAAGTTGGCACCACAGCGTACACAGCTAACAAATCAATGACTTTTTACAAAATATCTTTGGTAAACGAATTATTTTGAGAAGTGGCCTGCACTATCACCTGATCTGACTTCTCCAATTACTTTTAATGAGGAGCAACGAGACAAGGAATGTATCTGCAACAGATTAAACATGACTGACTAACTAAAATCCACAATAACGGGGCATACTATGAAACATTCCAGTACATTAGCTGGTTAAAGTGTTTGAAAACAAATTTAAATGTGTGCAGTGTTGTATTGATGTTGGAAGAGGTCATTTTTAACACTTTTAATAAACTATTTATTATTGTAATATCCATTTCTATAAAATAATGAAATAAAAATACAAAGTAATAATTAAGAAAGTTTCATCCATCATTACACTTCCATAATTCCAGTGCACATCAACTTTCCGAACACTCTGTATATTCTTCCATATCTTATAATTTTAATATTATTTTTAAATATATATTGCTTTATCTGTTAAAAAAACTATTTCATAATTTCTATTTTTCATTAAAATAAATCTTTTACACAATGTATATAAAACATTTTTTTTGCTCTTTTTTTACAAATTTAGTTTAACTTATATTGATTGAACAGAGAGGGAAATATTTAAAAACAGCTTTAATTATTAAATCTACAGTTAACACGCCATTTAAAAAAAAAATTTCACGATAAAACCTTGAAATATTTAAATGACATTTAAGATGATAGATTTTTAAACACTCTGTATAGTGAACTAATATATATTTATTCATGCTTACAAGTGGAGATGCCCAATTACAAATTGATGTGAGAGGAAATTTCATAGTTTATGAAAAAACCCAAGTTTTACCTGTTAAACAAACATGGAAACCTCTGGATAAAAGATAGTGATATTATCACTTTACTATGGAGGTAATTGGTTAAAATTTTTTGTAATAAATATATAAAATTAATTCCTAAAAAAATGATTGATTTAATAAAATAGACGGTATCTATCTAAATTAAATACTATAAAATATTGTGTTACATTGAATCATAATTTTATAAATTTATAATTCAAAAAAATAACCATTAATGACGTTAGACTTGATATATTCATATCACTGTGGAAAATGATATAACGGTTCTTGAGAATAACAAACCTTATTAGTATGCCATGTGTCACCAGTAAGCCAAACTTATTAAAGAATGTGGTTATAGTGAAATGGTTTCTTGTTGCCTTCTTATACTGAGCAAAATGTACTACTTATACAGACAGAAATTCAGGTGATATTTGGCTACACAAGCGACACGTTCACTCTACTCATTATACATAGTAGCTGTATAAAGAACATCATTACTATCAGAGAAAACAAATATGGTGTTGCTTGCACCTCATGTGTCATATAGTCATAATAAAAACTGAGGAAGAACTGTAAAGCAACAAATTAATGTCAAATTTTCTATTATCGCTCAATAGGGCGAATTAACTAAACAAATGTATCAAATAAACAAATAATACAAATTAATGCTGAGTAGATGGCCATGAATATTATAAAAAGTATCATTAAATATACAGGCAGTAACACAGAATCAAAGTATTAAATGCAAAAATATAAATAGTTAATATTTAATTCCTAATAAACTGATGTATTGGTACTATTATTTTTAAACATTACACCTACATTTTTATCATACACAAATGATTATATTAAGAAATATATACTATAGTATTTCAGATATTAAATCAATGACTCACAAAATTAGGCCAAATTATTTAATTATGGATTTGAAAATATAAATCCATTTTATTATCTTTGTTTTCTATTATGATTTTAAATGATATTTAATTTATTGTTATTATCAGATCTATCATAATTATACAATGAATTGGAAATTTTCATTTACATATCTTTTATATTAAATACTATTAGAATTATATGATATTCCAAAAGATATCAATAATTTTCATTTAACTTCGAAAAACACGGGGTATGTGAAAATACCCTAAATCATAATTATAAAAAAAATCTTAATTTTTCACAATTTTTTTTAAAAATTCTATTTGTTTTTTATACCTAAAATACATTTTTGAATATTAAATTTTTGATTCTTTTTTATTTTTATACAAAACGATTTAGATGTATGACCTTGCGTTGGAATCTTTATGTTACTGATAGTATCATAAACTACACAAAAATGTGTGTATATGTAGTAGTGGAGATTTTCCGGTTGAAGCACAAACTTTAATAAATTGAATTAATGAACTGTAAACCTCTATCACTATATGAGCTGAGTCCAAACTGAATGATTATATTACAAAAATAATAGAACTAAATTTATGTTAGATAAAAATAAAATAATATTAATAAATATAAAAAAATTTCCGTTTAATAAAAATAGGCTTCCTGTGGAGGACTGCATCTTGAGGCTAGAGTAATGAGGTGATGCGAGCACCTCGTAACAAACATGGTGCCCCTGGGGCACTGTTTTGGGAAGTGCAATGGGGTGCTCTTATAATATCAGTGTAAACAATCGTCCAATTTTTCAAAATTCAAACTGGGTATTTGTTAGTACGTTAAAGGCTAATTTTTGCATGAATGTGATACACTCTCGATCTAACAGATAACGGTTATTTGGAAATGTTGTTAATCTTTGTAACCAATCTTCCGATTTTGAATATTTAAATGAGCTATTTGTTAATATAATACAAAATCACGATGGAAACAAACCAGAACAAAAAAAAGCAATGTTTTTTCATTCATGTTTTTTTTAATTTTTAACATTTACCTTTTGTTAAACATTAAAAATTGAAAAATAATACATCTGAAATTCTTCTTTAAATTTTGAAGCTGCTAACATCTTTTATCTTTCTTATAACAAATTATGATCTCTGTTTTGGGATGGGGGTAATTTTCAACAAAGTTTTATTGTAAAAATATCATTATATGTTTAAATAAACCAAAAAACGTTTTAAAAAATTTTAAAAAAATCAGTATTCTTTATCTGCTCTCTACCTGATTTTTCTACATTTATTACGTTAAATGAAAGGAACTAAAAAAAAAACAAATATACTAAAGAATCTCCAATCAATAGAATGTTACCTAAGATTTCTTTTTTAGGGATGGGGAATGAATTATGATGAAATTAGAAAAAATGTGTTATTTAAACTTTTAATAGTATTAAAGTTTAAATAAATAAAAAGTTTTAAATTAATTCAAAAAATCAATTTTTTAAACCTCAAATGGCTCCCCCATCACCATAATATGGTTTTTGGGAGAGGGGATGTTAAAAATCTGGAGTTAACCTTCCCTCATCACCCCTAACATATGAAAAAAACATCAATCGGTAGGTAAGGATTTTCAAATAAAAATACAAATTAACTGTACTACAAGGGGCGATCAAAATGTTGCTGGACTTGTCACATGCTAAACATGTGAAACTTTTTTCACATGTAACCATTGTTGTATTGAGTAAATTTGAATTTTTTTATTACCTTTAAGGTGGAAATATTTCTTATCCCCTACTTAGCACCAGTGAAATCTACCTCCGCCTTTCGGCATGTCGAAAGGGATATTTTTGTTTTAAAAAAAAAATCTAAATACAAATTTTTACAACAGTAATATCTTTGGCTTTATATAGTTCCATGAAAAGAAAAACTTGCTCCCCCAAAATCAATTTCTTGAAACACTTATCAATTTAATTTTAAAGAAATATAAATATCAATGACTATAACACATTTGATTCCTGAGATATAGAATCTTTATTAACATATTTTTTTCCCTTTTTTCACCCTTTAATAGACAAAAGTTTTCAAAAATCCTTTCTTAGTGGGTTCCTACATTGTAAAAACAATGTACCATCTACAATTTCCACCGGTTAAATAGTTTGAGCTATGCATTAATGAGTCATTCAGTCCAAGAATTTTTGTTAAAATTTTCATTAAAATAATTTTCCATTTATGTTACCTGGAAAAACTTAGAACAGGAGTAACATAACAAATTTCCTTTTAAAAAGTATAAAAGAAAGAAAGTCTACTAAAAAGTAGGTTTCTAAGATATATTAAAAAAAAATGGCAACATATAAAAATGTTATAAACTTCCTTATGTTTACAAAAAACGTTTATCATCATGGAAAAAAAACATTTGGGGCAATACAAATTAAATTCACAAAGAACATCTGAATAATAATTAATTTATAATTATTCTAAAAATTTAATAAAAATATTATATTAAAGGGTTTTCCTAAAAGATTCAAAAATGGCATCATTAATACCCACCTCCACAATACCACCAAAAAAAAAGGAACTGTAAAATATTTTTGTAAAGGATTTCTAGAAACACATTCATAAATTAAAAAAAAAAAAAAAATAATAATCAATTAAACTTACCTAATGATGTCATTTTTATTCCAAAACATTCTTAAACAATGTATTATCAATTTAACTCTCTTAACAACTGACCACGACATTTTGAAAATAATTTTTTTTAAACAACAAAACTAAAAATTTTAATTTTATTAGTTTAAAAAAAAATATATTATACTTTATTAAAATTTTCAATCAAAAATATGATAAAATAATTAACACGTTTTAAAAATAAAAAATAAAGTAAATTTAGTAAAAATAATTTAAACTGTATTCTTCCGGTAGAGTAACTACATACAGAATGATTATAAAAATAAAAATTTGTAATAATATAATGATTAATTAAATAAATAATCATTGATAAGAGATTGCTTGTACTTATCAATATGATAATAATAATAATAATGATTAATATTAAAAATATCTAATATGCAAAACACTACTAAATAAATACTGTTACTAGAGTAAATAATATTAATTCTTCGACTTTATTATTAATTAAAAATAAATGTATTACACATTTAAATTCAGGTGAATATTACACACTTTTACACACACATTATTTTAAAGTATGAAAAGATTAAAATCAACAATATATATAACTGTATGATTCATTAAATAAACAAACATATATTAATGTAATTTGTTTTTTCTTTAAAAACGTCACACAAACACATTATATATTCTAATTTCACAATATTATTAAATTTTTTTATAATAAGTTTTATTTTAAAGAAAATTCACCTGTATCCTAATTTTATGGAGCTAAAATAGTATATACATGTATTAACGTGAAGTAGTACATAGTACGAATTAACAATCATTACTAATAAGCAAATTAGTGTAACGTAAAGAAGTATCTACATGTATAAATACAATATTTCATAACAGTAAGAGAGTCTTTAATATTTTACTATATGTCTAAATGGTAGTTTTTTTATAAAAAAATTTTAAAATAAACTTTTCTTTTTATTTTAAGACTTTAGTCGAATCTTTTAGTTACTAAATGACCTTTACATATACAAATATGTTTTAGATATATATATATATCTGACCAAAAAGGAATTTTGAATTAGTAATACATTCGTACTTTAATCCGTAATATTTACATAAATAATTAACCACAAATGGAATTGTTAGTGAGATATAAATTAACATATTAAAAAGTAATGAAATTAAAATTGTAATAAATTATTTTCTATAGAAAGGAAAGTACTGTAATTAGTCCAATTTGGGGATAAGCGTATTTCACAGAATTTTGATGTCCTGACACCTAAGGGACCCAGAAAACCAGATAGAAATTTTCCAGATGTTCGTATATACGTGTGTGTGCTTGATATCTCACACCTTATATCTTCAGGACCATTTTTCATCAAACTTGGTCATATTACTTCTGTATATGGAGCATTGATGCCATTAAATTTTCAACTTAAAAGGTCGTCAAGAGAGTGAGGCTGTAGAACAAAGTCCTCCTCACTATCTTGAAATTTCAAATAATTAAGATCTTTTTTTTTTCTTAGGCACATTTGTTAACAATTAAAAAATAATATTTGCAAAAAAAAAATGTTTTTCAAAATCACACCTCCACCCTAAAAAATGCTCTAAACTAGTGGCTAAGTTGGTACACTGCGTTAATAGTACCCCCTGTTGCTACAAGTATAGCGTAGTGCTACACTACGCTAGTGTAGCACAGTGACATACAGTGTTGTATAAAAATATTATATTAAAATAAAATTTTAAAATAAAGTTGCATGTGTATGTGTGTGTAAGTCATCCATCAGAAAAAAAAACCTTGTGATGGGAAAGTCCTACAAATGAGCTGTCGGTTTTTTTTTTTTTCATTACGAGACTTTTAGTCTCATCTTTTATTTACTAAATGACCTTTACATATACAAATATTTATATATATATATATATATATATATATATATATATATATATATATATATATAAGGTAATTTTGAATTATTGGTATATTTATAGTCTAATACGTAATATTTACATAAAAAATTAACCAAAAATGGAATTGTTAATGAAATATATATTAACATATTAAAAAGTAATGAAACTAAGATTATAATAAATAATTTTTTATTTTATATATATATATATATATAGAGAGAGAGAGAGAGAGAGAGAGATTTCTATGACAAGATTTATATTTATTTATTTTTCAAATTAAAGAGGAAGTCATAAAATATAATTAATTATTAAAGGAATTTTATCCATAATTAACAGTTAAATAGCTCTGTGTAATTGATTTTTATTTATATATCGTAAATTCATTCATTGTTGTTAATAGTTATTTAAAAAAAATTTTGTATTTCTTTGAATAACTGTTTTCTTATGATACACATTTTTTTTTTTTTATTAATTAAAAATATTTATGTTACATGCATTTCTTATTGTTAACATTAAGTTACATATTTACTTGTTTCTCATGGTCTCTATATGCATATGAGAATAAATTTAGTAATTTAATACAGGAAGACATAAATTTGTATTTATTTATTTTTTTTTTTTTTTATTTAACTGACCTCCGTAGCGGATAGTGTGGAACTTAATTTTTCTTCCAGAGGTTCCAGATTCAAATACCACGAGTGATGGTATTTTTGAAATATTGATCAAAATGCAAGTCTAGTTTTAATTTTTTTTTAACAATTCCTCAGAATTTTTGATTTGTTTAATAACTACTTCATATAGTTGATTTTTTAAAATTGTTTATGATATGGGATATAAGTTTACATTTGTATTTAATATATATATATGCACATGATATATGTACACTCGGTTATAAATTTATAAAATTTTAATGGTTTGTTATTTATAAAACTATAAAATTCATCAAACTACAGATGAAAAATTTTGAAATTTTTTTAAATTTGACGCTTTTTATATTTATAATATTATCTAAAAATAAACACAACGATAATTACCATTCCAGAAATGCTAATTTATGTATAAAAGAAATTTCTCAAGCATAAGAAACAACCTATGCCAGGCTTAATACTGGTAGCCCACCGGGCTAGTCTAGTGGTTAACTCGTCATCACTAATCAGCTTATTTTGAAGTCGAGAGTTCTAAGGTTCAAATCCCAGTAAAGGTGGTACAGATTTGATACTTGGATATACCAGTGTTCTTTGGTGGTTGGGTTTCAATTAACCACAAACCTCAGGAATGGTCGACCTGAGACTGTACAAGACTACACCTCATTAACGTACATATGAATGTATGAAGACGGTATGTATGACATACCATCCTCATTCATCTCTGAAGTAATACCTTACAGTGGTTCCAGAGGCTAAACAGAAAAAGAGAGAGTCTTAATACTGGTAAAAGCAAGGAATGAAGTAGTTTCCCAATTTTTTCTTTATTGACTTCAAAATAAACCGATAGTAATAAATATACTCATTGTCAGTACACCTATCTACCAAATTTAAATTATAAACTGAAAATCATTACTTCTAGAGAAAATACCTTTCACTAATATTGTTTGTACTTAAGGTTCTCTGTAGATAATTATAAAGGGTAGAACTAGCATTGAAAAGTAACAAATTAATATATTCCTTAACTATATATGACTGCCCATACTTAGCAATGGGTGGAAAAGAACAATACAAGATTTATAAGTATTCATATCTTCTGGGGAAGGAAAAAAAAATTAAGTACATTATGTATAAAAGATGATAAATGGATGTCTCAAGAAAAATTACAAGATAGAAAAAAATTGAAAAAATTCTAGTTGCAAAATTTCTTCAATGAATATTTTATAAAAGTCTAGTTGACATCGCAATAAGAAACTGTATAATACGTCATAAAGATTCAAAGTGCATACAGATAGTACAAAGACACTGTTATACCATGTGGCATAGAAGTAATAATAATAATAATAATAATATACAATATTAAATAATGATTTAGTTCCGGTCAAATAAACCTTTTTAAGAACATCTATCGCAATATATATGTGATATTTATAAAACTTAATATCGCCAACGTTTAGGAGGTTAAGAATTGACCATCGTTACTATCACAAATAATACCACTGCTGACAATTTATACTTTATAAAGCCCGTGTATATAAGTTAAGTACTGTTGATATGATAATAGCTGCAAATTGATATTCAAATTACTCTAACCGCTATATGAGAACAAGTGAGTGTCCGAAAGAAGAAAGAGATAAAGAATAAACTAATAAATAAATTGAATTAGATTGACGCGACAACAATATTAATAAAAATAAAAAATAAATGGTCAAAAACTCATTTATGATAATTTAAATTTATAAATCTAATACTATAAATAGTAAAATAATGTAACTGTATATATATAAAACATTATAACAGATGTAATAATAGATTTTTAAATTATATCTTGAATGAAGGACGTATGACAAGAAGATTGTCCTAGGTTATTATCCTGGTGTCATATAATCTCCATCCAGAACTTCCTGTCAATTTATAAAATCTCAATAATCTCATTAATTTATCTGGATATCATTAATTTATTTAAAATCTCATTAATTTATTCTGGATAATTCAGTTTTAAAATTCCTAGATTAATCAACAACCAATCATATACCTGTAGCCTCACCAATAATATATATATATATATTTAAAAAATAACAACCACCAAACACACAGTGAATAACAGTGAATAAACATAAATCTTCAGCGATCTACCATTCATGATGTTTTGAAAAAATTATTAAAATTGTGTTATTATAAATCACAAATATTGCAGCACATTACACCAAAAGATTGCACTGCTAGAAAGGAATTTTCTGTGGAAATGATTGAAAATGACAACTGTTATCTCAGATTAGGCTAAATTTCACGTATATGGAAAAGTGAACCCTCAGAACACCTGAATGTAGGGGTCAGAGAACCCACATGTTACACTTGACCAAAGTAGAGACAATCCAAAAATTAATATTTGGTGCAGACTGCTTCACGATCGTGTGATTGGATCTTTTTTCTTTGCAGAAACAATAGTTAACATGAATATCTGTCTGGGCTTGTTAGACGGGTTTGTTTATCCTCAGCTTGAAAAGTTACAACCAGAAATCATATTCCAACAAGATGGAGCACCACCTCATTAGGGTTTATTAGTGCGTGAATCTCTCAACAACACTTTTCCAAATTGCTGAATTGGACATGAAGGGTCGATTGCTTGGTCACCTCGATCACCAGATATAACTCCATGTGATGTATACACAACTTGTGTAGTGAAGTACTGATGACCTAAGGCAAGGATTGTTAACACATTCGAACTAATAGATGTGGATATGTTACAACGAATGTGGCATGAAATTGATTACTGGTTGGATATTCTGCGAATTACAATTGTGCACACATTGAATGTCTTTGATTACAGGTAAAAAAAATTCAATTTTAATGTTTCTAAATTCATACAACCCATTTTTATATCTTAATAAATAGATTATTTACTCAATATCAAAATTGTTCAGACAATTCTCGGACACCCAGAACTATTATTGAATACTTCATTTTTTTTATTTTTCCTTGACTCCAACTTTCAATTTTTCTCTTCGTTCTGTAACTGCTTACTTCAATACAAATTAAAAAATGTTGAAGTTAGAATACATCCTTGTCTTATTCCTTTGTGTAATGAAACCTACCTTCCTCAGTTTTTACTAATTGTTTTGTATGCAGCATATAATTAATTTAATACTATTTAACTACATAACTAGTTTGGTTATTTGACCAAGTACAGGTATACTCATAAATTTTCCAGTACCAGAACTTTTGATTTTGTATTATAACAGACTGCAAGAATACAATATGCACAGACAAGTGGCTGCCTACATGACAATGTTATGAAAAATGCACATTCATTTCACTGTTTACATAAATAAGAAACAAAACTTATCTTTTTCAGGTAAAAAAAATTCAATTTTAATGTTTCTAAATTCATACAACCCATTTTTATATCTTAATAAATAGATTATTTACTCAATATCAAAATTGTTCAGACAATTCTCGGACACCCAGAACTATTATTGAATACTTCATTTTTTTTATTTTTCCTTGACTCCAACTTTCAATTTTTCTCTTCGTTCTGTAACTGCTTATTTCAATACAAATTAAAAAATGTTGAAGTTAGAATACATCCTTGTCTTATTCCTTTGTGTAATGAAACCTACCTTCCTCAGTTTTTACTAATTGTTTTGTATGCAGCATATAATTAATTTAACTACATAACTAGTTTGGTTATTTGACCAAGTACAGGTATACTCATAAATTTTCCAGTACCACAACTTTTGATTTTGTATTATAACAGACTGCAAGAATACAATATGCACAGACAAGTGGCTGCCTACATGACAATGTTATGAAAAATGCACATTCATTTCACTGTTTACATAAATAAGAAACAAAACTTATCTTTTTCACGTCAAACATTTAACTTTTCTTTGTGAATTAGATTTTTAGTGACTTATTTTGTCATCATTTGTCCAAAGATATCCAAAAGCAAGAATTGTTTTCTGCGATCTGATTTTTATATTTAAATTTTATATTTTATCAGCGTTAAGTTAAAACAAATTTTACATGAAAGGATATTTATTTCTCCCAAAGGCAGAACCAGTATAGTGTTCTGGTGTATTCTAGCACCAGTGCACCTCTGAGATCAAGACCATTTTGTTTGATCCAATAACAGGAAAAATGTGAAAATTATAAAAAATATATTTTTTAAATAATTGTTAAAAGATTTTGGGTATTTTATTTTTGAGAATTATATATAGGTAAGGGTACACAGATAAACTGCCAATCTCTATGATGGTGGTAGTGTCGTAGCCTTTCATTCAGAAGTTCCAGGTTCAAATCCTGGTATTCGGCCTGATATAACTATTTATATGAATGAATACATAAATTTCTATAACTAAACCTACAATATTTTTAAAATAAAGTTAACCATTTCCATGATATTACTAACTATGAACTTCCAGGTACTGTAGATCATAATGAATTCATTTTACAATTTATCTAGAACCACGTGATAAAATTATTACAATTTATGTAAATGATGAAATTTTAATTGTAAATTATTTAATTTTCATTGAAAAATATATCGATTTAAAAAATAATAATTTTTTTTCTGTATTACTAAAGAATTGATTAAAAGATAATATTTATGTCACATCTGATAAAAAATATGTCATTATTAAATAATGTTAAACGATTATTACATTTCAATTTCCAGAAAATAACTATATCGTAACTAAATGAAATATAAATTACATAATAAACGCATTACTGCAGAGAAAAAGAAAAAAATAACTTAAAAATAAAATAAAGCAAAATTAGAACCACAGTATTATTTATAGTAAAACTAACTAAGTAATAAATCACAGATCAAGTAGTCATTAATGAAAATGATTTTAGCACATTTTCACATATGTACAAAATACATATGGATAAATAAATATATATTTAAACAGAGGTGCAGAAAATTCTTCTTTTTTTTAATTTAATTAATAATATTTTAAAATATTTAAATTAATATTATTTCTGTAAATGTAAATATTTTAATTTTATTTTGATTAAACTGATGGAAAAATTGTTCTAAATCAATGAGTCATTTATAAAAAACTAGCAGAGCCGGCAATGCTTCGCTATTGCTAGATTTGAGTATATGTAGATTAAATGAACACAACTGAAAGTTTGATAAAACATTTAAAAAATGAACATTATGGAACTTCACAAAATTTAACCTTTTCATTTTTCCCTTTTTCCTATTTTAATTTTTACCGTATTCTCTTTCCACCATTTCTCTCTTTTCCCTTTTTTCTTTTTTCAATTTCCCTTTCCTCCCTTTTAATATTAATAAAATTAAAGTAAAAGAAAGATATGAGACAATAAACGATCAAAAGAAGGAAAAATTAAACAGTTTGGAAAATATAGATATTTAAGAAACATGTTAATAATAGATTTATAAATGAAAAGGAGATTAAAATTAGATTATCATTGCATAAGGAAGTATTTAATCGAAAGAAATGTTTGCTATATAGAAAGATGTGATCAGAATTTAAAAAAATATTTCGTACGGTTGAGAAACACTGACACAAGGAAAAGGGAAAAAATGAAAGGGAATTTAAATGAGGCAAAAAGAGAAAATTGTTATTAAAGGGACAGGTAAGGCAGAAATAAGATGAGAATGAGAACACTTGAATGAGGAAAATTGAACAGCTGTTATATGAAACAAAAATAGCTAATAAAATTAATGCTACGAGAATCGTTAGAAGGTAAAAAGAATAAAAAAAGTAATAATTATAGATGTTTTAAAAGGAAGTAGGATGGACCAGGAATTCAAAATTTTAAATAGAAGAGTATGGAGGTGGTGTTGGTGGAAGGGACCTTTTTTCTTTTTCTGTTTAGCCTCAAGAACCACCGTAAGGTATTACTTCAGAAGATGATATGTATGAATGTAAATGAATTGTGTAGTCTTGTACAGTCTTAGGTTGACCAATCCCGAGATGTGTGGTTAATTGAAACCCAACCACCAAAAAACACCAGTATCCACGATCTAGTATTTTCAAATCAGTATAAAAGTAATTGTCTTTACTAGGATTTGAACCTTAGAACTCTCAACTTTGAAATCAGCTGATCTGTGATGACGAGTTCACCACTAGACCACAGGTTGGTCTAGTGTATATGATGATGCACATAATTTAGCAACCCAAAACTGAATGTTTACTGTTCCCATCCTGGATAAAAATAAACCCCAACTTCCAAAGCAGTTATGGTACCTCCTCGTACTATTTAAAAAGCTTTTATTTATCTTCTGGAAAAGGTTTTTAAGATTTATCTTATGGTTTCTCCATGGATACATATTCTTTCACACAATATCTACTTTTTTTTTTTATTTATTTATTCTGGATTACTTTTTTCATAAGATATAGATCTGTACAATAGCTCTGTTTTTAAATATATCCAGAGATTGTTTCTACGCATTGGGGAGGAGATGAAAGGTCGTAAATCCTAATTATACAAAGCGTAATCAATCAATAAATATCTGACCTTGATTCATAAAAATAAAACTACTTAAACCATTTAGTTTAATAATTTGTTCCTTTCAAATTACGCTTTTTCTTATGTAACACACTTATCCCAGCGATGTTTCTATCACTGGAAATATTTTTCAGACTAAATTTAGTGAGCCATAAGTCATATTCTGTTTGATCTTTTCTTTGTTTTCAAATCTGTTTCCTTTAAGCAAAATTTTAGGCTTAGGAAAGAGCCAAACTTCAGCAGGCTCCTTAGTCGCCAGACTAAGGAGCCTGCTGAAGTTGTTCGATCCTATGTTTTATCAAGAATCACTGGATACGTTGTGATAAATGGGAAGCGTTGTCATGGGATATATTTTCATGACAGTATGATCTACATGCTGAGACCATTTTTATTATAAAGGCATTATTCATCACTAGTATGCTCCTCAAAGGCAAACTGTCAATAAAAAGTACTACATAACTGATTTAATCTGCTAAAAAATGCTGTTCAGAAAAAGAGACCACAACTTTGGGAAAACAATTACTGGAAAATTCATCACGACAACGTCCAACTCGTGCATCAGAATTGATCCGGAGATTGTTGGAAAACAATTTCAACAGGTTTCTTAATCGACATAACTTCCTGGGATTTTTAATTATAAAAATTCCACTTAAAGAAAAGAGATTTGATGACAGAGAAGAGAAGAGATTAAAAGAAATTGGACAAGAGACCTTACAGTGGTCACTAAAAATAACATTGAAAAATACATCCAACAATCAAAACACCAATAGAATTTTTACATCAGGAGCCTACTTTAAAGGGGACTAAGACTTAAAATAAACAGGTTTTGTTTTTATAAGCCAAGGTCGGATACATTTGATTACATTTCATACAATATATACATAAGCTAACATAAAAGGAATATGTCAAATAAAAGATAAACGAAGAGGATTTTTCAGGGATGATTGGAGGGTAGAATATTATATAGATTATATAGATAATGCAAATGGGAAGGGAAGAGATTAAAAAGAATAAAAAAGGATTAAAGGTAAGATTGTAAACGAAACTCTTGATAACCTGATGGTTTCACAGTTCTATAAGGATATTTAGAGAGTATCATATAAAAAACTGCTTTATGTAAGCATCCTTTGGTAGTGACACCATAACGATCTCAATACTATAAAAAAAAAGTAGTTGTATTAAGAAGTAATTCAAGAAGAACGGAAAATTATTATGAAGATCACTAAACAATAAGGAATGTAAAAGTCAAACAAAAAGTAAATAATTATGTAAAAAAAAAAAAAAACACCATATTTCAACATCTATTCATAAGTAATAAACATTTTTGTCATATAATGAATGGATTGTGAATAAATAAATTAATTTTTTTAACTAATCTCTGTTGTCTAACCTAAACAAGGCGTAATGTTTATAATTATTATTAATGAACTTTTTTCTTCTTGTAAAACTACATTTGTTTTAAAAGCTACAACTATATTTATTTTATCTCAATACATTTTAAATATAAAAATAAAAATAGACAATCATGACTAGCTTTCACAGTATAAAAAAAAGAAGACATTTACAGAAAGGAAATAATTTTCATAATTAGTGACTTCATAAATATTTGCTCTCTGTGTAATATTTCAAAATGTTTGCAATATCTTAATTTGTTCAACGTACTTCAGAGAACACACATGTTCATGCTTTTGTGTGTATGAGTGCACACTGTATGTGTGAGGAGAAGACAAGTGTGTAGCCGTGCTAATGAACAAAATAGTGAAAGATATTTATAAAAAGAAAAAAGTAGAACATTTTTTACAAAAACAGAAACTGTAATACTATGTGCATTTTAAATTACAACTGTAAAAATTGAATTACAAACAAACACAGATTATGAATAAAAAATTATTCTTAGAAAATAAAAGAACGTATATAGACTGACTAAAATTCATTTGTATTAACTTGCATTGCATGCAACATAAATCAATTTGACAGATATTGTTTTATTATAATTATATTCACAAAAAATAAATAAAACTGAAAAATATTTCTAGAAATTTTTAAATAATTCTTTCGATGAACTGATTTTAACCATTTCTTTTAAAAAAAAAGTAAATTAATAAAAATGTATTACATTGTGTTTAACACTAAATTACAATGTTGTAGTACGAATATAAAAAGTTAATAAATTATCACACAGATTTTTCCCTGTTGAATAAAAGTAATGTATAAAATGTACAAGTGAAACAAGCCTTCAGTCAGAAATATAATTTGTTTACATCAAAAATTAATTTAAATGTCAGGAAAAAATTTTTAAAAGTATATGTTTGGAGTGTCGCTTTATATGGAAATGAAACTTAGACGATCGGAGTACCTGAGAAGAAAAGATTGGAAGCATTTGAAATGTGGTGCTACAGGAGAGTGTTAAAAATCAGATGAATGGAAAAGTGACAAATGAAGAGGTGTTGTGGCAAATACATGAAGAAAGAAGCATTTGGAAAAACACAGTTAAAAGAAGAGACAGACTTATAGACCACATATTAAGGCATCCTGGAATAGTCGCTTTAATATTGGATGGACAAGTAGAAGGAAAAAATTGTGCAGGCAGGCAACGTTAGAAATATGTAAAACAAATTGTTAGGGATGTAGGATGTAGTACTGAAATGAAACGACTAAACTAAATATGCATTGCTTAAAAAAAATAGAAAGTCTAAATTAACTTTTTTTCTTTATACTATTTATAAATTTTTTTAATGGCTGTGATGCACGTAATACAACTGAAAAACAAAACACCACCAATCAAAGTTACTTTCTTTGAGAGCAATGATGTTTTCTATATAGAAAATCCCTACAGTTATTTTATTATGAAGGAGCGATTATCAACAGTTATGGTCATCAACCCAGTAGCATATAATGGTAGCATATGAAAAGATTCAAAGCCTGACCAGGATTTGAACCAGGGTCACTTCTGCACAAAATACCTTTCTTTTTATGTTTGGCCTCCAGAACCACCATAAAGTATTACTTTAGAAGATGAATAAGGATGATATGTATGAATGTAAATGAGGATGATATGTACAAATTAAGACTTGCACAATCCCAGATCGACCATTCCTGAGATGTGTGGTTAATTGAAACCCAAGCATCAAAGAACACCAGTAATCATGATCTAGTATTCAAATCTGTATAAATGTAACTGTGTTTACTAGGATTTGAACCTTAGAACTCTCGACTTCAAAATCAGCTGATTTGTGATGATGAGTTAACCACTACACCAGCCCGGTGTACAATTGACACACTACCTAAAATCCCTGCAATGAACACTATGAAAGTGCATTTATAGGATTTGTTTCATCTCCACTTTGATGGGTTTGGTATATTACAATATATATATATATATATATATATATATATATATATATATATATATATATATATATTTTATATTGTATTTGTCACAGAAAACAGTAAATCACTTCACTACTAATTATCTCTAATAATCTTGGCATATGTTTGCTTGTCATTCTTAAGAATAGCCATCTGTAAGAATAACAAGCATCAAATAACAAGCAAAGATTAATTGAAATAATGAGGAGTGAAGTGGTTTCTTGTTATCTTTATCACTATGACAAATACAAAGTTTTAATATATACAATATACACTCATGTTAGGTTGCCTACAATCTGTTTAGTTATGGCATATATCATTATGAGTATGGTTTAGAAGTGGTTAAAAATTGGATGTAATTATCATCTGGTGTTCTGCATGGTAGCAAGTTTCTTACACCATCATTATTTCCATCCATTTCAAACCTTTTACTTCATCCTCTTGTAGTTTCCGAACTTCAGTTCATCTGAGTACCGTTCAATGGTGCTTACTTACTAAGTCATTTGATTCTACTTTCTAAGTTTCTTTACATCATCCATTTATCATAAATTTCCACTTACAAATCTTCAAAAATCATTTACCCCAATGTCTTTCTTAATGACATTTTTTCAAATTTCCTCTACCATAGTATCACAGCACCTTTTTCTAGGTTTCCTTTAAAATTAACTGCCTTCTTATTTTTCTATAAAAATTACCTTAGGTAAATTATTATCATCCTTAATTCTTTTTAGCTGTACAAACAATTTTAGTTTTTTTTTTCTCCCCTTGAGCACCAATCTATACAACCTGTTTTTTTACATCTCCACTTCTTTCCATTTTCTGTCATTTCTATATTTGCCAAGTACCTTCTTAAAAAAATTTATATTTTATATTTTATTTCTCTTCAGCAATCAATGTATGTTAGGAAAGACAAAGAATAAGCTTTATAAAATACTTATTTACATTAAGCTGTTACATCCTTATCCTGAATTAGTTCAACTATAAAAAAAAGTTATTTTTCTTTCACTTTTCGCAAGTACCGTACAAATATCAATTACCTAGCCTATTCATAGTGAACATCAATCAATTTTTTAATTTTGTTTGACGAGGAAAATATCTCTTTGATTGGTTGAAGGATTACGTTCTATTTGCCATTTTTGAGCATACGTTTTTATCTTATACAACGTACATAAGGAGGAATCTGAATTAAGATTCTGAATGTGGTTTAGACGTTTTTAGTTAACTTTCTGCTTTCAACTGGGATTTCCTAAAATTATGCAGTATAGTTTAGTTTTTTTAATTCTACAAACACCGGTACAAATATATATTTTTTGTTATATTTCAATAATATTGTTTATTTAATTTTTTTTGTGCATATTTTAATGATTTGACTTTTCTTAAATAAAAATTCTTAAGTACCTGCTGGTGATGATTTAAAAAAAAACCGAATGGCCATTTAATTTTTAATTAATTTTTTTTTTTGTAAATGATTCATGAGTTTTTTATTTTCAAATTTATTTCTTAGATATTAATTTCCGAGACATTTAAGTCCTTTCCTGGAAGGTAAAAAAAAGAACTACCTTTTTAGCAAGAAAAGGAAAATTTATAAATAAAAAATAGAATAAGATAAAGAAACAGAATTTTTTTTTATTACAAGAAAAAAGTAAAGACAATTAGACTAGACAACATAATTATAGACCTACATAAAAAATTACATTGATGTTATAATGATATAATAACGACGATATTTAACGGACAAGAGATAATAGTAAAAAAGTAAGGAAATAATATTTCATATTCGTTGGTTTGTCACAATATAAATATGACAATATTAAATAGCAGATGAAACTCCCACGGTATTATACAGTAAGCTAGGACTGTATTGTCTGTTATTTCCTTCAATAGCAAAATTCTTCACGTCGACTTAATCTACCACCCACACCAATACTGAAAAATGTTTATCTCCAATGCCTTTCATTATTACATATTTACGTCATCACATACGTCATTGGTCAATAAATTCATTCAAAGTAGTGCAAATAATAAAAGTATGTAAAATAAATTCAAGAACAAAAAGTTAAACAAATAAGATGAAATTTTTAAATATAAACAGGAACTCACTTCCTGTATGAATATAAATAAACATTTCTAAACATACTTGTTTATTCAAATAAAAAAAGAAGAAAATACATAGCCTGGCGCCCAAATTACAGTCACAATTTTGCTTTATAAAAGATAATTTCCTAAAAATCTATTTCTGCAATCCTATTTCTATATACTTTCAAACTCTAACAAATGAAAATCCACAAAATGATAATAAACAAAACAAATAATATTACCTACGGGTTTTTACGATTAAATATTAAAATAGAAACATTAATTATTATTTTTAAATAGTTATTTATTTTTTTTATTATTTAATTTACCAATGACGTGATAAGTAACAACTCATTTCTTATAACCACATAAGTATGCTAAAAAATAACAAACATCCCGTGCCAAGGTTAGTAAGTAAAGTACAATGTGAAATGATTTTTTCCCTTGTCTTCCTTGAGCCGAATATGTTACAGCTTTTAAGCATATCAATCCAACTAAAAAACAGAAGAAATATTCACCCCTATAATTGGGCATCTTTACTTTATTCATCAGACTCTGTAATTAACATCATTTCTCAAGGGGAAAGCAATTCTGGCATTGTATTTTAGGGGGTTTAGATGCACAACTGTAAGGACTGGGACAGAGTGTAAAGCAAAAAATAAATTTAACCTTATATATATATATATATATATATATTAAAATTAAAGTTGAGTTAAAAATTCTATATAAAAAACAGTAATATAATATTGGCTAACCAGATCACACACACAAATTCATTGCTTTTAACATATTTATCATTTTAACTTTTAATTAATATTTTTATTATTTGACAACGTATTTTTATATATGAAATTTTTAACTTTAACTTTAATTTTAACTTTTATTTTTGATTTTAAACTTTATATCTAAAGTTTTAACAAATTCTATTTTATTGTATTTATCAAGAATTTATTTTGTTAATGGTGTGTATTTATGATATGTAATTTTACGTGAATAAAAAGACTGTATCAACTGAAGATGCGAGAAAATTGTGAACGTACTCTCATGTATATATAATAATATAAGGTAAGTATCATCCTACCTAATTTAATTTTATTCTGTACTTGGTGGATCAAGTTATTCATTTATATTTGTATAATAGTACAGAGAAATACAAGTCTTAAAATTGACTTAAAAAAATATATATATATATATTTTTTTTATCTATAAAGATTATTATTTTTTTCTTATCGTTAATTATTTATAAAGATTAGAATGAATTCATTGATGAAAACTAGTACCTCATTAAATTATAGTGACTTAAGATTGTTTCATATGGTGAAATCTGAAATGACTCCACAATACCTGGAAGTAAGATAACGTAAAATGTCAAATAAAATAACAAAAGTTTAATCCACTTTATTAAACTGATTATTGTCGACCACTTAAGTCAAACAACATTTAGATATAGTTTGGATACACATATACTGTTGACATTTATTAGTGGACCATCTAACATTTAACAGATTAAAAACGTATTTTAATACAAGTAAATAGATTATTTTCATATATCACACAAAAATGAACATTTTTGTAATAAGTTAACAACATATATGAAGAATAATTCTTCCCTGTGAACTGGACGTACTATAACGCAACTCCTTGTTTCAATACATTTTCTACTTAAAACTCTTTCATCGCTCTTATTAAAGTAACTTATATAGTTAAATCTATAATGTGTTCTTTTTCACATGACAATAGTTCAGACTAATAAATACCAGCATAATATAAAAAAAAATTATGAAACTCTGAACCATGTTAAATCCAACATATCTTTCTGAGGAGTCTTAACATGTAAAAGCAGTAGGAAGAATCATCCAAAAATAAAGAAAAAATTAAGATATAAATTTATCGTAATTAACTTGAAATTTTGCTAGAACTTTAAAAAACAAAAATTATTAACAAAATTCTTCAAGATCGAAGTTGGGATTGAAGTTACAAGTTGGGAAAATTTATGAGTAATTTAAATTAATACAAAATAAAAAGGTTGTTGTAAAACGTCTATTACTTATAAAAAATAAAAAAAGATGCAGTTTAATATAAAATAAAAAAAAAATTAATGGTAATTACAATTACGTATATACATACGTGTACATCAATGTGCATTAGAAACAATAATGTTATGTTTGTAACCAATTGAGACAAATCACTTCTGAAAATGCCACGATGCAATATATAACAAGTATCCTATTATACACATTTCCAAATGAGGAGTACACTGATTTCCTATTGTTTTATTAATTGAGCCAAACATACAATAGTGTATAAGCATGCAAAGCACATTGAAATACAGTAGATATTATCCCCAACAAGCGACAATTTTATAAATGTTTTAGATTTGTTATAGCTATACATAATTGTAGTGTAAAGCAATAAACTAATGAACTCGATTTTGTTAAAAACAAATTTATTATAAACAATTCCTTTACTCAGTAAGAGAAATAAATATATATACATAAATATATCAAATAAATCTATTTTATTTAATAATCTAAATCCAGGTTACATGGTATAAATTCTCTAATTATTTTATTTTCAAAGTTAATTTTAATTTTTTATCTTAATTGTCATATTTAAATAAATGTAATTATTTTATTTAAATGACTTCATGTTTTCTATATATGATAGTAATTTTAATTTTAAGCTTTAATTTTTTTTCTAAAAAAAAAAAATAAAATAAAAATTGTTATGTTTCGATATGTAATTTCATATAATTTATAAAAAACTGATGATGCGAGATCCTGCAAAAGTGCTATTGGAATAATGAAAAGAAAAATAAGGTACGTGTCATTTCATTTACTTTGTAATTGTGTACTTGAGTTGTTCAAGTTAGTTTTTGATTATAAAAAATACAAAATAAATCTAATGTAACTTCTGCGATAGTTTAAAAGACTCTTGTCTGATTTTAATATAACAGGGAACATAATAAACAAAATAAAATTCAGAAGATCAGTCTAACAATTTAAAATAAAAAAAAATTATTAATTTCTGCATACTTATACAAAGAACACCCCAATTAAAATGATCACTTAATTTCATGTAATCCAAACAATCTATAAATATTTCAAACTATATTTCTCTTTGTTGAAAAATCCCCAATTAACTGACACTTTTTTAACCCATACCAAGATAAGTAACGTGGTAGCACAAACGTATCTGAAATGATACGAAATGATACTGAAATGATTTAATTTGCTTGACATGGCTCTGTGCACAACTTATGAGAAAGAAAACAAAATAAATAAATGTGTTTTATTATATTGTGTTTCTTCAATTAAATACAGAAAATAACAAAGGAAACTAAACTTTCTGATCATTGGTTATAACAATTCATAAGAGCTATTGAACCAACTGAATCTAATGACACAGAAATCTTTTACAAAGAATTAAGTAACTAATGTATTATTTTACAAGCGGTTATCTACAGTCCATTTTTTCTTTTGCTTGATGATGTCACCACATAAGTTTGAAGCTTTTGCATGAGATGGAAATGGAATTTTTTAGCATATGAAAAATGCAATGTCTGACCAGGATTCGAACACAGTACATCCAGATGAAAGGCCAAAATTCTACCACTCCGCCACAGGGATTGGTGATATTGGATCATCAGTCATGTTGGTGCCCCCTGAATGAACCCCTAATCTAAATAGGAAATGTCAATGAAAATTATTATTAATATTTTACACTAATCATGATTGTTTTCTTGGCTAGGAACTCAGCTGCAACAGATACATAGGGTTGTTAAGAAAAACAAATAAATTTATGAAAACTACGTCCAGAATTTCTTAAGCATATTAAATGAAACAGCTAATGCTTAAGTATATTTAATAAATTCCAACATATATATGATGAATTCAATCGTAAGTGTGATGAAACATCATTTTACTAGTGAGATATACACCATGTAAAACGTTTCAAGTTGAAATTTGAGGTAAGAATGAAGATTTCATTGTTGGAGTTAATTATCAAAAATATCTGAATTTGCTTCGCATACTTAAACGCAATAGTAAACGTATGATTGACTCAAATAAGAAAGCTGTATGAAACACAATACTCCTCAACTCCTCACTTAGAAATAATAAATGTGTATTACGATAGTTGTTATTTTTAAGTAAAAAAAAAAAAAGAACAAACTGTTCACCTTGTAACAGTATTAATTAGTAACCCAACAAATGGTAACATTAAATAACACTTCAATATAAAACCTACATGGCAATCCTTTTAATATTTAATGGCTATGTTCAGACTCAAATCAAAAAACAATAAACCAAATAATTACATATTTTCTTAAATTTATAATTTAAATCCGTAAAATAAACAAACACATACATTTCAATTTTTAAATACTTTAAAACTAAATAAATGAATATTAAAAGATAAACTAGTTCAGGTAATTGGTAAATGAAAGTTCTACGTATAATGATATAAATAGAAAATTTGTTTCATTCTTTTAAGTAAAAAATTAAAAACGATTCAATGATACGCAATCATAAAAAAGTAAAAAACATCTGCACTAACTAAACATTTAAATACATACAACACTTTGTTCTAAATGATGTTCATTCATCTTCATTACTTATTAAGCAGTCTTCTTTTTTTTAAAAAAAGAAAAAAAGAGTTAAATCATTAGAAAACACATTTTAAATAAATGTACATTGACTGAATTTATTAAACTATAGGAGCGTGTATATATATATATATATATATATATATGATAAATTTAGATGTAATTTATTTAAGTTTATTTTCCTCTCGACTGGATAGAATTAAATATAATAACAAGACATATTATCTTTATTAATCTGTTGAGTTAACCATCAACTATATAAACTTTTAAATTAAATTTACTACATTTCACTTAGAATTCTCTAAGCTTCCTCAGGTGACAATACACATTCATACACACATACAAAATTCTCTTACATACCACACATATTCATTGTGTGATGTGTGTATAAATGTGTATTGTCACTGAGTAAGTTCTGTACGTATTGTACTGAGTGAAACGTATTTAAATTAACTTATAAGTTTGTATAGTTGATTGGTAAACCCAAAAGAATAATAACGATAACATTTTTTAAGAAACATATGTCTAATTATATATATATATATATATATATATATATATATATATATAAGAAAAAATAAATTATTTTTATTAATGGAACTCACGGTTAATCTACTGGTAAAATCATAATCTCAAATCAACTGTTTAACAGATGATTTTCAAAGTCAAAGGTTCTAACTTTCAAATCCTAGTATAAGTAAGTTACTTTTACATGGATTCGAATACCAGATGGCGGCAGTATACTTTCATGATTGGGGTTTAATTAATTGCACATTTCAGGAATGATCGGCCTGAATCCATACAAGATTATATCTCATCTATATGTCGTACATATCATTCTCATCCATTAGGCTGTGGGGTTGATTATTATTCACAAATTTGAAGAATGGAACGTACATTTTAAAGGACAGTTAAAAAATAAAATATTAATATTAGCAGAGGAACAAAGAAAATTTAAAATGCCAAGCTGGATCAAAATTTGAACATGGAATCTCCGAATGAAAGGCTACCATTCCACCATGGAGATGGGTGTTTTATACACAAAGAGATAAATTAAATTATTATTTTAGACTACTCATCCCACAGATTTTCATTTGGCTTTAAAACTTGTAAAGCATCTGAATATAAGTGGCAGTAGTTAAAATTGCTTTACTTGAAAGTGATGATAATTATAAAACCAATTCCGGTGGTATATAAAAGTTCACATGTAAGAGGTAGATTTTAGGTTGGTAAAAAAAAAAAAGGAATGAAAATCATTTTACTTCTCATTTTTCTTAGTAAACATGGCACGAGATATTTATTATTTTTAAAAATGGGTATTCTATTTCAATAGTGATTGGCATCTCATCTTAGATTCCCAACAACTGTTTAGTTATTGCACTTAATAAATGTAGATTGAGCAAACGATTTTAAATTTTTTAAGGCTTTTTAATCTACCATTCTGTTGGCTGAAAAAAGAGTTATACAATACAAAAGGTATTTCTTATAATACTTGTACAGGATCATTGAAAAAGGTTACAGCAATAAAAAGAAATCATATATCCCTATATAATTGAGATAAAGTATTAATTGGAACTGCAAAATAATCGGGATATTATCAAGTTTTCTAAACATCACTGGCTGTGACCTTGAGCCAAAGCACACAACGCCTCTGCACCACTGTCAATCAGTGCAATAGCGACAGTTCAGCAGAAAGCACAACATGTTTTGTGGTTAGCAGAGTATAAATCAGTAATAACTGTTCAACGGACTTTCCAACATGTTTATGGTAATGATCCCCCCTCATGCAAACAGTATTAGACAGTGGTATAAACAGTTTAAGGAATCTGGCAATGAAAAAGTCCTCCGGACGACCCAAAAAAACAAGTGATGAAGTATTTTTGCATATATGCCAAAATTGTTTAAGAAGCTCTAAAAAATCAAATTGAACAAGAAAGTAACGTTGCTGTAATGTTTCAATAACATGGTGCACCCCCATACTTTAATCGAGGTGTTCGATGCGCTCTCAATGAAAGATTCCTTAATCATTGGATTGATAGGCCCTATTAATTTAGAGGCCAAAGCACAGGACTGGCCCGGTCCTGTGCTTTGGCCTCTAAGAAGCCCAGATTTAACATCCCTAGACGTGTTTTTATGAGGATACATTAAAAACATTGTCTACAATGAAAAAAATCAAGGATGTACAACATTTAAGAGAACAGGTCATTTCTGCTACTGTCATAGTTACACCTACACTGATCCAGCGAACCTGGGCAGAAGTCGATTATCAGCTGGATATTTGCAGAGCGACCAATGTAGCTCATATTGAAACATTCTAAGGTATGTAAAAAAACTTTTTGAGTTTGATTATTTCTAGTAGTTTCTGAGATACAAATTTTTTTAAATTGCTGCAACCTTTTTTGATGACCCTGTATTATAGTAGTTGTGTGATCTTGCCTCTCTGTATATTGAGAAGCTAATTCATAGTATCATTAAGGTGTTTTTATATGGATTTGAATGTTAGACTGGATACTGGTGTTCTTTGGTAGTTGGGTTTTAATTAATTAATCACACATATCTCAGGAGTGGTTGACCCGAGTCTGTTCCAGACTATATGTTTACCAGTACATTTACTCTTTGCATTAATCTGCAGCTACATCAAGCCTGGTAACCAGGTAACAGTAATTGAATTTGCCTGCACCTGCACCTACACACACACACACACACACACATACCACACACACACATACCACACACACACATATCACACACAAACACACACATAGAGAGAGAGAGAGAGAGAGAGAGAGAGCGACCCCGAAGTTAGTTAGTATTTATTTTCGTATTATTAGTTTATTGTTTGTTTTAGTATCTAAGCATAGACATTTTACAATGATTTTGTTTGAATGTTCATATTAATTTTATATTATATTATACGTTTAAGTTCAGATTACATTATTAACTGAATGACAATGTGATCATAAGAAAGCAAGCAAAAATCAGAAAGAAGAAGAATATGATTAGTTAAAAAGAAGAAATGATATAGATGCTTCAATAATTGAACAGTAGCATTCAAATTAGTAAGAGATTAATCCCTAAAATTCTACATCACAATCAGAAAATTTAAACAAACTTAAATAAATTATATGAAAATAAATCAAATATTTAAAATATTAAAAGAATAAATAAGACGGTGAACAATGTAAGAAAAGGTAAATTTGAATGAAATTATTATATGACAGTAGCAAAATAAGAAAAATTAAATAAATTCTGTGTCGATGTGTTCTATACAGTAAACAAGAGTGATTAATATGGTTTCAAAAGTACATCAATGACCTTGCTTGGTTTTCTTACTTGTTAATATGTATGTAATTTACATTTTTACATAGAAATGAGCTCATTTCATCTACTTCACAACTCTTTTCATTTTTATTTGTTAATTTTTATCTTACATTCATTAATAATTAATGATTGACTTCAGACCAATCATAAAGAGCATGTTCAAAACAAAACATATATATATATAATGATATATAGATGATATATAGATAATATATAGATAATATATAATGATATATAGATAATATATATATATAAACAAAGGAAAATAACTCAGAAAATTATAAGAGGAACCAAACGACATGCCCAAAAAAACTTGATTCAGCAAATAGAAGAAAGTTTCAAGAAAACTAACTCCCGAGACTATTATAAAATTTTTGGTCAGGCTCTTCAAAGATATGAACCACCCACCCTTATGCTGAGAGGAAAAAAAGGAAATATGGCCCACACTAATAAAGAAAATGCTGAAATTTTAGCAGAAACCTTCAATAGACTCCTCAACTGTGACGACCCCCCAGAGCTTTTGAAATTGACCCTGAGATTGACACTGAAACTCCAGTTAAAACTTCACCGGTAAATATCAACCCGCCAACAATTCAAGAAGTTCTCGCAGCCTTAAATAAAATAAAAACCTACAAAGCAAGCGGAGAAGACCAGCTTTTCGCAGAACTCTGGAAACACTCATCAGTTTATTCAGTCAAAACTTCCCTACATCTATGCCTCGTGAAAATATGGAACAAAGAAAAACTTCCAGAACACTGGACCACAGCCCTCATTCATCCATTACATAAAAAAGGGGATAAAACTAATCCGGAAAACTACAGAGGCATATCTCTCCTGGATTGCACATACAAAATCCTGTCGAGAATCATATACAACCGATGCAAAGACCAACTTGAACTGGAACTTGGGGAATACCAAGGGGGATTTAGGCCATGGAGAGGTTGCCCGGAGCAAATAATATCCCTAAAACTTATGATGGACTTATATAAAAGACGGAAAAAACAACTAATAATCACCTTCGTCGACTTTAAAAGGGCCTATGATTGTATACACCGACCATCCATGCTGAATATTCTGAGAAACCTGGGCCTTCACCCTAAACTCGTAAACATGATAAAATTAACTTTAACCGATACCCAGTCCAGAGTGAAATTCAGAGGTGAACTCTCTCAACCCTTCTACATAACAACTGGATTGAGGCAAGGAGACGGCCTCTCACCACTCCTTTTTAACTGCGCCCTCGAATTTGTCATGAGAAAATGGTATGAAATAAATCCCAAAAATATAAAAATGGGTACTAAAAAAAAACTCCATCACACTAAATTGCCTAGGATTTGCAGATGACCTCGCTCTTTTAGCAAATAATATTCAAGAAGCCGAAACACAAATCATGAGCCTTCAAACCTAGCACAAAAGATAGGGCTTCATATCTCTTTTGAAAAAACTGAACTAATGGCCATAGATCCTCTGGTAATAGAGCGCATTACGGTAAACAATCATAAAATTAAAATAGTAAAACAATTTAAATATCTAGGGGAAATAATAACTTATAATTTAAATGAAAAAGTGACATGGCAAAACAGGACAAATAAAATGATTAAATCCCAAAAATTAACTTGGTCAACATATAACAAAAAATGCCTTTCTGCTAAAACAAAACTTAAACATTATAAAACTGTAGTACAGCCAGAAGTCACCTACGGAAGTGAGACCCTTTTCAAAATCACCCAGAAAAACCGAATTGAAAAAATTCTGAAAATAGAGAGGAGAATTGTCAGAACGTGTATCAATAAAAAACACCAAAAAGAAGTCCGATAGTGGATTGTGCCAATGAGGTGGTCTATCGAGAAATAGAGCCTGTTACTGATACTATGCGGAAAAAAAGAATCTCTTTCTTTGGTCATCTCATAAGGACACCGGAAACAAGACTGTCAAGAAATATCATTGAAAAGCTCTGGTTCCAAAAGCTAGAAGTAGGATGGATCAAAGAAATTAGAGAAGATATGAAAGAATAGGGAATTTCCCTGACTGACCTACAGAATAAAACTGGAAAAATTACAAAGCTAAAAGACAAAAGCATTAGATTTAAACAAAAGACAGACAAACGACAAAATACAACGAAGAGGGTGTTTACGGATGAAGAAAAGAAAGCAAGATCTGAACGGATGAAGAAATACTGGGCAGCTCGGAAGAGTAAAATAACACGCTTTCTCAGAAAAGATCCAACTAAAATTGACTTAAGTGGTCCCATGTTGGCCGTAAAAGCATAATAATAATAATAATAATAATAATAATAATAATAATAATAATAATATATATATATATATGTGTGTGTGTGTGTGTGTGTGTGTGTGTGTGTGTGTGTGTGTGTGTGTGTGTGTATTATGTGCTATAATGCAACAATAGTTTTAGGTAACCAGCTGACACAAAACACTTAACTCTGAAGATGGTAAATCCATGGTAAAGAATAAAAACATTCCATCAAACTTACCAAAGATAAAGGGATAAACGATTTTACACTGCCTTCTTTATTGAACTGAATATACTGTTACATATATTAAGCGCACCAAAATACCCAAGATATAAACACAACACTTACATCGTATCTTAGCATGAACCATTTAAAAAACATCATTAATTTCAGAGAAAGAAAATTTTACGAGTATTCTTTGAATCTTGTTTTAGATATGTTACAATAAAATCAAACTGAGAATCTCCACATATCTAGAATACCTTTTTTGAATCGAAGCCAGTAATTACTGGTGTCCCTATTATTACAGATAATCCAGTAATAGAATGGCAATGAAAAACAATATGAAAGACGCATTATTATTAAAATGTAACTATTTCGACCATGAACTATCACTTCCTCACAGAAAAATATTACCAGTATCATTTGTACCATTTCTTTATCAAATACATATACAGTTTTCTATAGAAGCAATACGCTATTACATTATTTCCATTCAGTATGGTAATACAAAATATTGTATTAAAATAATTTAGTTTGTTTTATTATTAAAAACTAATAATATCTTTTGTGATTTCCATCAAAATCGTCATGGTCAAAATATTTTAAAAAAAATTAATTAAAAAAAATATTAAATTAGATTGCAATGAATAAAATTTTAATGAAATTTTAATTAAGGATCATTAATATATTTTATTAATAAACATTTGGTCACTACCATAATCACACCCTATCCTTATATAAGCAATAAGAAGTACTTCATTGACCCATTTTGACCTACATTTATATTACCTTGCTTGATGACCCTCAGTATATATATTTATTTTTGAATACATTTATTATATTAAAAAAATTAATGATCATACTTTAAAGAAAAACTATTTGTATAAAAATTATAAGATCAAATAAATTAAGGTTATTTTAGTAAATTATTCAACTTTAATCCATTTAAAGCTTCATACATTTCAATTTTTGCACTTTATTATGCATATTGTAATTACACTGAGTATTCATAAAGTCATGCAACTTAAAACAACTTATTGATCAAAGAAGGACCAATTTAATTATGTATAATACACTAAACTAAACAAATTAAAATTTAAAGTTAATTAACATTTCACTTATATAAATTACAACAGACATTAAAAATAATCATCTTCATTATGATATACGTATCAACAAAATTTCATCATAATGATGCAATATAGAGCTCCTCTGATTTAGGAATGCTTTCTTTAAATATTTCTTCTCAACTTATTCAATATAAGTTAAGATTTAAGTTGTATGAGTTATTCTTGAAATAACTGTTTTTGTGATTATCTCACAAATAAAAATCTGGAGAGGTGAGATGTTCAGTAAATATGAAGGCCACAGCATGTAAGAAATAACATGGTCACAAAAAAATTCACATAACATTATCTAGCGATATGGCATATCATTAAATGACATAATAAAACAAATATTATATTTGATTTTTAATCTCAGTTAAGTCTATAATGTTATTTAAAGTAACTTTTTAACTCTGTGAAAAAAAAGGTATATCCAACTACTCTTCATTAAGAAATTACGTAACAAAAACTAATTTTCTATAGATATAAATTTTTTTTCTGAAAAAATGTGGGAATTTTCAGTACACCATATATACTATTATTTTAATTTTTGAAAAAAGCTGACAACACAGTTGTAGGACTTTTCTGTCATACAGCTAAAGCCTTGTACAGCGAAATTCCTACAACTGTGAGTTCTTTATGATGCATGGCTTACAGAGACAACTTAATGCAAATATCATTTTATTTAAATATTTTTTTTGTTTATTTACTTCAATGATTCTAACTAAAGTGTGTGTGTGTGTGCATGTGTGGTACTAGTGGCAGCAGTCAGCACTAACTAAACTAATATAATTTCACAACTTAAAAAAACAAATTTCACTATTTACAAAAATAGTTGTAAAGAAAAAATAACATTTATAAAAACGAATAAAAAATTATAAAACATGAGAACGCATCGTACATTTTCAACACACAGCAGGCACTTAAGAAGGTAGACAACTCTTAAATGTTGTTCACTAGATCAAACCAGCAGGTTGGTCTAGTGGTGAACTTTTCATCATATCACAAATCAGCTGATTTTGAATTCGAAAGTTCTAATGTTCAAATGCTAGTAAAAGCAGTTACTTTTATACAGATTTGTATAATAAATCATGAATACCGGTGTTATTTGGTGGTTGGGTTTCACTTAACCACATATCTCAAGAACAGTCAACCTGACTACCACAAGACTACCACTTCATTTACATCATACATCCTCTAAAAGAATACCTTACGGTGATTCTGGAGGAAACAGAAAAGAAAGACCCTTCAATGTATTAAATGGAGGCATGTAAGGGTGGCATGCATATTGAGAGCTTCAATAGAATTCCTGAAATGAGTAATAAAGGTATTGGAGGGCCTAAACATTGTCTTTGTCAGCAAACATTGATGTTATCAATTCTGCAAATATATTTTTTTGCGTGCACTTAGTTTTGAGAAAAACAATTTATTTTTATGACCAACTGGCAGAAATATATTTTATAATAAGGATGTTCATAAAAATACAACAAACCTGTCATTGTTTACTTTGATGATTTACAAAAATGAATTATTTTTCAAAGAACTTCACAAGCGAGCTTGTTGTTGGTTTGATTTTTTTTTCTACAAATTTCTACAAGAAATTTTGTAGAAAAAAGTGAAAAGAAAATGTTTAAATATTCAATTCAATTAAAAAATGTTTTTTTTTTTTTTTATTATTAATTATACATTTTTTAAAAACAAATTCATTTTCTTTCATGTTTTAATTTCATATATATATTATTATTATTATTATTATGCTTTTACGGCCAACATGGGACCACTTAGGTCAATTTTAGTTAGATCTTTTCTGAGAAAAGCATGTTATTTTACTCTTCCGAGCTGCCCAGTATTTCTTCATCCGTTCAGATCTTGCTTTCTTTTCTTCATCTGTAAACACCCTCTTCGTTGTATTTTGTCGTTTGTCTTCTTTTGTTTAAATCTAATGTTTTTGTCTTTTAGCTTTGTAATTTTTCCAGTTTTATTCTGTAGGTCAGTCAGGGAAATTCCCAATTTTTTCATATCTTCTCTAATTTCTTTGATCCATCCTACTTCTAGCTTTTGGAACCAGAGCTTTTCAATGATATTTTTTGACAGTCTTGTTTCTGGTGTCCTTATGAGATGACCAAAGAAAGAGATTCTTTTTTTCCGCATAGTATCAGTAACAGGCTCTATTTCTCGATACACACCTCATTTGGCATAATCCACCATCGGCCTTCTTTTTTTGGTGTTTTTTATTGATACACGTTCTGACAATTCTCCTCTCTATTTTCAGAATTTTATCAATTTGGTTTTTCTGAGTGATTTTGAAAAGGGTCTCGCTTCCGTAGGTGACTTCTGGCTGAACTACAGTTTTATAATGTTTAAGTTATATATATATATATAATTATGTATACTGTCTATTGTACTTTTTCAAAATGAAAATTTTAACTGTATTATATTTAAAATTGTATATGTTTAATATTTTTTATAATTTTTTTTTTTTAAATGTTTTTACTTTTTAAAAATACCAACAAAAATTCGCTGTCAAAAATTTTGTTTCAACGTAATAATGTAAGGAGTGGTGAAAAAACTTTAGTCCAGAGCAGAAAAAAAGCTGGATCAGGGCCTGACTCTATCTTAAATAAAATTCAATTTTCGCTATAAGCTTCTAGACCAAGTGGTCTAGAGAAGTGGTCACATTAATATCTAAAACCGAGAAGTAATAAATTTCAAAATAATTTCTCCTAAAATAATCTTGATATTCTGTAAAATAACTGATTCATCAGATAAAATTTCATAATAAACACATGCTGTGTTGTGAATACAATATTTTTATTTTAACATAGTCATTTAGACCGCCAACTCAGATGGAAGGATGTGATCTATGCATTTTGACTTTCACTTGTATGCTCATAGCAAATTATTACGTTCACCTAAAACCTTGTAATAAATATCTTAAGAGTACATGGTATGTACTGTTTTAAGTTGCGCAATCAAATAAAAAAAAAAAGTTAATATAATGAAAATGTACATCATTGACATATAACTGAAATGGGTCATTATATGCAGATATAATCTCAGAAATGTAATGAATGGTTGAAAAATTACATTTTTTAAACAACAGTTTGTCACAGTTTTAAACAGAAGAATAATAAAAAACTCAAACCTGAGATTTCAAAAGATGTTTTAGAGAAACATTTTTAAATTACATGCGCTTTCAGTTTTGTTCCAACAATGTTTTAGACAGAATACAAAAGAAGCAAGAAAATAAAAAAAAGTAATTTTCAAGATGCGGCAGAAACCTGTTAAATGAAACAATTTTAATTAGTAAATAAGAAATGTAGTTAAATAGTAATATGAAAAATAAATGTAATAAAACACAGGAAATACAAAAATAATTTGAAAAACAAGATACAACTCTCCCCCTTAGAATAAAAGCTAAAGTATTTTATTGACTACGAAATAAAATTCAATTACAGTTAATTTACAATTCAAACTGAATAAGAATAGTAATTGTAACTTACCCTAGCCCAAAGTGTAACGATGAGGATTGTCAGATGTGCAAGTAATGTAAGAAAGCGAGCAGGGATTAAACCATCTGCGCACAATACTGTCATTATACATAACACCCTGAAACACAAATTAGTAAAAATTTAAAACATATATGTGTAGGTATGTGTGTGTGTGTGTGTGTGTGTGTATGTATATATATATATATATATAAAATATAAAATGTAAGACTTATTCTACACCAAATTTTTTTTCTTAAAACTGTTCCTCCCTGGTTGAATTTTTGTGATAATACTGATATAATAACGCTGATTTTTTTTGATTAAAAAATAACACAAAATATTGTAGAATTCTGATGCCCCCTCAGTGAATTTAAATATCACTTTAAATAATATATATATATATATATTATTCTAAACATAAAAATCCTTGCCCTAAATAATTAAAATAAAAAAAAAAGAAATTAATAACCTGACTTTGAAACTGCGCTGTTAAACTTTGTACAATGCATAATTTTATAAACTCAAGCAAAAAAATGTGCTTAGCTTCCAGTGATAGAAAATGATGCGTATTCACAGAAAAGATTCAAACATTTAAAATACAAGACAGATGTTACATCTATATTATACTGCAGTAAATATATATAGAATAAAACTTTCCCTGTATGGTCACCCTTATTAAAAAAACCACCCTTCTTCATGACCTAATTTTTTTTCTGAAACTGATATTAAATCCCATAACAGTAATATATTCTACACCCCTGGTAAGAGAACACCCTCATGTTAAAACTGACAGTCAACCCTTATAAGCTCTCTAATTTTAAAGATATATATTACTTTTCAATATATTTCAGATGTTATTATATAACAATACTTATGATAATTGTACAATATATAAAATACATAATAAATTCCACAAAAACAATTATGAGAATTTCAGGATTAACCCGTAAGTGTAATATTGGGTGTTTTAAAACATAATTCAATACTTCAACAGCATATTCTTCAGTTAGTTTAGTATAAATAGGGCTCAATACAAACACTAAGCCCAGAAATGCTAAGTTATCCATTAGTCAGTCTACAATTTAAAGTATAAAGCAAAACTCATATCATCAAAAAAGTGAGTTAATTTTAAAAAACTATATAAATATACTAAACTATTTAATAAACTATATAAATAGTATCAAGACTGATTTAAAAGTAGCACAATCACCAGACCAGGATGATTGTATCCTTAAGCATAACCTATTGGTCAAATCTATACCCTCTTTTTCTGTTTAGCCTTCGGAACCACCACAAGGTATTACTTCAGAGGATGATATGTATCAATGTAAATGAACTGTAGTCTTGTACAGTCTCAGGTCGAACATTATTGAGATGTGTGGTAAATTGAAACCCAACCACCAAAGAACACTGATAATCATGATCTAGTATTCAAATCCGGATAAAAGTAATTGTCTTTTATCGAACTCTAGACTTCGAAATTATCCACAATCACTGCGATGATGAGTTCACCACTAGATCAACTCGATGGTTTACCTACACCAACCTAAAAATTTCCCAACAACAAAAAACCCCAATCAAAAGTTCAATGTCCTGTAAAAGTAGCAAACTAAAATCCTATACAAAATCACTCAAGAAATTGGGATAATTTCATCCAGATAATAGCAGTATATTACTTATAAGCATTTTTATAAATTGTCTAAAAATAGATGCAACCATCCTTTTCATACAGAAATAAAAGAATTAACCAAAAATGAGTATATTATTCCTAAAAGAATAAACAAATCCGTCCCTGAAACTGTATGTCAGGTGGAAGTACTCACTGAGGTATAAACTGTTCAAATAGATCCAAATGGAAATAAAACTCCGTAATTTATAACATGATGATTCTGGAACAACTATCTCTTTTTCTGTTTTAGTCTCTGGGACTATAGTAAGGCACTACTTCTGAGGATGATATATATGAATGTAAATGAAATGTAGTCTTGTACAGTCTCAGGTCGACCATTCCTGAAATGTGTGGTTAATTGAAACCCAACCACCAAAGAACATCGGTATCCACAATCTATATTCAAATCCATATAAAAGTAACTGCCTTTACTAGGATTTGTACCTTAGAACTCTCAAATTTGAAATCGGCTGATTTGCAATATTTAGTTCACTACTAGACCAATTTGGAGGTTGTAACAACTAAAAAAAAAAAAAGAAATAAATAAAAATAAAATTATCTATATAAAGGATAAAATTTCATCAGGGTTAAGTTTAATAAACTGGTTTCTACATATAAACTTTATTAAATAATGCTAGCTTTTCCTGTATAGTTTCAACATTAATTAATAGCTTATCAACACACTAGTTAACAGTATATAAAAAGAAATTCAACCATATACTAAATCTAAGTCAACAATTTATAAAATTATTAAATAATTAGATTTGTTAGTTACAACAAAGATCATCTATAATTTCTTTTTATAATAATGAAAGAAGAATTAAGGATAAGTATAATTTTAATACAATAGAAAGACCTGAGAATGCATCAAATTAACCAACAAAAAGCAAAAGAAATATTATATTGAACTGAAATTTTTTAACGTTGTCAACTATCCTGATTGTCAATTTAAACTTAACTAAACAGAAATTAAGCAGTAAGATTTATAGTAAAATAAGGCAGCACAACAGAACCATCTTTTGATATGAGGATCAGTTCAGTACTAGATTCCATCTCTCAGAATCTCTCAAAATAGGATCTAGAGAGTGTAGGATATCAGTCACACACACTTTCATATTTTCTTTTTCAAAATAATAAAAACTGTAAGTATTTTATAAAAAATTCTTAATGAATCCAGATTTTTCCAGGTGTTAAAGAAGACATCCTAAAAAAAAGAAAATAAATAAATCTTAACAATAAAAAAATACTAAATAAAACAAAAAAAACAATATTTATAGAATACTACAGAAGAGTATTTCTATTAGTGTGCATTAAAATAAAATTCAATACTTTTAAACACAAGTAAAAATACCTTCTTTTGCTATGTTTCATCAATTTTTACTTATTAATTAGTTTATTTATTTTTAATGTTAAAAACAATTTAATTTTTTTTTATTAAATTTGTAGTCCTCTAATTACATAAGTTAATAATTCTCTCCTATGACTGATGATGATTGTTTAACAATTGAAATGCACAACTAATTTTAGAATTCTATTTATTTTTGTTTTTGCAAATGCTTTCTATAGATATTTCCTCTTTTCAATTTTTATATAATGCCATTTACGGTATATCTAATTCTTTGTATTTTATTTATTTTACAATACCCTTAATAATAAAAAAATTAATTTTACAGCAACAAGTAAACAATTATCTGCAGTGCAGCACAATTAAAAAAAAAAAATTAAAAAGAAAACCTTATAATGCCGATGATTTTACTGCAAAACAATTTTTTTTTAATAAAAATATATACTGTACTGCGCACTCACTATTAAGGTAGTAGTCTTATCTGAAAACACACCAGTAGATTAAGGGGGAGGGAAACTTTTCAGATCAATAGTTTCATGACTGGTGAAATTGTACACCTGCATACGGAACTTAAAATTTTCCATGATGTTTATTAATAAGTATATACATGCAGATTTGTATGTACACTGATTTAAAAATCAATAACAATATTAACAAACAGAAAGGATATTTGTTCAAAAAAATAAAAATGTATAAAAAAGTTTATAAGAAAAAATGAACTGTTAAATTCCCTACCAGTAAACTATATTCTTAAATAATTTAATAGTAAGAATTTAATGGGATTAAGAATCACAAATAATATAAAGCCAAGAAACACTGAAGAGTAGTATTAAATACACACCCTTCGGTGAATGTAATATCAATTAGAAACACAGAATTCAGCACAGTCATTGGTAATAATAGCAAGGCGCACTAGAGTTAATAGTACCTATGTAGCCTAAATAACAGAAAATACAAAAAAATCACAAACTATATCAAGGTTTGTTCCGTTTCCTTAATAAAGTTGTATTTGAAGTTTTAAAAAAATTAAAATTAGTTTGATCAATATAACAGAACTTGCGTAATTAAAACGCAGACTAAAGAAAAAAGACAAACAAAGAAGAATCCACTGCTACGGATTGAACCCAGCCGAGACATGAAGATAAAGACAGAGTAAATGAAGAATAACTTCCTAACTTTGTTTCACTAATCAACCTTTCCTAACTTTTACAATTTTGATGACTGTCACATATGATTCCCTCTTGCAAGGGGAGTGCATTGCATCCTCCAACAATTAGGACCCCCAAGAGGCACATTCCAGCTAGGCCGGAAGGCATTAGCAGTGAAAGGACTTCAGTGAACGGACTGAAGGGAAATCACTCTGGGAGGACAAAGCACATATGTAGTTTAGTCTTCCAAGATTAGCCCAAGTAAATTTTTCAACTAGTCTAAAGGATTGGAACACAAAACACAACTCCATCCATAAATAAACAAACAAATTAAAGTATAACTATCAAATAAACAATTACCCACCCAATAAAAAGAAGGACACAGCAGCAATGGACTTTTGTCCAAGTTCTATGATTAGTAGGAAGAAACATAAATCTCCAAATATCCCCCTGCGTTGTTCTGTTTCAAAATTAAAAATCGCTTATTATTTATAAAAGTTTTTTCTTTTACTGTTAAATATGGTCCACACAATCAATTTGAGGTCCAATTGTATTTTTAGACCGTATAATGACGATTTTTAAGTAATTTCTTACTACTGCGCATCTTTTACTCCAATTCAACTTAAAATCTTTTTATTTTATATTCCATTAACCCACTTAATTTGCAATATTCTTTATTTTAAAAATATATTTTTGTTTGTTTTTCTTATTATCCATGTTTCACCAAGCAGATGCGACATTCTGTAATTTATTTATAATTAGGAAATCAAACAAAACCCACCGGGTTGGTCTAGTGGTTAACGTGTCTTCCCAAATCAGATGATTTGGAAGTCGAGAGTTCCAGCATTGAAGTCCTAGTAAAGCCAGTTATTCTTACACGGATTTGAATACTAAATCATGGATACCAGTGTTCTTTTGTGATTGGGCCTTTCAATTAACCACACATCTCAGGAACGGTCAACTTGGGACTGTACAAGACTACACTTAATTTACATTCATACATATCATCCTCAATTGTGGAGGCTGAACAAAAAAAGAGAGGCTTGTGGTTCAAACAAAACTAATCTGAATCAGTCATTTATGAAATACCAAGGATGTGATGTCACTTCATATTCCAGCATCCATAGTATGGAAGACTTAGCAGAACTAATAATTGGGAAGAAGGAATCAAAGATAAGGAATAGGGATGGATGATGAAAAAGGATGATTTACTGATCAAGATAGATCAAGATATCACTTGTTGTGTTAGTAACTCAATTGGAAGTGTAATTTAATAATTAACTTTCAAAGATTATTTGTAAAAATAATTTACATCTTATGCAAGTTGTTTAAAATTTTTAATAATTCAATGTTATTTTCTATATAATTAAAATTCTTAGATTGCATCCATAATTATATCAAAATATTACGTAATATTCTATGAAATTTTAAATAGCTCATACAATAAAAAAAAGACAATTAAAATAATTTTACGTTAGACTTATTTAAATCTTCAAGGTTGGGTGGAAAATGATTCTGTTTTTTTTTTTTTTCATTGTAATTATGCAATTTTTAATGCAAAGTCACACTCTATGTTTTAATGTTCATTATATGTTAGATTTTTCTCCTATTGACAAGTTTATCATGGTTAATTAAGCATTATTCTTTATTTAACTTTGAATTAAATTTATGTAGATTTTTTTTAATCTATTATTTAAAATTTTAAAAGAAAAAACAAGATCACCTTGATAGTGCAGTTGGATACTTGCTGTTTTCAATTTCTCACTTAAGTCCAGAAAATTTGTAATCAGTAAAATCATCAATCATTAGTCAGAAAAATCATTAGTTGATGATTTGAGTTAATTATATAATATGTAGTAAATTAACTTGAATGCGAAATAGTTGTATGTATATTATAAATTTTCCATTACGTTATTTATAATATTTTATTTAACAATTTTCAGGTGTATAATTTTCTTGGGAAATAAATTCATCAGTCCATTACTCTATTCTATTCTATTCACTATATTGAATTTCACTTAGTTTCATCTCAGATGGGACTAAATTTGATCATCTGTTTACTTTAAGTGTTATCAAATGCAGAAGGTCGTTTTAACCAATAAAAAAAAAAAAATAATTTCATTGTTTAAATAGTGGTGATCTACTGGAACTGGATTAATGGTTGTTAACCCACCAGGTTGGTCTAGTGGTTAACACGTATTCCCAAATCAGATGATTTGGAAGTCAAGAGTTCCAGCGTCCAAGTCCTAGTAAAGCCAATTATTTTCACACGGATTTGAATACTAGATTGTGGATACCGGTGTTCTTTGCTGGTTGGGTTTCAGTTAACCACACATTTCAGGAATGGTCGAACTGAGACAGTACAAGATTACACTTCATTTACACTCATACATATCATCCTCTGAAGTATTACCTGAACGGTAGTTACCGGAGGCTAAACAGGAAAAAGAAGAAGGATTAATGGTTGTTGGAATTTTTTTTTTACCTTGGTTGAAACTGTTTAATTCTCTATTACTAAAATTATGATCTTAGAGATATAGATATATTTTATAGACCTATGTAAGATCTTCAGAGGATGAGTGAGGATGATACGTAGCCAATCTCTGTGCAGAGTGGTAGCAATTACAACCTAATGGTTATGAGGTGCCTATAACAAAAAGCCAAATCACTTAATCCATAACTGATACAATTAATATAATATACTATTTTGGCATTGTTGTTAATATTGCACATCTAATAAAAGTTAAAATAATCTATCTAAGTAGTGCTTATTCATTTAATATAGTTTTTTTTTAGCAACTTTTGTGTTTTTGTAAATGTAATACTTGCACTATAGTATTAAAATTTTCGTTTTTATATGCTAGGTGTAAAACTTATTTGTTAAAGTTAACATGTTAGATGTTATAGTTAACATCTTTCCATTTATGTCCTGTTTTTTTGAAGCGATTCGCAAGAGTTGATCCTCTTGAATGTACAGCTTATGTCAAAACGTTGTCTATCAACTGGAGTTAAAACGTTTTACTACAAATTTTATTTATTTTTTCTCATATAGACTTTTAATATTGTGTAAAACATCCTTTTACACAAAGGATGTAAAATCACAAAGGATTTTACATCCTTTGTGATTTACCACAAAAATCCACAAGGATTTTTGTGGTAAAAACATCCTTTGATCAAAAAATTCAAATTAGATACAATTTTTTTAACGAATGTTTTATCTTTTTTGAAATGGTACTCTATTCTAATATTTTGTAACTAAATTATTAATATTAAAAACCCTATATTACATTTTAAGTAAAAATCCATCAAGGATAAAGCTGGAAAAATTATGAAAAGATTAAAAGCATCGCTAGCTTTTTTAAATTATGTGTAGTAAAAAAACCTCAAAATAAAAATTAATTTACTTATAATTTCTAAAGTTTTAATTAAGAATTTACACAATTATAAAAGTAAATTCATAGAATAACACTGTATCATAAATTTTATAATTAGAATATGTATTTTATAAAAAAGAAAAAAAAATTGATTGAAACCAATTATTATAATAAAACAATTAGTAGTTAGGTTTAAACATATTTACGTATGACTATTACACGTTTGTTGTTAATTGAATAAAAATCTATGACAATGAATATTTTTAAGTTTTTTTTTTAACTGCAGCAATACTAGAGACAGTAGTGGAAGGGAGAATAAAGCACCTACATCATTATTACATCCTACTAATCTCAAATAACATTAGTTTCACAAAAACCTCGCACATCTAAGTTAAAAGAAAAAAAGTTCTATCATTCTACTCTATATTAACTAATAATTATTTAAAAACGATATTTAACAAACATACAAGTTTATTGACATTATTAGAAGTAATTTTTTTATCTTGATGAAATAATTCACCACAGAAGCTTATATGTGGAAATATGGAAATAGAATTTCATAGCGTATGAAAAATGTCATGCCTGACTGGGATTCAAACCCAGGATCCCCCTGGATGAGAGGTTGAGATACCTCTCTGCCACATAGATCGACATCTGATATTTATTTATTTATTTTTTTATATTGCAAAAACAGACCGCGTAAAGAATAAACAGTATAAATAATTCATTATTTCATGATGAAGTAAATTAATTAGTTTTATTTTTTCTGTTTAGCCTCTGGAACCAACGTACGGTATTCAGAAAATGATATGTAAGAATGTAAATGAAGTGTAGTCTTGTACAGTTTCAGGTCGACTGTTCCTAAGACATGTAGTTAATTGAAACCCAACCACCAAAGAAAACCAGTATCCATGATATAGTATTCAAAATCCGTCCTAGGATTAGAACCTCAGAATTCTCAACTTTGAAATCAGTTGATTTGCGATGACAAGTTCACCACTAGACCAACTCTGTGGGTACATTAATCAGCTGCTTTACTCTGTCATAGTTTTTATCACTGTTTTAACATAAATCTTCTGAATTAAGTGTAATTAAGTTGCTTTCTCTGACAACAATGATGTTCTTTATAGATGTTAAATAGTAAAAAGGTGTAAATTGTAGAATTGAACACAACTACATTTTGATGGGCATGGACAATAAAAATAAAACAAATTTATATAATGAGCACATTATATAATAAGCACATTTCCATGAAACTTAGAAATTAAATATAGTTTAGTAAATAGTGATTATGGAACATCAGAATTTTCTATTAAATTCTTTTACCTTCAGAATGATAGCTAGATTGTAATAAATGCAAAACCAACAGAAAATTCAAATATAAACATCTAAACTCACTCACAGAAATAATAAATGTAACAGAAAAGTACTTAATGAGCAACTCAAAACATCATTATATTAAAAAAAAGCTGTGAAATATAACAGCTGGTGTTCATTTATATAAATAATCATTTTTTTCTATCTTAAAAGTAATACAGATCATATCAGTAAAGGGTGATGAATTTGTTCTTTTGATAGAAACCAGACATAACTTGGAAGAAATAATGAATGATATCAGTTACTTTTTCTTTTTATTAATTCACAATTGAAACTTGTGCATGGGAATACAGAATTGAAATTTTACAGCATATAATATAATGTGTCTGACCAGGATTCGAAATTGGGAAATTCTAGGTGAAATGTTTAGATGCTACAACCCCACCACAAAGGTTGTTACTTAATAAATTCAAAATGTTTACTTTTATTTACATTTACAAATGTGCTACCATTGTTTAATATATATATATGTATATAAATCCATCTCTATAAAACAGACAACGCAACTGTTTTCATATAACTCAACACAATACTTCACCTTACAAGAACTGACCTTATTATGGTTTCATTACCATTTTTAATAAATCTACCAGACCATTTAAAAATAATCTTCCCACCAATTTATTTAAAGTAAAATTTATGATTTTCTTTTACTGAAAAATTCTGTTAATGGATTTTTAAATAATAGAGTACTAATTAAAAAACTTTAAAACATACCCTGAATTTTTGGCATCTAACCTACACATAAATTGTTTTTTTATCTGATATATATATTGCTAGCCAGAACCTGGACCCACAGAGCCCAAGCAAACCTGGGAGCCAACTCTAGGACTGGTGCCCTGGACAGCCACAGATCTTGCTTTAGTCGCCATTCTCGTCCACCCGAATTGCTCTGCCCCTTGGACTTGCAGTTGTCAGAATAATACTGATAAATAATAATTAAAGGATTCAGACTTTAAAAACCAAAAAAGAAAGTAAATTACAAAAGATAGAATAGTTATAATAATTATCATAAATAAAGTACACATCTTTTACGAGAAAGAATTCATAACTTATTTGTCTTGTCATAGTGGCAGAAATATAATAATGAAGTAAAAGGATTAATCTATTTTTTCCTTATAGTCCAGTTTTGACGGTAAAATTAGAGTGTTACCTCAGAATTCTTTCGAACAACATCGATTTTCATTAAAATTTGTAATTCAGCTTATCTAAACCTCTGCTTTAAAAGTTATATGTTCCTGATGTGTGCTTTGTTTTTTGGAATGAAAACTAACCCTTGTTAAAAAAAAATTCAAAAACTATAGATTTAATTGTTTCATAGATTGAAATCATGTTTAAATAGGTATAATAAACATTCTTTCATGTTGTGGAATATAATTTATGATGTTTTATAATGTTTCAACCCTTAGAAACCACCCCTTTATGATGAAATTAAAAACAAAATTAGTTTTCAACAGTTTGAAATGTTTTAATGATATATTTATAATGAATTAAAATAAACCCCTTTTTTGTTTACAATATAATTTATGATTTATTGCAATGTTTCAAACCTTAATAACCACCCCGTATGAAAAAAATTGTTAAAATTATAGATTTAAGTGTTTTGTAGCTCAAAATAATTTAAATGTATAGAATAAACATTGTTCCATATTCTGAAACATAATTTATGATGTGTTATAACATTTCAACCCTTATAATCCACTCTAATGACGAAAAAAAATTAGTTTTCAACAGCTTAAAATGTTTTAATGGTGCATTTTTAATAAATTATAAAGATTTTACAGTTTTTAATGTAAATTATAATTTATTGCAACATCCCACCAAATCATGTATTCATAAATTCTCCGAAACTGTCAAGAATATAAAAATTTAAATCTTCCTAAAATTTCACGGAAAAAATGCGATTGGTTTTTCAACGATAACTTCCTTAATTTTTTAAACTATCCAATCGCTCAAAAAATCATTTTGCAGGGAATTTCAAGGGCTACAAGCCATAATAAAGTTCCGATTACTTGAGCCCTTCGTTTTTGAAATTTTTGAGTTTAAAGGGCTTGTGGAAGGTGGCCCTCGCACTCAAACTTTTAACGGTGAGATCTCAATCAACTTTTATTCTACCAAAAAAAAAAAACAAACCAAAATGTTCAGTCATCATTTTTGCATCATATTTTATGTATTTTCTTTAGTTTTTGAATTATTGTGAAAAAAAAATAAATTTTTTTAAGAAATTTCAAAAACGTTTTCAAATTTGAATCAACCTTTTTTTTCATATTTAGGTATTCCAAACCGGTAAAATTTCTAGAATATACTGTTAGTACTTAAATAAAGTAAACTGTAAAAGGATTACGTTCAATTCCAATTGTTGCGGGAAAGTAATTCGTTTCATTGATGATTTTTTCAATGAAAAAGCGAGACAACCATTTTATTTTCATCATAACTTCGTTAGTTTTCATGCTAATGACTTTTACGAAAGATAATTCTAAAGGTCTTTTCAACTGTTTTTTTTTTTTTTTTTTTTTTTTTTGCTATCTCGGCTAACGCTCAAAACCAGTCATTATTAATTATGTTTCTTTTTAATAAAAATATTTTAATTGTTATTTGTAAGGTAAAATGTATACTTTAAGATGGCAGAGGTAGTTTTTCAAAAATTTTAATTTTTCAATGAATTTTAGGAGGTAAATATTAGTATACTTCGTAAACACATTAAAATTACGCTATAAACAAATTGTTATAAAAAAATAATGAAAATAGATATTTTTATGCAACTTCGTAGATTTATGAAAAAATACGTCATTTATACGTCAAACCTTAGATTTGATTGATTTTGCAAATTTTGCTGTTTATTGAAAAAAAAGTATTTTTAAAAAAAAAATCTAATTTATCGTCAATATTTAGTTTATTTTTAATCTAACGAAAAAGTAGATACCACCAGTAAAAAACTAAAATAATTTTTCATAAAAAAAACTCCCGAACACCTTTTCCTACAAGCAAAATAAACTAATTATGACCTATTGTATAGGAGAAGGTACCCGGTTTCCACACTACTCTACCATAGCTCGATTTTGGTACTTATTGTAAAATTCGCTACCGCCCTTAGTTTGGCTCGTAGAAAAAAATACCCGGAAGATTTTTTATGCCAAATTTCCTCAGCTATCAATTGGTCCTTTTCATTTTTACATCCGATTATATGTAAACCCGCTATTAGCGAAAAACTAAACAATTTTCTTTTATTTGTTAATAAACAAAATAAATATAGTTATTCCCCCACTTCCGCTAGGGCACACCTTTATTCTATACACTTTTCCGAACCCATTCCATAATTTATTTGCTGCAATGAATTTTTTCGAGATTAAGGCATTTTTGAAACTCTGTTTATTTAGTTATTATAACTCTGAACAACTTTAATCGATTTTCTTCAACTTTGGCAGACAGATACTACTTTCGGAGAGAGAGAGAGAGAATGTATTAAATTTTTTGTAAATATTGTAAAAAAAAGGATAGATGTTTCCATAAATAAAACTTCAAATTTTTACTGATGTACTTTAGGAAGAACGTTTTCTTACAAAAGTTTAATTTTTTTATAAAGAACACAAATTATTAAAAATGTTTATTTATTAGTCACCCCTTCCCAAAAGTGAATTTTTGCTTCAGAAAAGGAGTTAGTGAGAGTTTTTTGCATCTATATTTTCTACGTCAATCGGTCAAAAATGTTTTGCTATAAAAATATTTGTCCAAATAATTTTTAATCTTTAAAAAATGTTAAATTTCAATCCATCTCTCAAATTACCTTTGCATTTAAAATTTAAAGATCTACATTTTTAAACAGCCCTTACACTCTTTAGTATTTCTTGAAAAAAAGATAAAAATAACCAAAAATTTTCATCCCCTTCCTAGAAAATTACGACTTTGTTAATTTAAAATTATATATATCTTTGTATTTTTTTCAAAAATGTTTAAAAAAAAGATTTTTTTAAATTTATAATTACCATTTAGGAATTATTTTCTTAAAAATTAATTTTACTCTAATATTACTTCTCCCTTCACCCCCCACCAACCGAATCAGGCCCTAAAAATGAAATTTTACACAATTTTAAATTTTTAATATTTAAATTAAATGTAATTAAACGTATTAAATTAAATGTAGTTAAATGTAATTTGTTAACGATAAAATCACTAAAACAACAATGATGCTTTTCCCATGATAAAGGATCGACCAATTTTTTTTAAAAATCGATAAAGAATTATAAAGTTTTTTTATATACTTAATATATAAGTTTAAAAAATTATAAAGTTGCATAAGGGATAAAGACCCTTATGCAATTCAATAAAATTGAATTGCATAAGGGTCGAACAGCGTAGCCGGGAAACAACTATAACAGGCCAAGTTAGCTATAATGAATAGTGAAGTTTATACATATGAAAAATGCCAAACTTGAGCGGGATTTGAACGCTGATCCTTCCGAATGAAAACTCTACTACTATGCCACAGAGGTCGTGTGTATGTATGTATGTATGTATGTATGTATGTATATATATATACATACACACACGAGTGTTTTGGTACGATCAGCGATTCTTTATTTGTATAAATAATGGATCAGAAAATTTGTATTAAATTATGCTATAAGAATGGAATAAGGTGTTGCAATGTTTAAAAAATGTTAAATATTGTTTTTGCCGAGTCTGCTATGAGTAAAGCAAGGGTTTACGAGTGGTATAAGCGTTTCCAAGCAGTTCATGAAGACGACAAGAGTCCCGGACGCCCCAGCACCTCGACAACCGATGAAAACAAGAAAAAAGTGAAAGAAATGATTATGAATGATCGCCGAATCATAATCAGAGAAGTCGCTGACGATGTTGGGATGTCAATTGGCTCATGCCATGAAGTTTTTTTTTTATTTTTTGGGTATGAAACGTGTGACGTGACAACGAAATTTCTTCCAAAATTGTTGAATTTCGAGCAAAAACAACGGCAAATGGAAGTTGCTCAGGAGTCGCTAAGTCAACAACGATGCAGAACTACTGAAATGTGTAATAACAGGTGATAAAACATGGATTTACGGATATGATGTCAAAACTAAGACTCAATCGTCCCAGTGGAGGCTTTCTAAATCACCAAGACCGAAAAAATCTCGACAAGTACGGTCGAATGTGAAGGTTATGCTCACCGTGTTCTTCGATTTTAACGGCATAGTGAATCATAAATTCTTTCCACAAGGTCAAACAATCAACAAGGAATATTACCTACAAGTTCAACGCCATTTGCAAGAAGCAATCCGAAAAAAACGCCCGGATTTGTGGCGAAATAATTCACGGCTTTTGCACCACGATAATGGGCCTGCTCATACTTCATTGCTTGTTCTTCAATTTTTAGCCAAAAACAACCCTGTAATGATACCCCAGACGCCATAATCGCCATACTCCGTGTCAGATTTTCCTATTCCCAAAAATAAAGAAAACCTTAAAGGGCCGTCGTTTTACAAACATAGATGAGATTAAAAGCGAACAGCTGAAAGAGCTAAACACTATTCCAAATATCGAATTCCAGAAGTGTTTCGGGGATTGGAAAAAGCGCTGGTATATCTAATAGGGACTACTTTGAAGGGGATAACATTAATGTAGACCAGTGATTCTTAACCGGGGGTGCCCGCACCCCTGGGGGTGCGGGAGAAGCCTCTACCAATATACATATATTATTTTTGCGATACTTCAAAAGTATGTATTTGAATTTTCGATGAACATTAACCAATTGTTTTTTGTTTAAAAACGGTTAGGTAGATTTGGCTTCGTCCGTTCCCTCTCCCTTACTCACTACCTGAGTCTATTATTGTTTCTGCGTCATCGCCAGTTTGTTGAAAAACCTCTTGAGACGGACACGTGTACGCCTTTAAACATCCGATTATTTACATTACTTACCTATTTAATACATTCGTATTGATCAGTGATTCAAGCCCAAATAGAATACATCGAATACACAGCGTGTTGCACAAAACATATGCCACAATTTATTCATCCGTGTTATACGAGGTTTGGGTGTATTTTTTATACGTTATTTCTAAATAATTTAATTGATTATAGTGAACCCTGCTATGTCAAAAAAAAAAACGCCAATGGAACGAGAAGTATGTTGCTTATGGATTCATTTGTACAACAGAAAAAAATGGTACGCAACGACCTCAATGCATCTTATGTTCCAAGATATTTTCAAACAGCAATCTCAAACCGTCAAAGTTATTAGAGAATTTCAACAATCTGGATGGTGGTGAAGGTCATAGCATGAACAGCTTGAAGTCAAAAAAAGGCTCGATTTGATACCAGTGGTATTATCTTAAAATTATGCCAGCCAGCAATTCAAAAGCCCTGTTAGAAACGTCATGTCAAGCGGTATATTTGTGTGCAAAGAAAAAAAAACCCACACGATCGCTGAGGAATTAATAAAACCTTGTGCATTAATAATAGCTGAAACTGTATTGGATTCTGAAGCGCATAAAAAAATACAGCAGATTCCGCTATCGAACGATATAATTCGATCGCGAATTCAAGATCTCAGTAAACATATTTTACTACAAATAATAGAAGATATAAAAGCCAGTCCGCTAAAAGTAAGCATACAACTGGATGAGTCAACCAATGTTGATAATTGCAGCCGGCTCTTGGTATTTGTGCGATATATAAAAGAAAGAGATACGATAGAAGATTTTCTATTTTGTGAGCCACTGGAATTGACTTCTAGAGGAATTTATGTTTTCAATCGCATCAAAGATTTTTTTTCAAAATATCAACTCAATATGCACTGTATGGCCCCAGCAATGTTAGGCAAAAATTCTGGATTTTTTTTCACACATAAAAAGAGAATTACTACAGCATATTACAATAACGCATTGCATGTTGCATCGTCATGTACTTGCATCGAAAGCTTTACCAGAAAGTTTAAAAAAAACACCTAAATACTGTAATAAATGTAGTAAAATATATCCGTGGACGACCGCTTAATCATCGCATTTTTCGTGCCTTTTGTGAAGAAATCGGTGCTGCGCATACCGTGCTTCTATAGCACACTGAAATTCGATGGCTCTCTAAGGGCTCCGCATGCTTAACAGGGTTTTTGCGTGAAGAAATTATTCAGTTACCGACTAGTCAAAACTGTGATTTAGTAAACGATTTTGAGAGTAAAGATACAATTCTAAGAATAGCCTACTTAGCAGATATATTTAGCCGTTTGAATGATTTGAACATATCAATCCGAGGATTTGATAAAAATATAATAAAAGCTAGTGAAAATTTATCTTCGTTTATTGGAAAATTAGAAATTTTGATACATTTGAAACGATTGGGCGAATCGTTCAATGGATATTTTTTTACTGGAAATATTACCAAAACTCAAAGATGGATACTGGATCCATTTTTATATAACCTAAATTTGATGGATGATAATTATTTAAAAAAATACGATCTAATTGAAATGCGAGAAAATAGCCACATACAAATGCAATTCGAAAAATTTGAAACAATTCTGGTGCATACAATTAGAAATTTATCCACGGTTGACGAAAGAAGCATGACAGTTACTAGTACCATCCACCACCTACCTGTGTGAAATGGGATTTTCATCACTTCTCCACATTAAATCTAAATCGAGAAATCGCTTAAATGCAAGTGATGACTTAAGAGGGGCTCTTTCAAAAAAATAGCTTCGTTTTACAAGAATTATTTCAGATAAACAACAACAGTCTAGTTATTAAGAAAAATAATATTGTTATAAAAAATTTACATTTTTAAAAAAAATAAACAATAAATTTCACAAAAAAAACGTGTTTTTCTAAACTTAAAAATCGAAATGTATTTTTTAATGGGGTGCGGAGACCTTTTATCAGATTCAAAAGGGTGCGGTTCACTTAAAAGGTTAAGAAACACTGATGTAGACAAATAAATAAAATTTTTCCCAAAAAAAAAATTCTCGTTACTTTTTGAACACACCTCGTATGTAAATATAAAATCGAAATTTTAAAAACCGGTCTCACCATTATAAATTTTACGTTAAAATATCATCAAGTAACCATCTTGCAGTTAAAAAAAAAATTAAACTTAGATTTAAAATGGAAGACCCAAGGTAACGAAAATTTTTTTTTTGTAATAAAATACCATTACCAGACTTTCCTATGTATAATGAATTGTTACCCAAAAAAAAAATTATATTATTTTGTTACTGTTACATTCGGTTGTGAAATTTATAGCTAGACTCGTCAAAATTTGCTTTTTCTGAAAATAATGATGTTCACTACATAATGAACTGTAATCACTATATAGCTAGTCCTGGTGATAATCACATGAAACATTAAATTATAATTTTAGAAAGCTTAGCATGGTGATACGTGAAATAATCTGTAAAGAAAATAATGGAAAACTACATCATTCCTCAGTTTAAAAAAAAAGAACAGAAATGAGTTTGTTGTTATTACTGGGAATTTTTATACAAATACGAATACTAATAAATTACTATACTAAATATTTTATAAAAATACGAATATTAATACAAAAAAAAATCCCTTTCGGCACGCTGGAAGACGGAGGTAGATTTCACCGGTGCTGAGTGGGGGATAAAAAAGATTCCCACCTTAAAGTTAAGAAAAACTTTAGATTTACTCAATACGGCAATGGTTACAAATGAAAAAAAGTTTCACATGTTTACCATACGACAAGCCTAATCTTCTTACAATTCCACCAACATTTTGGACATCCCTTGTCGTAAGGGTTGGTCATATCAAAAATTGTTTCAGACAAAAGTTTTAAGTAATATTTACAGGACTAACTACCACTTTAAACCGATTCGATACTGTGCCTATTAAGGGAGGTATGATTTTTTTGTCTTCGATAGCCCATTTTCCCCACCCCCTGAACCAATGGTTGATGATATCAAAAAACTTCACTTAGTTAAATTTTAGGCACTTATCCAAAGAATAGTAGCAACTTTAAACGAATTCGATATATCACTTAAGAAAGTTTTAGCGATATTTTGTTTTTTTTGTGTTTTTTTTGTTTTGATCATCCCTTGCCGTAAGGGTTGGTCATATCAAAAATTGTTTCATACAAAAGTTTTAAGTAATATTTAGAGCACTTTAAACCGATTCGATACTTTATTTGTGCCTATGTATGATTTTTTTTGTCTTCGAAATTTTTCCATCCCCTGGGCCAATGGTTAGTGATATCAAAACACTTTACTAACATAAGTTTTAGGCAATTCTCCAAAGAATAGTAGGAACTTAAAACGAATTCGATATTTTACGTAATAAGAAAGTTATAGCGATATTTTATTTTTTTCGAAAAAGCTCCCTCATGGTCAAATTTTGCCCATTTACGAACTCGATCAAGATTTTAGGTTGTTATATTTTATGTATCAATTTGAAAGTGATTGGTGCAATATTACGGCAGTTATCATGTCCACAAGAAAGTGAAATATATATTTTGAACTGACGGTGGTTTTGGGGTCTGGGGGGATGTGAAACGCAAAGAAATGTCGAAATTCCGGAAGTCGAATCATGGTACCCATTAAAATACCTAAAAGGGAAATTTAAATCTTTCATAACATAGGTGGATTAAATTACCGACTACTAAACTAATAATTTTGGGTTCATTTTCCGGTTGACTTTTTTGGCAAAGATATTTCAAAGTTTTCAGGCCAAAAATATTATTATGCTAAAAAAATAAAAATCCATATCAACCCTTATTAAGGAAAATATATTCCAAATACTTTCACGTAAAAAAAAATAAAACAAAATTCAAATTATAAGGTAAATTTCAAATTAAAAAAAGTATTTTGAATTTTACAATACAGTTGAATATTTTAAGGCTTAAAAGCATTATATAAAGTACAAAAAATATGTTTACTTTTGTAGTATAGTAGTATCATTTCTGTTTTTCATATAGAAGGTTCTGGATCAATTCTCATAACGTTTGAAATTTATCACGTACAAAACAACTAAAATTATATAAATAATAAATAACAACAAATTAATAATAAATCATTAATTTAAAAAATTCGTTACAACCTGATAGTTTTACAACATTTGAAATGCTTCATTAAATAATTTGCAGCAAATTATCACACCTTTAAAAAGCCTATCTTTTCTAATGTAAAATATATATATATATTATTTATTAAATCTCTTTCAGGAATATAAAAGTGCTATTCTCAATTACACTAGATTTTTATGATAAATGAATTTTGTAGCATGAAAAAACTTGGACAATCAAAGTTGTGAAACTTGGACAATCGGAGTATCTGAGAAGAAAAGATTAGAAGCTTTTGAAATGTGGTGCTATAGGAAAATGTTAAAAATCAGATGGGTGGATAAAGTGACAAATGAAGAGGTGTTACCGCAAATTGATGAAGAAAGAAGCATTTGTAAAAATATAATTAAAAGAAGAGACAGACTTATAGGCCACATATTAAGGCATCCTGGAATAGTCGCTTTAATATTGGAAGGACAGGTAAAAGGAAAAAATTGTGTAGGCAGGCCACGTTTGGAATATGTAAAACAAATTGTTAGGGATGTAGGATGTAGAGGGTATACTGAAATGAAACGACTAGCACTAGATAGGGAATCTTGGAGAGCTGCATCAAACCAGTCAAATGACTGAAGACAAAAAAAAATGCAAATCTAGGACAGGATTTGAACCCAGAACCTTCTGGATGAAATCATGGATAAATCAACCACCCAGAAGACTGCTATAGAGATAATAAAATAATCTAACGAAACTTTTAGCGCACGAAAAATAAAAAATGTGAACAAGATTTGAACCGAAAACCTTCCAGATGAAAATAGATACACTACCAACTTGATGCAATTTTTTTTAAATAAAAAATAGATAGGATCAGTATGAAACAAAAAACCAATTTTTATATCAATAATAAAAATTAGTCAATTGCATATTATTTAAGAAAAATTAAATTTAAATAATTATTACAAATGTCAAACAGTGTTTTTAAAGGAAAATATATGTAATTATATATTTTTATACTTAAAAAATAAAATTTAACTTAATTTACGAACAAACGGTAGAAATTAAAAGAAAAAAAAACTAAAGAATTCAAAAAAAAGAAATGAAATAAGAGATATTATTATTATCAAAGATTTAGTAGATTTTATATATATTACACAATAAATACGTTTTATATGCTTATATACAAAATAAAGTGAAAAAACAAAAGTGCAAAAACAAATCACAGGACCTACCTTAATTCAAAAACTGTATGCCATGTTATGACACAACTGAATGTTACACAAAATTACAAATTAATAATAAATAAAAATTTGAAATATTTATTATTTTAAAAATTATCAAAAAAGATAAATTAAAAAAAAAAATTAATTTTTACAATAAATAATAATAATAATAATATTTAAATATAAATTTAAACGCACAAAAATTCAAGTATCACGCGTCTATTTTAATGAAACAATAACAACAACAACAGTTGGTATAGAACAGTCTCGTGACCAAGTATGTAAGGGTAGGTTGTTGTCAGTGAAATGGGGGTGAAATAAAATAGGGAAGTGTGAAGGGAGTAGAGGGGGAAAGAGAGAGAAAATAGATGGTAGAAGAATTGAAGAGTGGGGGAAATCTGTGGAGATGCAATCAATACTGCAACTGTCTCTCTCTCTTTGAATTCTGAATGACCGTGAACTTCACCAGATACTTTAAAGAGGCACATCTAAACAGATCTTTAAATTAATACATGCACACATACAAAGAGAAAAAAAAAAACATTAAATAAAATAAAGAGAGAATGCATGCGATTCATTCAGAAAAAAACACCATACTCGGTGGGCGCGCGTGCGAACACGCACACAATTTTTTTTTTATCAACAATATTTATTGCATAACAATGCATATCCTATAAATAAATAATTTATCACAAAAAATCTGTTACAAATATTAATATTAATAAAACTAAATAAAAGATCACATAATTTTCTTGTTTATTTTTGAATCAATTGGTCTTGGGTTCAATGCCTGGTAAGAGTTTGAAATTTTTCCACTAAATATCCCACTTTTCTTTCATTTTCACTCATCTTCTCGTTAAAATATAAGTATAAAACATTTCGGATAATAAAAATAATAATAATACTAATAATGAGAAAAAAACAAAACAACTGTTATTATTGATTTGACACAATTCATTATTACTTGTTTCAACTTTTAATTCGTGGTAAACTGAAAAATAAAAATCCAATATTAGCTTCATGTATCCTGTAATTTGTTATTAAAAGCCATACATTACTACACAAATAAAATGAACTTGTCTAAACAAAATTACAGAGCCGATCTCTGTGGCGGAGTCTCAGACTTTCATCCGGTGGTCCTAGGTTCGAATCCCGATTAGGCACGGTATTTTTCATACGCTACCGATTTACATTCTCATACGGCAAAATGTCAGTCATCTCACAAAAAAAATTACAAATGAAGAATGAATACACGCGCGCGCGCACACACACACACACACTGTTAAAAAGTATGTGAACCCGTAAAAAACATTTTTTAACAGTGAAACATAGAAAAAGGAAATTAACAAATGTTGGTACCTCAAAACAATATATTTTTACTTTCATGTATGAAATAAAGGAAATATTGTGATCGCGAATAATTTCGGTTTTCAGATCTCAACGGAAATATCCATTTTGACTAGTTTCGGCGTGACGTATGTACGTATGTATCTCGCATAACTCAAAAACGATTATTCGTAGGATGCTGAAATTTTGGATTTATGACTGTTGTAACATCTAGTTATGCATCTCCCCTTTTGATTGCAATCCACTTGACCAAAATATCCCAAAATCAGAAAAAAAAAATTGGATTTTGGACATTTTCTTAATTGTAGTAATAAGCTCTCATCGAGAGATTTTCAACGATATATCATAACTGGTACTCATTTTCATTGGTTCCAGAGTTATAGTCAAATAAAATTTTAATTAATGAAATATTTTGATCTTACAAGGGGAAGGCAAATCGGTTCGAATTCGACTTCATTCCTTCTTTTTTTTTAAATTTAAATATATTGATTTATTAATAAATTATTAACCTCTGATTGTAAAAAACTTTTACAATAAATAATAATTCAATAACAACAATAAAAAAAAGAAAAAATATCAGAAATTATTTATTAATGAAATAAAATTTTATGCACTTTTAATTGTAAAATAATGTGTACATGTCATTTAATAAGCGTATAAGCAAATCATGTGGTGTCCAAGTCATATTTTTAGGTTTGAAATCACCACACCCCACGTCTAGAGCGAAGGGAACGGAAGTCAAACATTTTAAATGGTATTGTCGCGTGTTCGCGGCACGATCAGAATATTGAGAGATCGAAAATTGAAAATGTTTATATAATTACAATGCATTAGTTTAAGAACAAATATAAAACAAGACAAATCAATAATGACAACAGTAATAATAATAAACGACAATAACAAACAACTCACAATAATAATCAGAATAGTAATGATAACATCAAACAGTAATAATAATAAATGTCAATAATAATCATAGTAATAACAACAATAATAATAACAGAAAGTGATTACATACGAAATAAAATTTTAAGTAATCGTCAGGATTTATTCACAAGTAGTTAAATACTGAAAACCAGAATTCAGTTCCATTGACAAAAGACATTAGCATGACCGCTAATCTTAACACTTTTATCAACTAGTCTTTTATTAATAAGAATAGTATAACAGATAAGACAAGTATAAAGTTCTTTTACTGCAAATACCTTTCCTGTTCACAAATAAAACTACTCTAACAATTTATGAATGAAATTTAGTATACATTATATTTTTCACTTCCATCCTCATAATGGTGGACTCATTCAAAAATGAGCCTGGCATTTTCAACACATTTCTTGACCTGCTTGTGTACTGATTTTTTTGTTCTTTATACTTCTTCACGCTACCCTTAACTTTCTTAGTCGCATCCATAATGCGAAAAATTAATCCCTAACGAGAATGTATTTTTCTTCTGTATACAATATTTTTCATCCATCCTCAGACGCAAAAATGTAAAGGTGTTAAGATAAGGCAATCTTGGTGGCCAGGAATGTGGAACTCCACGACCGATCCATTTTCCAGGAAAATTATGATGTAAGTGAGTGAAAACGGCACAAAAGAAGTAGGGAGACGCATCATCATGCAGGACATATACTTTACGTCACAGCGCTAGAGGAATATCTTCAAGCAGCTGCGGCAATACGTCTTAAAGAAAGTGTAAGTAGACCTCGGCATTTAAGCGGACAGTTAATATCAACAACCCACCGGGTTGGTCTAGTGGTTAACTCGTCATCGCAAATCAGCTGATTTTGAAGTCGTCGGAAATTCGAAGGTTCAAATTACCCATTAAAGTTATTGTTCAAATTACCCATTTAACAAGGTTTTTGTACGTTAAACCCCAATTTATTGATTTTCACCTGAGATTTAAAAAAAAAACTACTGGAGATACGGTTCTGGGACTTATTTTATTCGATTTTGCAGGTCAAATACCATAAGAAATCACTAATTCTGTCCCTTATTTAACATCATAAAAATTTCACTACGACCTCATCTCACCGGTGTAGCTGAAATCCAAGCGAAATCTTTTACTAGCCGTAACTTATAAACGAAGGATTTTAGGACATAAGTTTATTATGAACTTTTTCCATTATTTTTACGAGTAGAATAGGATATGAATCTCCCGGGAGAACTTTGTGATACACCGATATTTTTTTTTTGTCTTCAGTCATTTGACTTGTTTGATGCAGCTCTCCAAGATTCCCTATCTTTGCGTCCAAATGGCTGTGGCTTGACTTTTGTTGGATTGGTTGGTGTTTGAGGATGATGCCATTCACTTGACTGCCGTTTTCTCTCTGACGTGGAATACGAAATCCATGTTTCATCGCCGGTAACAATCGAATTAAGCAACTCATCACATTTTTTTGTGTAGAGCATCGAAAATTCCAAAGCAGATCCCTCGGCTTTTTTTGTGACGTTTCTTTAAGACGTGCGGCACCCGAAGTGCATAAACCTTTCTGAATCCTAAATGGTAATGAACAATGCGACCTATAAGAACTCTTGAAACATCAGGAAAAAGAAGGGCCAGGTCGGAAATCGTTGAGCGACGATCTTTTCTGATTTCATCATCGACGCGTTTCAATAAGTCCTCGGTGATTATCGAGGGCCTCCCCGAAGTTTTTTCATCGTACACATTAATTCTGTTATACCTATTACACCACTTTCGGGCATTTCTTTCATTTTACATTATCAACGTACACAGAAACCAACTGCCTATGAATTTCAGCCGGCTTAACGTTTTGATGATTTAAAAAACGTACGACTCCCACGTATTTCTCAATCGACGGCAACATCGATTTTCCTATTCATTTTATAACGTAATAACTCACACGTATTCAAAGATACTACAACGCGACAACTTACAAACAACAATGCAGTGTGTACATTACAATCGTGGCCATGAACGACACAGTTTTGCCAACCTTAAGGAGAGAAATTTCCCAGCGGTCTTAACTCTAGAGATATCCCTCGTAATATCAAAGCTAACATTTATTTTTAAAAACACTTAAAACTAACATCACAGCCGTAAAACTAAAATTAAAAATAAGCGTAAAACTAAAAACGTAAAATTCAACTTCAAATAAACGGAATCTAATAAAGTCCAAGAGAGACGTAAAGGGCTCCAACTCGGATAACCGGACGCCTAAAAAATTAACATACAAAACTAAACCTAGGTTAAAAACTAAAATATTAAACAGCTAAGACTTACACTAATAACACAAATATCACTAAAAAAACTTAAAACTACTATCACTAAAGAATGTATAACTAATATCACAGTGGGAAACTTAATAAGATAAAATGTATATAAAATAAAAAAAAGTAAAAAAATATATATATACATCTATATATATAAAAATGTTAATTTCGTTTGTGTACGGCTTCAAAAAATCAAAATGTTCTGCACCGATTGAGCTCAAATTTTAGCACGATATATAACCCGCATCAAAGATTGTTTTCATCTATTTTTAATAAATCTATCTATCTATTTTTAATTTGTACAGTTTTTTAATAAATAAGAGGCTAATAAATCAGATGGAAATGTAAACAAAGGAAAACCAATCAGATCAATTCAAGATGGCCGCTGTCAAACACAACGACCAATCACAAAGAGCCCGTACGGCTGTTGCCAATGTAAACAAAATCACAACTGATTAAGTAACAAATTTCTTTGAATTATATTTAACAGCTTAAACATCTGTATTTTATTAAAAAAAAAAACAAAAAAACACCAAAACAAAAAGAAAAGCTACCAAGAAGGATGACTTACAGTAAATAAATTAAAACACCCAAATTTCTTACAGCCCAGATAGACTTAAGACTATGCAAACAAAAAAAGTCGAAATAACCAAATACACAGAAAATAATATCCCATCCATAATGATCAAAAAATCCTTTGTTAGGTGATTTTTTTACATATATATGACCAAACAAACGTTTTTTGGTCGTTCAGCGTTCTTTGCTATGTAAAAGCAAAGAACAAAATTCACAAATAGTAACACTGAAACCACACAACTAAGTGGTTTCGTGGTATTCGTTTTTTTTTTTTTTGTTTTTTCTAACCTCCGAAACCACAGTTACGCATTGCTTCAGATGATGATATGAATGATTTATAGCGTATTAAAATGCCATGCCTGACCGGGAATCCAACTCGAAACCACTGGATGAAAGTCCGAGACGTTACCACTTGCGCCACGGAGGTCGGCAAACATATTCGTTGGGAGCCGAATAAAAACACGACTTACCAATATGGCGTTGTGTGTCAAACCAATTTTATACGGATTACAATTACTTTTAATACGCGAAACCCTTTGCAATGATTAAACATTAACTTAAACCTCTTCAAAAATTATTCCTTTTGAACTAAACCGCATTTTGATACCATTGTTTTTCTATAACACTGCTGGAATTCTTTTCATTTAATGATAAGAAGCGTTGTCGAAGACAATATCCGAATTCTCCTCCAAAGGACATAAACACCGCTAAACTATTTCTAAATAATTCAAATTCGTGTAATTTTTTTACGAATCGCATTTTTATCAAAATCTCTCCTTTTTCTCAATTGACCTGTGGGGTTTTGTTTTCTTTGGAGACCGAAATTCATTAGTAGATTCATACTCGAGAATCACGTTGTATACTGAAGCAGCACAACTTCTACTTACGTTAGCAGTTTATTAACATCTGAGATCAACGCCGTTGAATTATTCTGTAATCTGTAAGCATTACTCTGCTTTTGTAAGCATTTAAAATTATGTGTTTTTCGCACGACTTAAGGGCTTTTTTTCGCAGCCCACAAATCTTTATATATAAAAATGTTAAGTTCGTTTATGTACGCTTCAAAAACTCAAAATGTTCTGCACCGATTGAGCTCAAATTTTAGCACGATATATAACCCTCATCAAAGATTGTTTTTATCTATTTTTCGCATGTCACATACCCGCGACCACGAGAAAACAGTTTTTTTAACGGTCAGCTGTGTACCAGTGACCCCGCCATCTGCCAGAAGCGAGGGGAACACTCGCCATAATAGCTAACGACAACCGCAGTCACATGTGAAACAATACCTGTTCCCAATTACATTGTTTATTAACAAACAAAAAAAACGTATCCACTTGCATCTGATTCAGATTATTATACATCTGAATTAAATATTCACTTTAATCGAGGTACTTTTGTGTGATCGTGTCGTGATTGAGCTGCGCCTTTCACCTTTCACAAGTCTGAATTTATTAGAAAACTACTAACAGTGAGATATATGTATTAATGACGTGTGCAACACTGCACATCCAAACCAAATTCGCGCATTATTCGCAATTATATTGACCGCTTGCTTCCCTTCATCTCCCACAGAGTTACGGGAAAGATATCGATCGCATATGGCTGAGGATATTTTGCATAGAGTACGCCTCGAAAATACCAATATGACCGTGGAATTTACAGAAGGCATTTACAACGAAGCATTGATAAATATCGAAAACAAGTGCTTGGCTATTGCAAATAAAGCTCTTAGTCGATCGGGAATGCCAGCACCCACCCGAGCTGTGATTGCTTCATTTTATGTGGATTTACACCGTGAACAGAGTTACAACATCGGTGATCTTCAGTCATATATCCGATCAAACATTCCCAAATTAACGCGTGAACAGAAAGGCATTTACGATCGCATAATGCAAATGATAAATGACGGAGTTGGGGGGACCTTCTTCTTGGATGCGCCAGGAGGAACTGGGAAAACATTCCTCATTAGATTGATTCTAGCGACGGTTCGATAAAAAAATGACAATTATCCTGTTGCGGAATATTAATCGGCCAAAACTCTGCAACGGCACGCGACTTGCAGTTAAGAAATTGATGAATAACGTTGTGGAAGCAACGATTTTAACGGGGCCTTTCAAAGGTGAAGATGTCCTCATTCCTCGAATACCCATAATCCCGACCGATACACCATTTTAATTTAAAAGATTGCAATTCCCAATTCGATTGGCATTTGCAATCACAATCGATAAAGCTCAAGGTCAATCTTCAGAATTGTGTAGTTTAGATTTAGATGCGGATTGCTTCTCACATGGGCAACTGTATGTGCGTGTTCTCGAGTCGGCAAACCAGATAGCCTTTATATCTACGCAGACAGTGGAAAAACAAAAAATATTGTATATCCACAAGTATTGCAAAATTAAACTTCTATGAAACGTATGCTTTGTTTTGTTTCTCATTTCTCATCAATGCAACCACAATGTGCCACAGCGAAGCGTGGCGGGTAGAGTCATATATATATATATATATATATATAAAATTTAAATAAACATCAATAATATTAACGAAGTTCAAAAGGGGGTGTAAAATATCCCTTCTCGAATACAGAATAAAAAAAAATTTTATTTTTCCCTTTGTTTATCACTCCCCCTAAGCTTTTACACATCACAAAGCATTTGCACAGCTCCAGGGGGTGCCATCACTTCAAACCACCTCAGCAGGAACTAAGATTCCCCCCAGCCTAGCCAGAACTCTGTCTTTAATTACGTTAAAATAATTCTTCAACACTAGGATAAAAAATATATACCACCATTTAAAATTTTGTGTAAAATATTAACACTTCGTAAAAATACCTTATTTTTGTCCAGAATTTGGCGAACGTTTCATGTAATATAAATTTACGCCGCATAACATATGCAATCCACAAATATATGGCACACAGTCATGTGGCAGTTGCATCATACACATAGTAGTGCATATCCCGCTGACATCAGGTTTCATCTGTGATTCTGGTTATGTCCTAATCGCAATCGACAGAGGACCACTTCTTCACGATGAGTCTTTCTGCACAAGGAGTCCCATAAAGGAAATACATGAAACTGTCTATTATAATGGATGGTATTGCATAGGCAAAGGGCTGAACAGGACTAAAACTATAATCATTAAATTTTTAAGTAGAAGTCATATTTTCAATGTAAGAAATTTTTTGTGTGATATTATACATATATATTAATGTAAATATTAAAATGAATAAATTTCAAGAAAATCTAAAAACAATTAAATGATATTTATAAAGAAACGTAAGATAAAAAACAATGAAATTTTTATTTCATTATTGTACCAACCGTTTAAATATTATAACAGAATATAAACATCTGAAATGAAGATTCTAAATTCACCTGTTAAATGAACAAAAGAAGATTGGCAAAGAAATAAGGATTTAGAAGGATTTTAGGATTAATATCACGAATAATAAAACAAGAAAAAATCATGTCTACAGTATAGATATATCTGAACATAAAATATGGGTAGACCAAGGAAGAGATCGCAAGGATGATAAAATTTTTAAATTATGAGATCAGAACAAGAATCTTAAATTGATTTATTTAACAAAAAGAATAACAGAACAAAAAAGCTTTAGGAGGAGACAAATTTTGCAGTAAGAAATTAACTCGTGTATTTTTTAATGATTCACCGCCTAAGCCTGAACTTCATGAATGGGAATATGAAATTCAAAATTTCCTATCGTATGAAAAGAAATGCTACACTGGACCGGAATTCAAACCAAGGAACTTCGAAATGAAACGGCGAGACACTACTATTCTCACACAGAAGACATCAATGAAACAAATATATTTGAATAAAAATATTAGCATTAAAGATAAAATAGAGAAGACAAAAACAACTAAAAGTAATGTATTCTAACTGTCGTAATGTATAAATTCATTATGATATGAAGGCGTACAAACAAAAACTAGTCCATCCAAAGTTCAGTGTAAAGCTCAGTATATTAGCATTCCTACCTCGTAGACGTTACTTGATATTCAAGACACGTACTCAATTTGTTAGCCCAATATTGGATTCTCCATTGATAAAGATAAATATATATTGTGTATACATTACAAATGACTATTGGTCTTTAATGTGTTAAACTTCAATTACATAAAGCCATATAATAATATTATATCATATACACCTTCAAATGTAATAATCCTGATTAAGGACATATTTTATTTACAGAAACTGAAATTTTATTATTAAAATTTTAGACATGATACTACGTGTACTTTATACTAACAGTAAAACTGTGTCAAACACACTGAGAATCAAACCTGAGACCAGCTAATTTAGAACCCAATATTCAAATCTCATCCGTGACAACGCTGTGTAAGTTATCTTTTATAACTTCTAGGCTTTTTTATAATTTATTAGTTGGTCAGTCTAGCCAGAACCTGGACCCTCAGGGCCCAGGCAAACCTCGAAGCCAACTCAGAGGCTGCTTGGAGCCAGCTAGGGCCACGGGGCCTATCCCAGGGTCGCAGAGCTCACTTCAGTCACCATTCCCGTCTACCCAGAGAGCTCAGCCCCCTGGACCCTTGCACTGTTCGCTCCAAGGACCAACGGACAGTGGTTTAAATTATTCTCACAATTTCATGATCATGATAATAAACTGATAAACAACAATTAAAGTACTCAGACTTTATAAAAATCTGAAAAAGAAACTAAATTACAAAAGACAGAATAATAGTAACTATGGTAAGTAAAGTACACGCACCTATGACGGTGAAAAATTTGTTAACTTATTTTTATTCCTGTAGGGGCAGAAATATAATAATGAAGTAAATGACTGTTTTTTTTCTTTAATGAATATCTTTAATTTACAACTTCATTCTCCTTAGAGGTGAAAAAATAATGAATAATTTTAATATTTTAACCTTCAAGAGAGCCAAAACCTCGGTCTGTGGCTTAAAACTTAGATTATTTGAACAAATTTAGAAAAAGGAAGAAAAACAGCACTGAACATTTTGAAATGAGATATAAATGGGAAGTGACAAACAGAAAGACCGTGGAAAAGATGACTAAATAAACTTATAAATATTATTATAAGTAAGGATTTAGAGGTGATGGCAGAGGGTGAATCATAGACTTCCAATCTATGATTCATCCCCTGACCCAAGATATTAGATGAATTAAAAAAACAAGCATCAAAAATTAATTTAAATGTCAGGAAAAGATTTTTGAAAGTGTATGTTTGGAGTGTCGCTTTATATGGAAGTGAAACTTGGACGATCGGAGTATCTGAGAAGAAAAGATTAGAAGCTTTTGAAATGTGGTGCTATAGGAGAATGTTAAAAATCAGATGGGTGGATAAAGTGACAAATGAAGAGGTATTGCGGCAAATAGATGAAGAAAGAAGCATTTGACTTATAGGCCACATACTAAGGCATCCTGGAATAGTCGCTTTAATATTGGAAGGACAGGTAGAAGGGAAAAATTGTGTAGGCAGGCCACATTTGGAATATGTAAAACAAATTCTTAGGGATGTAGGATGTAGGGGGTATACTGAAATGAAACGACTAGCACTAGATAGGGAATCTTGGAGAGCTGCATCAAACCAGTCAAATGACTGAAGACAGAAAAAAAACAAAAAAAAAAGAAGAATTTATCAGTTAACAAAATTTAAAAATGCATACAACCATATTGTTTAATATATTAAATGTTATGCTAATTGATGCCATTCAAGTAAGATGATGTGCCAAGCTGTAAATTTAATTCTGACAAAAAGATGCAATTTTAAATTTCCTTAGGACAGTATTAAATTAAAAAAACTGATTAATACAATTGACATATTATTTGAGCACATATTTATTTCCATGTTGAACAGAATACAGAAAATTTAGTTTTATTTTTTTTTTTAATTTCTTAATTTGTTTTAATTATAATTATTCAAAAATTCAACGACAGAGTAGTATGTTTTCTATAAAAGGGAATTTTTAATTTTAAATAAATTGGTGAGAAGATTTTTTTAAATGGTTCAAGAATTTATTAAAAATGTTAACGGTAGTATAAAAGACCCTTTGTTTAATTCAAAGAATTGTATTGAGTTATATAAAAATTGTTGTTGTCTGATTATCACAACTACATTTATAAATATAAACATATGGATAAGTTAACTCGGATAAACATACGGATAAGTTTAATTTTCTAGGTGTATTTATTTCTGTGATTTATACTTATGGATTCCAAACAATGATCTGAAAACCAATTTCTATATCTTGAAATGATATTATCCTTTAGACAGGAATATACTTAAGTATAATAAATATTTAACACTGAAAACAAGCTTTGTATTTTATTAAGGCGCCTTAAACAAAACAGCGCAATTTGATTTTGTTTGCAACAAAATTATCTCCAAGGAAATTGTTAACTAATAAAACACCCTGAAATTTTATTTAATGGGCAATAAAATATTATCGTGAACAGTAATTCTAGACATATGATTAGCAACTTGTTATGTACATCTTTTTCTTATACTGTTTAGCCTCCAGTAATTACCTCTCAGATAATACTTCAGAGGATGAAAGAGGATGATGAATGTAAATGAGGTGCAGTCTTGTACAGTCTCAGTTCGACCATTCCTGAGATGTGTGATTAATTGAAACCCAACCACCAAAGAACTGGTAGTATCCACGATCTAGTATTCAAATCCATGTAAAAATAACTGACTTTACTAGGACTTGAACGCTGGAACTCTCAACTTCCAAATCAGCTGATTTTGGAAGACGCATACACCACTAGACCAACCTGGTGGGTTTTGTTACGTACATCTGAGAACATGCAAATGTCACTTAACAGTTATTAATTAAACTACGAAGCCTTTCACAAAAGTCTAATATACAAATGTGTACAGTATTTTTCCAAAGGAAAAAGTTCCTATTTAATCAATTAATATTAAATAACCCCATTTATCAATTTTCTCAGCTATCTTTATGATCAACCAATTGTAAACAAATCTCTGATTGATTGATATTATATCAATGTGTTCATATATTAGTTATTTTTTTTGTAACAGGACCTGTAGATGCCACTACGCGCATATGAACTGAGTGTATTTGTATCTAGGCATAACAATCAAACCAGAATCTGTTATTAATCATAACAAAATGATGGTCGAGAGACGTTATTGAAAAGTTAACTGGCCCAGCGCAGACTTGAAATACCACCCTTCATCACAGATAAATGAACGATATCGTCCTGCACTATACCAGCACAAATAATAATTTAAATTAAAATTAGATTACACATTAAATGATCAAACTAAATTTAATTGCTGAACAGACTTAAAAACGAACAGAATAGTTTTGGCATATTTTAATAATATTTCCTTAAAATAATAAAAACATGATCACTGAAAAAAAAAAATAAAACAAAAAATTTGAAAGATAAAGTAACATTATGTAATGGATACAATAAAATAAATTAAAAACAGTCGTCTGAATTAACTAATGGATGTTTAAAATTACTTGGTGTCATAAAACAAATATTTGTCATAATTGTTTATATCTACCCATCTGTCAATGTCATAAAATAAAAAGAAATAACTAAAATTCTATTAACTAAAAATACAGGAAACCCTATTAAATTAAATTATTCTAATAATAAAAATAATATAAAGAAAAAACTTGTGACATGACAATATATAAATTATATTGCATATTATACCAAACATATAACTGGAAGAATCTCGTATGAAAATTTTCACAAAGTAAAAATTAAATGCCTTAACAATGATTTAAACCTAGAACCTTTGGATGAAAAGATGCAGTCGCTACCATTTTTCAGCTTAGGTAAACCGTTACAAATATGAATAAATAGGAAGACAAATAATACACACACACACACATATAATTTTTATTATTGTTAAAATTTTCCATGTTTTTATTTTAAAAAAATAATAAATAAACAAAATCTTAAGGACATAATCAAACTGATTATCTGCCAGAATTGAAATAAAAATCGGTTTTCATTAATCGTTATCAAGGAAGTCTTGTTCAATATTACATAAATAAAATCAATTTTTATTATAAATGCTGTATTACTGTACAAATATTCATCATTCTTCACCTGATTGAAGTAATTAAATAATACTCTCTTTTTTTGTTTATCCTCTGGAACTACCATAAGGTATTACGTCAGAGGATGTGATGTATGAATGAAGTGTAGTCTTGTACACTCAGATCGACCATTCCTGAAATGTGCGGTTAATTGAAACCCAACCACCAAAGAACACCGGTATCCGCGATCTAGTATTCAAATCCATATAAAAGTAACTAACTGCCTTTACTAGGATTTTAACCTTAGAATGCTCGACTTTGAAATCAGCTGATTTGAGATGATGAGTTTAACCACTTGTCCACCCCGGTGGGTTAATTAAATAATACTACAGATAATTAATTTTAAATTAGCAATAAGTACAACAAACCAAAAATGAAAGTTATTGAAACCCATAGCAATGACACCTTCCTGGTAATTACCGACTCTAGGAGTGTACTTGAGAGCTTGAGATGCAAACGTTCTGAATCCATCATCCAGATTATTCAAGATATCCTTTCAAGGATAAATAAGACTGTGGTACTGGTATGGATTCCTGGCCACTCTGGCAACCTCAGAAACGAACAGGCCGATGAGGCTGCCAAGAGAGCTGCAATAAATGGCATCCAAGTACAATCGACATGTGAGAGAGACTTCATGAGATCAGTCTGTGTAAATGGGATTAGTTGAATAAGTTCTGGCTGCTGAGTCCTCTCATGGTATTACATAACATCTGGCAGAATGTGCTCGAGAAACCTCTTTCTCGAGCAACAGAAGAGACAAAGTCATCTTAACTCGGCTAAGGATTGAACACACCAGACTTACCCATGCTCATCTACTTGGCTCTCCTCAGAAGATCTGTGAGGCTTGAAAGGTGAAATGGTCCATGCACCATATGCTCTTTGATTGCCCAACCTTTGGAACCATCCGACAAAACTTAGACCTGGGTTTGGATATGAAATTTCTATTAAACCAAAACGAAAGTGTAAAACATCTGTTGTGGTTCCTCTCCGACAGTGGAATGAAGAATACAATTTAGTGATTTTTGTGTGATTTATGTATTTTATTTTGAATTTATTGATGTTACTTGTCTATGTTTATTCTTTATTGTTTATGATTTTTTTTGTTTTATATAATACTACATGATAATGTTACTTTCGTCGCTAATGACTATAATTGTTGATGCAACTGTAAATAGAAGCATTAATATAAAATAAAATACCTGAAATGGAATTTTAATATTGAAATGAAATGACTAAGTTACCATATATAGGCAATTCCTTATTATAAACAGACAGAAACACACACGCGCACACATGCATGCACACACACACACACACACATTCATTTATTCATTGATAAATAATGAATGTAGAATTGCCCATAATATAACTGAAATAGAATTATAAATTATGGAACACAAACATACTTATTATTAATAACTACTGTAAAATAATTTGCGTTCCTACATTATTTAAAAAAAAAGGAAAGCAAAGGAACTTTTCTGTAAATACATTACTTTAAAATAAATCGGTTAATAAATGAATCAAAATAGATTTTCTCTGTACCATAGAGAGCAGATCCCAGCTGGCAATTGCATCTGCATAAACAACCTGTGTGTCACATTTCAACAAATATAATATATACCAATATATTCACATAAATGAATTTGCTATGTATCCAGCATTAAATTTCTTCTGTACATTCACGTCATTCTAACAAACTCAAATCAATCTTTGTCATTTAATTAACGTTATGTTTAAATAAACCAATAAACTTAAAATCTACAACATGAAATTCCTTCGAGACCACCAATCAATTTCAAAACTTTCCCCCACCATTACACTATTCAGAATTAAAAAAAAAAAAACATCTAAAAAAACATTAATAATGGTTAAGAAATCATAAATAAACCAAGAAATATTAACAAGAAAATAAAAAGATATTTTTACAATAGACAATAAAAAAATTAAGAAAGAAAAATAATAAACAAATAACTAAGTTTCATACATATATTTTTTAATTAGTATAATGACAATATTTTGAATAATAGAAAATAATTTTATAAATAAACTGACTACCAGGTACCTTTTTAATATCTACCAACATCGCCGATATAAAAAACAAGCTTCTGAAGCTCATATGTGGAAATGAAATTCTGTAGCGTATGAAAATTACTAACCCTGATCGGAATTTGAATACCCATAGATGAAAGGCTGAGAAATGCTACCGCTCAATTTAAATCTTCGATCAAAAAATATAATCGAAAATCTACTTATCTACCAAAACTTTCAAATTAACTCAACTCGGATAATTGTAGTCAACAAAATAATATTAAAATTACAGAGAATTTCACATAATCAGTTCTACATCCTTACAGAATAAACAATGAGGAAGAAAGGATCAAATTTTAAGGTGGATGGTGAGAAAGCATTAACTAACAAATTCCTGACAATTTATTCTATTTGAAGTAATTTCTCCTGATTTTTCTTTATAATTGTATTAAAAAATTTGTTAAAAATAAAGGAGAAAGAACATATAATATATATACTTTCATAACTAAATTAGTATTACTAATTATTTGTACAAAAAATTAATCTATCAACTTTCAGCGTGCTAAAAATTATTTTACTAATTTTATTGTAAATGAATAATACAGCAAGTATAATGGGATTCTTTGTTTCTGGTACTTTTACAGCTAAGAAATAAAACAGTTATTATGCTATCTCAATAATCAGTACATTGTTATTCATGAAATATAGTCAACAATATAGCCAAATATATAATGTAATAAACATCATGTGTCAAGGCTGAAAGTTTCAGAAAGAAAAAAATCTTTCTATAATAAGAAGGTACTTAATTTTCATGTACGGTATATAAAAAAAAAATCATCTTAATAGTTTTTGCCCAAGTTGATTTAATGGTGAGATATATAGAAAACATTTGATTGGTTGATTGATAAATGGTGACAACATACTCCTATTCTTCTACAACTAGAAGAATGTACACCTTTGTCCTTCAAGTAAGATTAGGAGAGACTGTACCCATTAAGAAATCTGGTTGTTAATTCAGGTCAACAACATGTTTTGGCTAATCAAACTGTAGATCTTGAAACAGATAATTTAAAAAAAAAAAAATCTTTTTTCCATCAATCATGAATTAAGTTTATCACAATAAAACTAGTTCCTACTACTCTGTTTGTATTTTTTATGAAATATAAATTAAGATTCCAAATAATATAAACTAAAAATACTACAAACTATATAAAAAGTGTAATAGTTGAAGGCAACGTGATATACATCATAAGTTGTTTATGAAAATGGTATCGATATATCAAAGAATAACAATATGCCATGCCTACTAGAGAAAATGAGAAGTGAAGCGATTTCCTACTGTCTTGTTCACTGAGCAACATATACAATTGTATATCAGCATGTCAACCTTATTTTAATTTCAGTGATATTTAGTTCCACATACGACATCTTTACTCTATTTACCATAGGGACTGGGTATCTAGTAAACATAAATACACCTTGTGCCTCAGGTCTTTTATTTAAATCACATTCACAAAAAAACCCATAGGACAGTTAATGTAACCAAGAAATTAATACACCCATTAGGGGAACAGAATGCAAGAATGGCAGGAGTTTCATTATTTCTCCCTATAGATCACAAAGCCTGGACAATGTCCCTTGCTGCTGTATCTTTCTAATATCGGGCGGGTTATTGGGAATTATTTAGTGGCGGTTATAAGTTTTATTTATGGACAGATTTGGTGATTTGCGTTCCTATCCGTATGGACTAGCGTGAAATTGAATTACTGGGTCTGACCATGGGAGACTGAGTTTAGAGCCTCTTACTCCCAGTGTGATTCCCCTTCAAGTCCATCTGCTGAAGTCCTTTCAGTGCTAACACCTTTTGGGCTAGCAGGAATATGCCTATCAAGGCCCTAGTTATTTAGAGGAAGCAATGCGCTCCCTTCTCCGGAGAGAGTTGCATATGCTAATTGAATTATACACCCATTACTGTTATGAAATATTGTGCTGTATAGCTTTCTGTATGTAATACTTCAAACCAAATAAAAAACAAATAAATGAAATAATAAATTAATGACATATGCTATGCATCCAGGAAACAAATACAAAAAACGATTTACACTATCATGAATGTTTATTGTGTTTGAATCAGTGGTTCTTTCAGTAATCAATCATGATTTCTTATTAAACATCCAGTAGCACATGAAATTGAAATTTGACTTCTACACTCTTAATTCATACTCACATTTTTGATAATTAATAGTATCATTTACATGCGTAACATAATCAACTGGATATATTATTTATTTTATTATTTATTAATATATTTATCAGTTGGATAGTTCAGTTTTACTGTTTGTTCTCCAGTTCATTAGTAGGACCGAATACGCTTTGTTCAGTTCATTCTTTTTTTACAAAAATTAAGCGTATATTTTCAGCTAAATGTTTATCGATTGGTTAATTAGTTTTCTAATTAAGTGGGACTTTTTAAAACCATATAACAGGGAATTTTTGTTTTGTATGTTTGGTGAAAATGTATATAACATCCAATACATATTAAACTCATATGAAAAAATAAATATAATTCACTTAATTACAGAAAATTCAAATTTATTAACACCTTTCTATAATTATAAATAAAACCAACACACATACAAATACAAAAACTAACCAAGCAATACACTACACATAAAGCAAAAAAAAAAACTGTTAATAAAATTGAACAAGATAAAAAAATGATAACTGAAGAACATTTAAAATTTATTTTTTCTCTATATTTTTATATTTGCATTACAATATTGCACATAAGAAACAAACAAAAAAGTAGTTTTTATAAGACTTCTGTTTGCTTTAAAACAAAAACATTATTTATAAATATGCAATTACTATTTTATAAAAGTATAAACAAACAAATTAATGAAGAAGAAAAAATAAAGTAGTATAACTAAAATAACTTTGAAGTAAAATTTTGAAAATACTGCATCAAATGAATTAAAATTCAATTCAAGCAATATTTGGTATATTGTTACTTAATAAAAAAAGGTGACTGACCTATGTGTTAAAATGTTATTTTATACAAACTTTAAATGAAAACTTAATTAATAGTGTATAATTTAATAGAAAATAAACTTGCATTCTTTTATATCAGCAACTACCGCAGAATATTTTGAATAAATATAATAAATACTAGCAAAATTTAATACCTTATTACAATAACACACCAGTTAACGAATATCTATAAACATCAATAAACACAAATTCAAATATGAAAAACAAATACAACGATTAAATAAAATATGAGAGTATACGTTACCAAAAAATGGTGTACTTTATAAATATAAAATAATAACAGAATGTTTTCGATGTATTTAAATATATTTCAAAATAATCACAACGTTAAAATATCGGTTAACAACCCATGTTGTGTATGTACGGCAGCGCCTCACCACACATGTATCGATTATTTGAAACTAAAGTATCGACTGTAAACAAATATAGACAGCACCAGATAGCTCTTAATATTACGTATTGCTTACTCATGAAAAAATGCAATCTTATATATATAAATAAAAAAAATACGGTGACATATTCATTTTAAAACAATGAAATAATTTTTTTTTTTATTTGCATCATAATAATAACAATAATGTTGGATAAATATTTCAAAACAGTAATATATGATTATTGAACTAAGTAGAATGTTACGTTAGTAATAAATAGTTCATTAATCTGTCAATAGGTAACAGCACAATACCACCCAAAGAAACGTGTAAATTTTAAAAAGTTTTACGGTAATAATCAATTAAATATGTGGAACAAAATACCCTTAAAAATAGTTTAACTTCAAAAATAAAATAATTAAAATATTTCTTAAATATGAATTATAAAATATTTTAATGAAAATTATCATTGAATACAATATAAATAAACCTTTTTCATTTAATAAAATACTTAACCACAATACATTAGTGCAAAACAACTGTGGTCCAATATCATCTAAGTTCGATAAGGGTTTATTTTAACATATTGTCTACATATCTTAAATATGAATTATAGAATATTTTAATGAATATTATCATTGAATACAATATAAATAAACTTTTTTCATTCATTAAAATACTTAACCATAATTACTTCAGTATACATTAGTGCAAAACAACTGTGGTCCAATAATTTCTAAGTTCGATAAGGGATACTTTAACATATTGTCTACATTATTTATTTATTAGTTAATTCCACACCCCGCTATATTTATCAAAATATTTGCCAATGAAATGCACCTGAAACATTGGCATTAACTTCTGATTGATATTATTCTCACATGCAGAAAGCAGGTAATCCGGAAAAGAAAGGACCGCACTTAATCTGGGTCAGCAAAAGTATGTTTTAATCCCCTTACACAGCAGGGATCCCTGCAGGCAACTGAAATTTATTGGCAGTTTATTATTTTTTTTTTGTACATTCTTGTGATTTTTTTTTACTTTCTGTCTATCCCTGAATTTTCATTCAAAAATTAAAAAAAAAAGGATAGGGAAAACATGTACAAAAAATTTTAAAAAAATTATATATTTTTCTTACTGAGAAATTTTGATATGATGAGAGATTTTTTCATATAATTTTTGTGTATTTAACATTTTAAAATAATTTTTTATTATTTCAAAAAGGAAAAACAAAATAACAAATTATAAATTACATTAAGTAAAAGAAATTTCCACATTTGTTTGCATATTATAAAAATACACTTAATCAAACTGATTTCATTTCTTTTTAATTAATTATATTATTATTTCCTATGTGAAACATTCTCCATTAAAACACCTGCAAAGGTGGGGGTCAAAAAATATTTTTTTCTTTTTGTTGTTACAACAAATAAAAGTCACATTTCATATTCTTTTACTAATTAGATAGATCCATACATTTACATCACTTTGGTTATGTATTTGGAAAATTTAATTCAGTAGGGGGGAAAATAATAAGCCTAATTTTGATTATCAGTTAATGATGTTCTGGCTTGGTCAGGAAAGTTATGAAACTTTTTCCCAGTTTTTCAATTTTCTTTAAAAGTACAATGAATGAAATTTATATTTTTGTGTGTTAAATTTGTAGTTTTTATTTTTTGTTTTTTTTTAACCTCTGGAACCATCGTTAGGTATTGCTTCAGAGGATGAGATGAGTGACAAGTAGTGTGTGAAAATGCCATGCCTGACCAGGATTCGAACCCGGAACCTGCAGATGAAAGGCCGAGACGCTATCACTTGTACCATGGAGGCCAACATTAAATTTGTGTTGGATTAAAGTAAACCAACTAATTAACTGAATACTAAATATATCATAAAAGTACTTTTATATTTTGTTATCATTCTGAAGTAATGTGGTAGGAGTATGTATTCATATTGAAACAGTAAGGTAGTAATAAGTGATATAAATAAGTGTCTCATTAACCTCAATTTACTACTGAATGTTAGTATTTCATTTTTTAATCTGAACGATCCCAGCTTTGAATCCTGATGAGGAAGGTGTTAAAAATATCCACTTCATAACACACAAGCTTTGAGCATAGATGTACTTGGAGAGTATAGTTGTAGTTCATCGTACAACAATATTTAGGTGGTACTGATAGTCTGGAAGAGGAAATTTTGGTCTTGAGGATGCTCCAAAGTCAGGTCAACCATCTTCATCTGTGACCAAGGGAAACATTATTGCAGTATGAAAAATGCCTGAGACAGCTTGGCATGTGACCTACCACCAAATAAAGATGTCCTTTGTGAATAAACGTGTGATATTCTGTGAAATTACCTTCAAGTTAAAAGGCTTTGAACCCTTAGGATGTCACTTAACTTGACTAATGATCAAATGGCATGTCATATTTCATGGTGTCATGAAGTGCTAAAAATGAGAAATTTCCCTACATGAACAGTATTGTGACAGGTGACAAAACTTGACTTTACTATTGTGATGTCCTGACCAAGGCTCACAACAAAGTGTAGGTGTTCGAAGATGAGGAGACCCCATTGCTATTCAAAAATCCAGATCAGTGAAGAAGAGAATAGTGGTATTTTTAGTGCGAAAGGATCAGTCTTAGAGCAAGTTATGTTGGAAACTCAGAAGACAGCTACAAGGAAGTGGTATACTGATCAATGCCTGTCTGAAGTTGTCAAAACTTGTAAGATCCTGTGCCCAAACTCAAGGATGGATGCATGGCTTCTTCACTAAGATAATGCTCCAGAGCCCCTCTCCAAAGTTTGCTCTGAGTATTGGCCAGTACTAGAATGAAATTGTTAGAGCATCCTCCCTACAGTTCTGACCTCGCTCCATGTGACTTCATGCTGTTCCCCCAGGAGAACAGACTGAAAGGGATAATCATTTTATGAGTGACGATGACCTCCTAAGAGCTTGGAAAAATGAGTGTACTCAGACATCTAACAAAATATGACAGAGTTTTTTGAAGACTGGTTTTGAAGGATGGAAAATTGTACAATGTGCGGTGGAAATTATTCTTAAAAATTGTAAAACATAAAGTCATATTGCAAAACTTCCCTAGTTACCTTCATATTTCTATCATAAAATCACCATTATAACTTGTTTTTTCTTGATTTGATTTTTTATATAACACTAATAAAAAAGTTCTTTTCAAATCATTAATCATTATTTTTTCCTCAAAACTGTTGTTAAAAATTTCATAATGCAGATAGTTTGTAACAGTCCATTTAACTAATACTCCAACAACTAAAAGTAACAAATTTATTACATTCTTCAACGTAATTTTCGGACATATATTTCAAAACTGCATCTCTTAACAAAAATGCTTTCTAGTAAATATTTAAGTTTATTTTTTAATTTTTATTTTATTTATTTTCTTTTTTGCTTGATGAATTAATTCACCACAGAGAAGCTTGTACATGGGAATATGGAAAGGAATTTTGTAAAAATGCCATGCCTACAAGGATTCAAACCCAGGAGCTGTAGTTAAAGGCTATGTACAACTCAATACGGAAATCAGCAGAGTTTCATTCAAAACATACATGAATAAAAATAAGCACTTGAGTAATTCAAAAGTTTTTTTTTTCTAATAGTAAAATGGTTTTCCATTAACCTTTTTATAGTGCCTGTTACTTTTGTATCACTGAATGAATCAAATAAACTTAGCAACCTCTGATAGTAACTGGAATTGTTCAAATTTTTAAATTACAATCATATTTCTGTAGTTATTTTTGTGTGATTTTGAAAAACCTAAATTTTTTTTAGATTTCCATTAAAATCTCAATAAAAAAAAAATTAAACAATGATACCAAATACAATACCTCAGAAGTGTATAAGAAAAAAACTTGTTTTTGTCAACTTTAAAACAAACTTTGGTTTATTAAAGGACAAATTTCTAACATACTACCTCCTTCTCTCTGAGGTTCACAATTAATTTTTTTTTTTTAATTTTTAGTGTTACTCTTCATTAAAAAGATGAATTTCAATGAATCTTTTTTATTTTATAAAAACATTTCTATTGGTGTCCTGTTGTAAAAGAATGGTTTTGTAAATAAATATTACACTGTCTGCGAATAAAAGTTTAATATTTATTTTCTTATTATCACTTAATACAGAATTATTATGACATGAAAATAATGTATACCAAATGTCATTTCGATATTTTTTGAAAATTAGAAAAATTCTTGGAAAATTTGAAGTAAAAAAAGAAGATATTGCTGCATTCCAGCTATTAAAATGACTACAACAATGATTACTGCAACTTAGCAGTAATTATTTTTATATCATCTCTCTGCATTGTTTTTTCTTATTTTTATCAAGATGCTTTCTTACTTTTCTCTCGTATATGTAATTATTATTATATTATTTTTTTGTAAACTTATATTAAAAAAAAAACTAAAAATAAAATTAATTTAAGAAAACTGATGTAAAAAATTGCTCTAAATATTGAATTTAATACTTTTTAATTGCTCTTTAAATTTGCATAATAAGTCTTTTGTTTTCAACTTTTAATGGTCAAAATTTTAGAATAAAAAATTAGTTTTTAATTTTCAGTGGTATTTTAAGTAAGTTTAAGAATTTAAAAATTAATTTAATTAAAGAAATTTTTTGATAAATTAAAGGAGACTGATTTGGAGTTTCCTATAAATTATAAACGAGTGGAAAAAAATATTTAAGTATTTGTGAAATATATCATACAAATCTTGTAATAAGATGTTAAGAAAATCCAGGGAGGCATGATGTAGAGAAAAATGGGAAGGTGTAAAGTAGGTAAACTGAGAAAAAAATTGAGATGTTGAAAAGTAGACGGATATCTTTAAATTATTGTATAACCTAATAAAAATGTATTAAATTGTATATTCAAATTATGACTTGTAAGAAAAACGTATGATTTGCACGTGACAAGAAAGTGAAAAGATTAAAAAAATTCTTTTAAATAAGCAAAATTACAAAAATAAAATCACTGCTAATTTTTAAGAACATAACTGCTTTTAATTTTAGAACATCGACGAACTAAAACAAAGGTTTAATTTTTAATTTTTATTTATTTATACTTATTTAGTTTTAAATATTAATAACCATGAAGAATCGACTACTAGACCAAGCCGAAAAAATAACAATACATATACAAGTTTGATGGGAAAATTAATATTACAGAAATTCCCTTATATTGGTAGGCATGAATAATACCGCATGAAGGGAATTATTGGCGTGGTCATGGGAAATTTCCTTATTCTGCTTCAACCAGCTGATGCAGATAGTATAGCGCTATTGGCATATGTAGTTAATTATTGTAGTGTGTGTATGAAGGCCTAACCTTTCTTATAATTATAATTTATTTCAGTGTAAGTACTAACATTTAATTTTATGTTAATTTTTAAATAAAATTATTTTACATGTTGATAATGAATTCAATTGGTATTTATAAAGTGAAACTATTTACGGTTGAAAATTAAACCTATTTTCTGAAAAAAGTGGCTTCAATTCAAATATGATTGGCTATTAGCATAATAAATTATGTTACCAACTTAACATAATTATTTCTTTATTCAAAATATAAAAGAAATCAGAAATATCTCAATTTTTTTTATTATTTACTTTTCTTTTAACATTTACCGTCGATTACGTTATAAGAAGCCGGTATTGATTAAAATTGCTATTTTCGAAAAAAAAAATTCATCGATTTTGTTTAGAAGTCACCGATTCAGCGTAATTATGGAACAATGAAAAAAGATGTAAATTTTACAGGGAATTTAATTAAAATAATATTTTTTTAATTATAAAACGTAATACATAATAAATTCTAACTTTCTCAAATTAAATATTATTAAAATTTAAAAATGTATCAGATATATATATGAATAAAAGTGTAAGTCTTATATCCACAGATAAATTTAAGGGTGGTCAAAGTGCTGCCTAGTTTTGAAATAAAGTGTGAAAATCCAAGGAAATCAACAAATGAAAATTGTAACTACAACTTGTTCTAGAAAGAATTTATTAATAATGATATGCAAAAAATATTTAAAACTTACAGTTGATTATTAAAGCTTTTTTTTAATTCTTGATAGAATTCTACCTTTCATTTCCCTGTTAATATATTTTCTTAGAATTTCTTGTATACAGGATTTTCAAGACCGGTTGGCCGTGGCGAATAAATATTTCTTACCTCGTTAATTGTTTTCATAAAATTGATTATAAACACATCTTGGAAATAAATTAAATTTATTTCCATCTTCATCTTGAAAATATTTTTTTTGGCTTATAATGGAGGCTATTCTAGAATTCCAATTGATATTGGCTTTTTATATATATATAAATATATCGTATGTGACACCTAATTGTGAATGATTTGCCTATTTAAAGTTGTGATTTGCCTATTTGAAAATGCAATGATATGACTTCTTTACCTTAGAATTTGGTTGATAAGAGCCGTCAGTAAGTTCTTGGCGGTTTCAGAGAATATATGATTATGCTTATTACATTGAAATTTGTTAATCCCCCATACTTTGATGCTCAAAGCACTGTTGTCACATTTCAGGTGTGAATTTAAAATGATTTTTAAATATTTACTTATACCTGGATATTTTTTCAATTTCTGTCAATTACACTTTGTAAGAAAAATAACACTGGCACGAGTCCCTTCTTAGGTTGTTATAATAAGGTCCATGTCATTTACTGGAAATATTATCCTTGAGTATTCTATTCAAAACAATTCCTTAATCATTAGTTTTGTGAAGCTCGGTAAAAATTATCTTTTTAACTTGGTTTTTATGGTCAGTGTATATGGCTATATAAGACAATTTTTGATGGAGATGTTATGTTAAGAATGTTCAATATTTGTCTCGCTGACAACATACACGATGATATTTAATAAAATGAAATCTATCCTCATGTATTTGTCCATTACTCATATATTGATAATATTAACACAAAAATAACACTTGCACGAAAACAACACATGCTCAATGATAATGCAAAAATTGATGAAGTATTGAGGTAGGCACTTTTTTCAACTTTTCACACTTTTATTCACAGGCACATATAACGCATCCCTATTTTCCAGTCATTTATGAACCAAAATTGTGCAGTTCCAATGTATAGTACAGTCTTTCTTGCATAAATGAATTTCATCTATATTCTTTTCATAATAAAAATCTAAATTTTTTATTAAAATTACCTTAAAACTTTTCCAGCTAGACTTTTCAAATATGTTAATCATATGGTGAATACATTAATTTTGAACTAATTAAAAATACACTAATTATATTTTATTTAAAAACATTCAAAATTTATGTTAATTTTTTAATTATTTAAAAAAATTAACATTTTAATTTTTGAATTTGGTATTTAAATTAATTTTTTTTTTACATATCATTAAAAAAAAACTGCTATTAAAGCTGATATTGTCTGTTGTATTTAATAACGTTTGTAAGTACAAACCGATTTACGTCGCACTTGAACGTTATTATTAAAGAATAACAGTTACTGTTAGGAAGAATTTTTTTTCATTAATAATTATGTTTAACTGTAATTAAATGAAAAAAAAAAATTATTAATAAAAAGTATATTTAGATAAATTTAGATAGCAAGCTTACATCAGTTTCTGGATTCATATTCCAAAAGTGGCCTGCCTACACAATTTTTTCCTTCTACCTGTCCTTCCAATATTAAACAGACTATTCCAGGATGCCTTAATATGTGGCCGATAAGTCTATCTCTTTGTTTAGCTATATTTTTCCAAATGCTTCTTTCTTCATCCATTTGCTGCAACAACTCTTCATTTGTCACTTTATCCACCCATCTGATTAACATTTTCATAGCACCGCATTTCAAAAGCTTCTAATCTTTTCTTCTCAGATACTTCGATCATCCAAGTTTCACTTCCATATAAAGCGACACTCCAAACATATACTTTCAAAAATCTTTTCCTGACATTTAAATTAATTTTTGATGTAATCAAATTACATTTCTGACTGAACGCTCGTTTAGCCTGTGCTATTCGGCATTTTATATCGCTCCTACTTCGTCCATCTTTAGTAATTCTACTTCCCAAATAACAAAATTCTTCTACCTCCATAATCTTTTCTCCTCCTATTTTCACATTCAGTGGTCCATCTTTGTTATTTCTACTACATTTCATTACTTTTGTTATGTTTATTTTCATGCGATAGTTCTTGTGTAGGACTTCATCCATGCCATTCATTGTTTCTGCTAAATCCTTTTTACTCTAAGCTAGAATTACTATATCATCAGCAAATCGTAGCATCTTTATCTTTTCACCTTGTACTGTTACTGCGAATCTTAATTGTTCTTTAACATCATTAACTGCTAGTTCCATGTAAAGATTAAAAAGTAACAGGAATAGGGAACATCCTTGTCGTTCTCCCTTTCTTATTACGGCTTCTTTCTTATGTTCTTCAATTATTACTGTTGCTGTTTGATTCCTGTAAATGTTATCAATTATTCTTCTATCTCTGTATTTGAACCCTAATTTTTTTAAAATGCTGAACATTTTATTCCAGTCTACATTACAGAATGCCCTTTCTAGGTCTATAAATGCCAAGTATGTTGGTTTGCTTTTCTTTAATCTTCCTTCTACTCTTAATCCGAGGCCTAAAATTGCTTCCCTTGTCCCTATACTTTTTCTGAAACCAAATCGGTCTTCTCCTAACACTTCTTCTACTCTACTCTCAATTCTTCTGTATAGAATTCTAATTAAGATTTTTGATGCATGAGTAGTTGAACTAATTGTTCTGTATTATTCACATCTGCTCCTGCTTTCTTTGGTTTTTCAGACAAATAGTAATAATAAAAAAGAGTGTAATATATATATATATATATTAATTTAGATCTTTTATTAAAGAAATCTGGCTGATGAGTCCTCCAACGGCTTTACATGGCATCTGAGAGAACATCTTCAAGAAACCTTTTATCCCAAATGATTGAAGCGACTATGTTATCCTAACTTGGCTGAGGATTTGGCACAAAAAGCTAACCCATGTCCATCTATTTGATTCTCCTCAGCAGAACTGTGAGGAATGCAGTGGAAAATGGTCCCTAAACCACATACTCATAGATTGTGTAATTTTTGGGTCTATGTGACGGTTTACTTAACCGGAAGAAATACATGATGATCCAATATTTGTTAATCATCTTCCTGTTTGTTATCTATGTCTGGTGTTTATTTTCTAATTATTTATGATGCTTAGTTTTACTTAAGTCATTAATGACTGTTTTTGTTGATGTGACTATAAACAAGTGATGGAAAAAAAAACTTCAAAAATGCTTTATACAAAATATAAATCTAGATATATCAAATGTAATATAATTTAAAACTTATTATCAGTAATAGAAATTGTAACATTTAACTTCTCTTAATACTTTTTTTAGTTTTTATATGAGTGCTTTTGTATCTAGTCTGAGCTGTATGAGCACTACGAATCCACATATATAAAAAAAAAAATTGAAAGCGGTAAGTGTTAAAATTTCTATTATTGATAATAATTTATTATATAGCTATGATGCTTATTTGCAAATTCGCAAATAATTTTTTATAGAATTATTTAAAATCATGACGTGCTCTTAAGTACCTTTCATACTTGGCATTTTTCATATAAAATTTCTGAATAGTCCTGTGCAAAGTTTAAAGCTTATATTATGATGTTAAGCAGTTATAATAAAAAAAATGAGTAGAAATCTGACAGTATATGTCCATGTTTTAAGATGGAATCAAGTTTTACAGGTGATGCTTGTTTTACAAATTGAGTGATTATGAAACCGGTTTATGTTAAATATGATAATATATTTAATTGAATTGTATCTTTTTGTCAAATTTAGTCCATAAATTTTATATTATTAAACTGTGTTGGATTCATTAGACAATCAATTAATACACACAAGATTTTCGTGTTGTGTTTTATATCTTTGTAAATATTAGGAAATGTTTTGGTTGGCAAATTTAATCTGTTTACTTAACTAGTCGATCCTAACCTGAAGTACGGATAAGGCAAGTATCCATTGCCTTAAAATGATCTGATTGGTCAAAAAAAAATTCTGACCTTCATATCCGGGTGGGACATGATGGGAGGGGGCTTTGATTGTTGTGTCAATAGCTCTAGCAAATAAAACGAAAGATAAAAAGTATAAATGGAACAAAAACAACAATTTGGGAATGGCAGAAACCGGGAGGGCTGTTATGAAAGAGGACAACAGGTTGTAGTGCCAATGAAAGAAAAAGGTTAATATCTTGGTTGCTTGTGAGTCAGATTTTAGTAAGATGACTGGCAAAAGTGAATCTGGTTTGTTGATGTTAGTAGGTTTGTTGATTAGTTGATGTGGAATATTGGCTCAAATATTTTTGTATATGGGGCAATAATCATATTAATTACTTCAAAAATTCGTTAAGAAGATTGGGAATATCATGAAAAAACAGATTTCGATTTTCTTTAAAGGCATTTTACAAAGTTAACTAACTATTAAAGCAAATTTATTATCGTGCATATATAAATAAATAATAAAAAAGGTTTTTCAAAAATCGACCCCACATCTTAAAACTGAAATTATGTTTGGTTCTTTTGCTATATTTTGCAATAAGTTTTTCAAAAGTTTGTACTTCATATACAGGATGTCCTGGGTGGATTCTGCTAAACTTCATAGATGTATTTCTCTCATTAAAATAATGAGAAAAGTTCGAGTAAACATCAGTCTTAAAACATTTCGTTAGCGACTTATGGCTAGTGAAAGAGTTATGGTTAGTGAAATCGAAACATGACTGATTTCTGCTCCTGTACTGAAATGAAGAAGTCCTCCTGAAATTCTGGGAAGGTAAATTAAGATATGAATCACTAGTGGTTTCTTATGGTTTTTGACCTGAATAATTTAAAAATGGGTCCCAGAACTGTATCACCATTATATTTTATACAAAATAGGGTGTAATAAACAACAAAATTGAGTTGATAAACACAGTTTTTTAGCTTTGGCATAAAATAACTTAGTTAAATTTCAATAACGTATTAAACTTCTTGGTTAAATTGATAGAGATTTTGATTATGAGAAAATTGATGTAAATTATCTACCAACAACATCCAAGAACAACAATTTAGTTGTTCTTTCATTTGAAAGAAAAACAAAAACTACACTTAACATGTATTTGTGTGCCTGCAGTATTATGATATTTCTTAATTATTAGTGCATTAATTCCTCACTAGGGTCACTGTAATGTGGTATAATATTAGTAGTCTCTGTTTAATCTCCAGAGAGCAAAGCTCTACAAACAAAATTTTCAAACATTGTTGTGGTTATGATTCAGAATCTTACTTCAGTGTGCTGTATTTGTTACTGAGAAGTTAATTTTCAGTATAAAATTTTATTTAATTTGTGAAGTGTGCATTTGTAATTTATGTGTATTTAAGTAGTTCATTTTTGCACATTTTTTAAAAGCTGTTAATAATTAGTAAGTGATTTCTTCCATAGTAAAAGAGAAATGAGAAATAAGTTTACAAATCAGGTATATGCCATCATTCATTTCATCTGTGATTTTTGTAACGGCAGTGCTAAACGAGCTGCTGAAGAGAATATCATCTGAGATTTCCCAATTGAAACATTCCTAAGTGCAAGTACTGACAGATACTCGCCAGATAACATTTGAACGGGAAATAAATGTGATTGAGCAGATTTTACGTATGATAGGTAAGTTCAAACTACAATTACTCGTAAGATTATATGCACATTTGGGTATTCCAAGCAACAGTATATGGTGAACATTAGACAATAAAGGTCTATCCATTTCATTCTCAAGCAGTTCAATGTCTTGAAGAATGTGATTACGATCTGCTGCTGAATTATTGTCAACATTTATTACAAAACAACAACGTGCTTCCATTGCTGATATTATATACAAATGAAGCAACATTTATGAGATGGGATAAACACTGGATGAAACAAACATTTTGTTTCATAGACTCGCAGGTTATTTAAACTTTCTTCAAAATGAGCTGTCAATACTTTGAGGATGTTCCACTACAAGAACTGATATTATTTCAACACATTGGAGTTGGAGTACCAGCCCATTTTTATTCTCCTATTATTAATTATCTGAATGAAATATTTTCTAACCCTTGCATTGGTTGAGGTGGACTTCAGATATGACTAGATCATCTGATAGAATCCCTTCGATTTATTTTTGTGGGGATATATGAAAGCGTTAGTGTGTGCAAAAAAATAAAATGCAAATGAACTTTTATAAGGAATCATCTGGGTTATTGAAGAAACAAAAAAAAACCCAAGAATGCTAGAAAATGCCATTTATAACTCACCGTACTGAAATGCGTGTTCAGATTGATGGTGGACATTTTGAACAGTTGATGTAATGTAAGGATAACTTATGCTGTTTTAATTGGTCTTAGAGGTTTAGTTTGTTTTTACAATTTTAACCAATAATAAAAGATTTTTCATTTTAGTCTAAAATAGTAACTCAGTATTTTCCATATTGGTATGTATTGTTCTACATTAAAAAATACATTATTTTCTTGCACTATTATTTATTTTTTATTGATTTTATTTAAATTGATGTTCTCAGAATTAAATTATCTATCAATTTAATCAATTAGTTTTAATTGTTTATTGAAAATTGAATGAAGCTATTTTATGCCAAAGCTAGAAAACTATATTGTACAACTGAATTTTTTTTGTTATTACTTAAATAAAGGTGACACAGTTCTGGGACCCTTACTTTAAACATTTTAAGATCAAAAACCACAAGAAACCACTAAATTCTCTTTTTAATTTACCTTCCCAGAATTTCAATAGTGCTTCATTTCAACATAAGAGCAGAAATCGGAGCAAAATCTTTCACTAGTTGTTACTCCCTAATGAAGCGTTCTCGGACCTATATTTATATGAACTTTTTTCATTATTTTAATGTGATAAATATGTATATAAAGTTCAGCAGAATTTTCTCAGGACCCTTTGTATAGAGCCATATACGAAATTTACATTTTTTTAAAATCATACACCCTGGAACTAAATGCAGAAATTTTTGTTTTTATTATTTTAACTTATTGAAGTGTGTTTAGATGGGGGATTTAGAGAAAGATTTACTTAAGTACATTTGTTAACCTTCAACAATGAATATTTTTAGGAAAGTTTTTCTAAAAATTTATTACCCACCTATAAAAAATATACTTTTTTTTTTTTTTGACTTAACTCTTTTAATGTTTATTGTTAATAGCTGAAAAAGTCATTCAATACTTTGAAAGCTTTTGTTATAGCTTTTTAAAGGCCAGCACTTTTATATATATGAAAAACATGTTTATATATATTGAAAACATATTTTCAAAATTATTATTGCTAAATAATATATGTATATACAGCAAATTGCACTCTAAAAGCAGTATATAATTCTGTTAAAGATTTTTTTCTTTTTAATTATTGTTTTTACGACTGCAATTCTGTTGACACTATTATTATGTGTTTTTGTTATTACTATTATATATATATATATATATATATATATGCACGCGCGCGCGTGTGTATACACATTTAAGTGTGTTATCATATTAACAGAAGCTGCAGATAAATACAGTAAAGATAAGTGCAATCATTTAAAAATTAATATCAAAAATTAAAATAAAGAACAAAATACAATTGTTGACTGTAATGGATTGTAGAAGATTAAATCGATGCAAAGAATAATCTTAACGTAAATTTGAATTATTATCATTGATTTTAGGGACTACTGTTATCACAGACTGATTAATGTCAACGAGATATTTTTACTGTATTCAAACAGTTTTTTCTTATAGGTATACACAAGGTAATTTAAAATAAATAAATTCATTAAAGACTTATGTGAGATTAAGTATTCATCTAATACTGTACTAACAAAAACACAAATTTCTATACAGTCATAAGAGATCCATTTTGTAAAAATGGAGTAAAATGTGAAAGAGTGAAGTATCTAACATTTTAGTTTCAGAGAGACAGACTTCAATTGGTAGGTGATATTAGGAGTACAATGTACCTATCATAATATGTTTGTAACTTGCAGTAGTAAGAACATTCTGCCCATCCAACCCTGTAGGGGGAAGACACCTCCACCTTGTGACGTTACCGGTCGCCACACCCCCCATTCTGTTCCAAGCCCTGAGGGGCTTTACCGGAGGTCATCTTTAGATCCTCTAACTGATTACATTTCACAGTCATCAGTCAGGCCTCAGTCGGGATGCCACTGATGTAAATGTCTCAGCAGACATTTGCTTCAGTAAAATACATATCAGATTTCGCCTTCACGTAGGCCTCAAAACAGACATCTTCACATCCAACCTAACATGATTCCTTCAAACTAAGCGACCGAAACTGCGGAAGCGCAAACCCCATGCCTAGTCAAGATTTGACAGTACCGTTTGTGACTGAACGCCTCAGAAAATGAACGAGTTGAAAGTTAAATCAATGTTAAACTCATACCAATCAAAATTAGGACCTACGCAACATAGAAATTCAGACCTACACCCAAATAAGCCGACCAATTTAGGTCACCTAACAAGGGGAATGCAAGCTTTTTTTTTAGGTATTGTGGTGTCAGTGTGTGCATGTAGTGGTCTGGTATGGTATGGATGTTTGCTTGTGGAGACCGAATGTGTATGTGGGTGCGTGCTTACCCCCTCCTGAAGTAATGCTTTATTAGCGGTTTCCCAGGAGGTGGGGTCGTCAGGGATGGAGGTATAGTCGGTAGTGCGCAGGAATACATACGCATTTTCTGTAACAGCTTGTGGAACCAGTTTGACACTGCTTCGACGTCCGTAAATGTGGTTCCTCCACCTTTACGCAAGGGAATGAAGGGAAACGCAACTTCATTCCAGCCTGCGCATGAGCCGGGGACAAACCCCGCACCCTCACCCGGTCCCATCAGTGTCTAGCATGGCATTACCAAGTCACGATCAGGACCGCCACCGGCGGAGGGAAGCCACGCCCCTGGTGGCGCGGCCACCCCCACCAGCGGGAGCCCCAAATCGAATTGCAAGCAATACCAATATAACCGTGGTACAGTGTCGATGCGCCTACTTCCAACCAATCCAGTGCCTAAGCCTGAACCCTAGCCACCTGGAATCCTACCACAATCGAGTACCTCGATTAAACTTCCTCTGGAGACCTATACACTGCAAGGGCGTGAAGAAAACCATGCACTATAGACTCCTCGCAGATCATCAAGTTAATATGGTGATCATGAAAGGATTGTATTCTCTCAAGTTCCCTGATAGCTCGTGAACGTTCGACCTCGTATCAGGGACAGACGTAGAGGACGTGGTCCACTGTATCATCAGTCTTACAATCCAGGCATTGACTCGAATCTGCCAAACGAAACTTGGCCAAACTCGCCTGAAAGGCACCACACTCTGAGAAAAAACTGTGTGATATACTGATTGGGGGAGACCCATCCGATTGCACCTAAATCAGATACTATAGGAAATAAACCATGCGTATAGCGACCTTTGGAGGATTTGTCCCACTGATCTGCTAAGACACAAGGCCCCGGTCTTCAATCTCCTGCTTTCGTTCTGACGTCAATAGGTTGTTATTTACCTTGGAAATGTAGCATTCCTTACGCTTATTTGCCAAGATATCTATTGGTTCTGCCCATCATGCATCTTGATTACTCTTAGCAAATGTAAACAGCTACCACCATTTATGAAGAATTTTTACAAATAAATAATTCAGCAAGGAATGTGACTATCCCACAAATATACAGAAAGATCGATGAATTAAAACAGCATCTCATTCACTGACATCAACTAATGTGAAAGATAATGAACTATTGGACAATAGTTTTAAACATTATCTTCTGAAAGCATTTTTCCATATATTTAAAAATTGAATTTTTTTTAAGGAAAAGATTTTAACTAAATTTTAATTAAGTTGATCAGTGTAGATGTAACATATATAATAGATCATAGAAATGCAATAAAACCTTGAGTAAATGACTTGTTATGTTTAAAATTGAGACAACAATAGCAATAAAATACATATCTTAGTTTTACCATTGCAAATTTATAAGGATTGTAAATGGAATCCAGCAATTATTAATTGCTAATTTTATATGCAATTATAAAATGGTAATTTTATATGTATATATTATTCAACATATTCGTTTTTATTAATTTTTTTCCTTCAAATTTTAATGCTGTGATTACCATCATTCGATAATAAGTACAGACAAGAATTATGCAGTTAGCCATCCAAATCAAAATTATACAAAGCATTGTTTAAATTCATTGGGTTACAGGAACTTGGTAATTATAATTTTAATATATACAAAACAGTTGATAATTCACTTTCTGTTATTTTAAATTTTACTTCCCGAGTCAAGTGTAAAATATTCAAATCACGATTTGAATTTCAATTTGGAATTTTTCCAGTGAAATGTAAAGACCCTAAACTGTGCTGTCACATAAATCATAAGATTCATTTCATTCATAGTATTCTGTCATTAGGGCCAGGTCCTGTCATGCTGCTCTCCACCTTGTTCTATCCTTTGCTAATCTCTTTGCTTTCCATGTATTGTCCTTTTTCCATAGTCCCATCCGTCATTTGAAATCTCTTCTTTTTCTTCCATTACCAAGCCCCATTCATCAAATCCACTAATAAAAACACCTTCTTCTCATACTAGCCAGTTCCTTTTTCTATATTCAGACACATTTAGCATTTTCCTGTTTTCTCTTTGATTCTCCTTACTACTTCTTTTATTTGTTACATGGTCTTGCCATCTGACATTTACCAAATATTCGTTATCAAATTTGTTTCCTTTATTCCATTTTATCTATCCCAAATCTTTTCTGTTAACCACTGTTAAATATTGTGACATCAAATCATTATCTTTTTACTTCAGTATCATTTTCATAATCCTCATACATTTTACCTTTATCAACATTTCCTATCTTTTAATCTATTCTACTTCATGACTGCTTTTTCAAACTTTGTTTCATTACATCTTTGTTTTTTTTAACTAACAATGATTTCAAAGTATATATAAAAATTTGACGGCAAACATTGTTACATCAATGTTTGTCATCAGTGTTTGAAATATAAGAAATTTCCTCAGCAATTGACAATTAAAAAATACTATAAACAGAAAGTGCAAACTAGCGAAAGAAAAGTGGATTAAAGAAAAGTGTTCAGAAGTGGAAAGAGAAATGAACATCGGTAAAATAGACGGAGCATACAGGAAAGTTAAGGACAATTTTGGAGTACATAAATTAAAATCCAATAATGTGTTAAACAAATATTGTACACAGATTTATAATACGAAAGGTAAAGTTGATAGGTGGGTGGAATATATTGAAGAGTTATACGGAGGAAATGAATTAGAAAATTGTATTAAAGAGGAAGAAGAGGATGAAATGGGAGAAACAATACCGAGATCTGAATTTAAGAGAGCATTAAGTTTTGAATGGCAGAAAGGCTCCTGGAAAAGACGGAATACCTGTAGAATTACTGCGGAGTGCAGGTGAGGAAGTGAATGATAGATTATACAAACTGGTGTGTAATATTTATGAAAAAGGGGAATTTCCATCAGACTTCAAAAAAAGAGTTATAGTCATCATACCAAAGAAAGCAGTAGCAGATAAATGTGTAGAATACAGAACAATTAATTTAACTAGTCGTGCATCAAAAATCTTAACTAGAGTTCTATACAGAAGAATTGAGAGGAGAGTGGAAGAAGTGTTAGGAGAAGACCAATCTGGTTTCAGGAAAAGTATAGGGACAAGGGAAGCAATTTTAGGTCTCAATTTTTAGGAAGCAATTAATAGTAGAGGGAAGATTAAAGAAAAACAAACCAACATACTTGGCATTTATAGACCTAGAAAAGGCATTCGATAACGTAGACTGGAATAAAATGTTCATTTTAAAAAAATTAGGGTTCAAATACAGAGATAGAAGAACAATTGCTAACATGTACAGGAGCCAAACAGCAACAGTAACAATTGAAGAACATAAGAAAGAAGCCGTAATAAGAAAGGGAGTCCGACAAGGATGTTCCCTATCCCCGTTACTTTTTAATCTTTACATATAACTAGCCTGATGTTAAAGAACAATTTAGATCCAGAGTAACAGTACAAGGTGAAAAGATAAAGATGCTACGATTTTCTGATGATATAGTGAAGTAGAAGTACGTGTATAGTAGTGAAGTATGATTTGTGAAGTAGAATTACTAAAGATGGATGAAGCAGGAGCGATATAAAATGCTGAATAGCACAGGCGAAACGAGCCTTCAGTCAGAAATATAATTTGTTTACATAAAAAATTAATTTAAATGTCAAAAAAACATTTTTGAAAGCATATGTTTGGAGCGTAGCTTTATATGGAAGTGAAACTTGGACGATCGGAGTACCTGAGAAAAAAAGATTAGAATCTTTTGAAATGCGGTGCTATAGGAGAATGTTAAATATCAGATGGGTGGATAAAGTGACAAATGAAGAGGTGTTGCAGCAAATAGATGAAGATAGAAGGATTTGGAAAAATATAGCTAAAAGAAGACACTTATAGGCCACATATTAAGGCATCCTGGAATAGTCACTTTAATATTGGAGGGACAGATAGAAGGAAAAACTGAGTAGGCAGGCAACGTTTGGAATATGTAAAACGAATTGTTAGGGATCTAGGATGTAGGGGGTATACCGAAATGAAATGACTAGCATTAGATAGGGAATCTTGGAGAGCTCCATCAAACCAGTCAAATGACTGAAGACAAAAAAACTTATTATTTTATTTTTTAAAAAAGAATTTTTAAGAGAAATTTATCTATTACACACTACGATCTATTATAATTTGTGTCAGTGTACTTGTTTTTATCATATTCTTTTTTTCAACATTCAGTATATGAAAATTGTTGTATACTAGTATTGATTAAAATTTGACGAGTCATAAGATGTTTTACTACAAGAAGGGATAAATAGAAAGGTCTTGATAAGAATTGAATAAATATATATATATTGTAAAAATAATCAGTTGTTATGTATAATATTAGGAAGTTCAAAGTTTAAATGTTACATAATTATTATTTTAAAAAAGATAAAAATTCAATTTTGTAAATGTTTATGATGTATGTGGATTAAATATGTAAATTTCCAGTGTGATCATATTTATACTGAGGTAATTTTTTGTTTGTTTTAAGGAGTTTATATACTTGTATATATTTATACTTATATTTTTTCCTATGTTTAATATATATTGTAGAGTTTAATATACAATTAATTCTACTTTTTTTTGTTTTAGTCTACATTTCTTTTTTATTAAGAGTAATTGCTTTGTTTTTTTTTTTATTGTATTTAGTAAGTTAAGTTTATTATTATTATTATTGCATATAAATTTTATTCTTCAAATGATATATTTGGAAGTCAATAAATATCTGATCTTACTTTTAAGACCTGTAACCAGCATATTTTAAAAATTACATTAATTTTCTTTCACAAAAACATTATTCTACCTATGAATTATTGAATTATATTGACTTAATTTATACATAATACTTCTTAACACATAATAGTTATGTTATTCTTGCTCTGTCCATCTATTTTATCATCTCCATTCTCCTTTAGACCCACATCTTAAAAGTCTCGAACTTAACTTTTACCTTTTTTCAAGCATCTATGTTTCACTATCGTACTAAAGTATACTTCAAACATAACATTTTACCAATATTTTCCTCAGTTAGAGATTTATTTTATTAGCGTGCTAAAATTTATCTTAGAAAAAAGAAGGAAACTTAAAAAGAAAGTTACTTTCCCGGCGAATGTAGGTTTTTTTTTGTCTTCAGTCATTTGACTGGTTTGATGCAGCTCTCCAAGATTCCCTATCTAGTGCTACTCGTTTCATTTCAGTATATAATACCCCCTTCATCCTACATCCCTAACAATTTGTTTTACATATTCCAAACGTCGCCTGCCTACACAATTTTTCCCTTCTACCTGTCCCTCCAATATTAAACCGACTATTCCAGGATGCCTTAATATGTGGCTTTTAAGTCTGTCTCTTCTTTTAGCTATATTTTTCCAAATGCTTCTTTCTTCATCTATTTGCCGCAACACCTCTTCGTTTGTCACTTTATCCACCCATCTGATTTTTAACATTCTTGTATAGCACCGCATTTCAAAAGCTTCTAATCTTTTCTTCTCAGATACTCCGATCGTCCAAGTTTCACTTCCATATAAAGCGACACTCCAAACATATACTTTCAAAAATCTTTTAATAAAAGAATCTTTTCGAATGTAGGTAGAGTAGTTATATTAAAGGGGTAAATATGGTGATCATGTCAAAAATGGGGTATTGGTTTTTTTGCAAATTATTTAACGATCCAAATAGTTCATCCAGACCTATAAAAAACGTACTAATGTATGTGTGTACATAAGTGTCACAATGGTTTTAGATTTATATTTCTAGATTTACCAAATCGATTTTCTGCAAATTTGGCTCAAATATTTCTATGTACTGGACAACGATTATATTAATTTTTTTTTTTCAGAATTAGTTACAGGATATCTTGAAGAAAATAATTTGAATTTTCCTCAATCATTTTACAGAGATTTATTAATAGAAATTTGTTCTCTAAAATGCATATATAAATAAATCAAAAAACAATTTTTTTTTTTTACAAAAAATATCAAGCCCCATGTCTTAAAATTGAAATATATGTTTTTTTTATATATATATATATATAAATTAAGATATGTCTATAATTTAAAAAAAATTATATATCCGGTTGCTAATATGCAGAAAGGATTTTTTTTATTTTAGCCTTTATTGAAGGTGGAATTAGATTTAGAGAAAACTTTACTTAACAAATTTTTTTTAAAAAAATGTATCCCAATCTAAGAAATATATATATATATATATATATATATATATATATATATATATATATATATATATATATATATATATATATATAAATTGTTTTTCTGGCTTTAACTCATTTAATTTTTATTATAAATAACTGGGAAATCCTGGCAATATTTGTCAGAATTTTTTTTCCATTATTCCCTTCTGAATTTGTGGTTTAAATTGACTACAATCTCAGGAATGGTCAACCTGAAACTGTACAAAACTAAACTTCATTTACATTCATACATAAAGAAATGCCTCTCAGAAGTGCCTTCTGAATTTAAAAATAATTATTTTATTTAGAAATTTTCAACTGACTTGGGTTGTTATAGTGGTTACCTCGTAATTGCAAATGCATTGTTTAACTACTGATTTTTGAAGTCAAACGTTCTGAAGTTCAAACCCGAATAAAGATTAGTTGCTTTTTTACGGATTTGAATACTAGACGGGGTTTAATTAACGACACATTTCAGATACGGTTGGCCTGAGTCTGTACCAGACTACACCTCATTTACATGTCATACATATCATCCTCATCTCATTGGGCCATGGGGAGGGGCTGTTTATTTTTCGCTATTTGAAAAGATTGCAACGTACACGTCAGGAAAAATAAATCTAGAAACTTCATACATTCAATTTAGTATTGCGGTTATATATTGCTATTTTTTACTTATGTTGTCTTTAACCAGTTTCATTATTTTATAATTACATGTAAAACAGATTTAATCGACGTTTTATCATGGTTTTCCTGTCTAGTCAGTTCTTTTTTTTATCTAATAATAACATATATTATAAATTCTTGATTTTTATCTGTATAAATTTTTTTTTTTTTTTTTACAAATCAAAATATTTATTTATATCAAACTTAAACTCGATCATTGAATCGATTACAATTTTCAAATCGTTTAATATTTAATTTATTTGTTATATCGATTTGAAAAGAGTTGTGGCAGGTAAGGTCATTCATACGGTATATTCTTTCTACCTTGACATTCCCTATTAAAAATTAAAACTTGTATTTTCTATTACGATATTGAAGTGTTTTTCTTTTATTACACTTTAAAATACAATTTTGTTTTATTATTCCAATTAATATAACATTTAAATTTTCTATATATATTTATTTTCCATTTATTATTTATTCTATTTTATTATTTTCTGTTCTATTTATTTATCTATTTTTTATTTTCTATTTATATTTATTTAAATTAATTAAACTGACATCCAAAAAAAAATAAATAAATAAAATAGGTTTTTTTTTAGTGATATGTTTATGTGCTAAGTTTTACTTTCCGGTGATTAGTTATATTAAACAGGGAAAGTATAACGATTATATAAAAAATGGAGTATCGGATTTTTCTGCATAGGTACAACTAGTTTATCTAGAACAAAAAGACAATTGTGGTTTGTTTCTGCTGCATGGTTTACACACATAGTTTAATTTAAAATATTTATCATTTTATTTAAATACTGGGTGATTCAAAGAAACGGCAAAATTTAAAAAATTAAATAACGTTAATGAAAAATCTTTTTTAGAAAATGAATTTTATTTCATGTAATTGTACAAATGTTACCATTTTAGGATACATACATTTTAGTTTATTTTTTAAAGATGACATCCTCTTCTACGTAAACACTCACGAAGTCTCTTTGTTAAATTGTTCGTGGTTTGACGTAACATCTCGACTGGAATTTCCGCAATTGCTTCTCGGATCTTTGCCTTCAGTTCTAACGTTGTAGCAGGTCTACTGTGGAACACTTTGCTTTTAAGGTGACCCCGCAAAAAGTAATCGCAAGCTGAGAGATCAGGCGATCTGGTAGGCCATCTAATGTCACCGTTTCGTGAAATGACACGTTGTCCAAACAATCGGCGTACAGCTGCCGTCGATATTCGTGCAGTATGTGACGTTACTCCGTCTTGTTGAAACCGGGCTGTGTTAAGAATCTGTGGAAATCTCTTTTGTTGTTTCACAACAAAGGTTTCAAGCACGGCTACGTAACGAGCCGACGTCACTGTAATCGCAAGACCGTTGTCATCCTCAAAAAAATAAGGGCCTATAACACCGTAAGATGACATAGAACACCACACGGTCACTTTCTGGCTGTGCAACGGACGCTGGTGTAGCTGCGTAGGATTTTCTTGTGCCCGGTATCTGAAATTTTGCTCGTTAACAAATCCACTGAGGTGGAAATGCGCTTCGTCTGACATCCACAGTTCGTGAACAAACTCTTCGTTATCGTTTATCTTCTGAAGCATTACATACAGAATTGTGCTCGCACAACCGCATCGTTCGGTTTCAGTTTCTGGACGATCTGCAACTTGTACGGATGGTATTGCAAGTCCTTACTAACATTCTTCGAACGCTTGAACTATGCGATTGTAAAGTTGCTGAGAGACGACGGATTGACCGATGTGGACTTCGTGTGACAGCATCTTGAACATTCTGTGGTGTACGGACGGTTCGCTCACGGCCTGGAGGTTTCTTTTTCATTGCTGAACCGGTTTCCTCAAAATTAGATATCCGTGTTTTAATTGCACGTGCTGACGGAACACGGTCGTGCCGTCCCAGATTAAAATGACGGCGAAATTCTCTACGCGCTCCCTCCACACTGTCATTGTTTTTGTAAAACGCTTTGTTTGATAGCAAATGCACGTTGCGCACCACTCCAAGGATCCATGACAACTAAATGGCAGGTTAGGTTAGAGAGGCTGGCGCCACTTATAAAGTGGTACCAATCGCCCACGGCTACCAACACAACTTTCAAAATTTCCCGTTTCTTTGAATCACTCTGTATAACAATCGTTTGTTTACCTAACACGTTAGCTCTCAGGTCGTTTTCGCAGGACTTACCCAACAGACCAGGCTATTATAACTCAAATCGACCATTTTGTCTAAGTCTATTTCTCATTATATTTGACTTATACAAAGAAATATAAACACATCTGTATTTACAAAATTATTTTAATTATTTTTAATGCTTTTTTGAGTATGTACTCTTTTCAGTACATATGGTCAGTTATAATAAAATTGGATGAAATTATACTTGGACCATGTGTACTATGATATGCAAATTGTTTGTATTTTCCATTTTTTTATTTTACAACGAATGAGAAAGGCGTTTGAAGAGAAATATTATAATTCACATATAATTTGATAAAATTATTTATTGCTGTAATAATTAACTAAATACAAACAACTGATTCTAGGCTAAGCTACTATGTAAAAAAATCAAACTAGTTAAGTCTTATATTTTATGTAATATAAAAAAATTGAAAATAAACTGTTACTAAATATCCAAATATGAAAGTAGATTATAAATTATAACCCGTCACCACTTCGCCCACAATATAGATGTAGCTTCACTCGCAATGCTTTTTTAATAGCAAACTTATTTTTTAATCAACAATTATATTTAGATTTTCAATAAATCCTGATAAAACGGTAAACACAAATTTTTTATGAAAAATACTGAAGGAATATACGATAAACAATGAATTGTTGTTAAAAACTTAAATAAAGGAAGATAAGAAAATTGAACAATATTTGTTAGACCGATCCATTTTATGAATGAATTAAAATAGTTCATTCATAAAAGTCCAATAAAAATAAACAAAAAGTTTATTACAATCCCAAATGTGTAACATCTCCACCACGGCTTCGCCCGTGCTCTATGGTTACTTAAGCTTCCCGTCACGATCAGAGGGTCATGGCTTGCTTCGCTCTCCTTACCCGTTTCCCTTTCTCTTTCCCTTAATTCCCTTTCCTCTTCATCTTCTCCCATTTCCCTTTTCCCCGTTTTTATTTTTTTTAGTTAATGATAATTTCTGTGATGTGTTTAGTAGAATTTAAAATCCAATCTTTCGGTACCATTTTATAGATTTTCTCACACAGGAACTATAAGCACCTTTTTGATCAGATACATCTATAAAAGATTTCATTTTAGTATATTGCATGGTTGTAGATCGTTTTTTTAATCATGACTTCTCTTATTTTTCACTTTTTCCATTTGTGGCCGACTGTGAGTTGTCAGAAACAAAACCTCTTTCTTCTCCATCCAGTTTCCAACAATTACCTTTGTAGAATTGTCATTTCTCCCTTTCGTAATTTTTTTCTCTACAACTTCCTTGTGGTTGAGCTTTCTATTTCTTCTTTATGTCCCAACAAGGTGCATGGACCTTTTGTTTAGTTCATGGGCTAAATGTACGCTTATGTAAAAATTATCTGTTCAAAGAATTTGTCGTTTGTTTAAAATAGGATTCTTTAACCTCGGGAAAACTTGAGAGTTAACAATGATGTCCGTTACCCTGTGGGAACAGTTACAATTTTTCCCACCATAAAACTTCTAGATTGAAGGTGTAGCCGCCTCCTAAAGACATGTTGAAAAGTTTTAATCCATATTTGTAGTGTTCCCATGGCACACATAGTGCTTAAATTTTAAATGTACTCGAAAAGGAACAACAGTCTAATCAGTACATACACACTTTGGTGCATCTATAACCTTCTGAAATTTAATATTCAAAAGATTAATTAAGTGGGTTTATTTTATACAATCTATCCTCTGGAGGACATTGTTCATTGTCTGAAAAGTGTTATACAGAGTGTCCCATATAAAACGCAACCCATCAATCACTCATCCATGAAATTTCAAAAGTCAAGCTTACTCCCCTACTCGTTACTGAAATGGACTCGTCCAACATCTGAACATCGCGGCGACGCAGTAGAACCCTACCGATAGTAACAACAATGCAATCATAACGTTCAGTATATCGCTAGAGACAAAATGGTGTTTTCGCTAGATGAACGTGTTTTCATTGTCGAATCATTGTCAAAACAGCGGTTGCATTGCAAGATTTGTTTCGCCATAAGTACCCATATAAACCAGCTCCTAACAAAACATCAGTATTAAGATTAGTCGCAAAATTTAGAGAGACCGGTTCTGTTAATAACAAGGAACACAAAAGATCTGCGTCGGTGTTGAATACAGATACAGTCGCTGAAATCAAAGACCGATTACTCGCCTCGCCAAATAAATCGATCAGACGTTTGTCTGCTGAAATTAATTTTTCTAAATCAACTGTTCATATCGGGCGACCAAACAATTACAATTACGACCTTATCGCATTCAAACGGTTTATCGACCTCTTAAGCCCGACAAAGAAAAACGGCTACAATATTGTCAACGGATCCGTCGATTTCTGCGTGATTCATTATTTTTCACAGATGAAGCACGGTTTCATTTGGACGGCTACTTAAACAGCCAAAACAGTAGAATTTGGAGCGCTGAAATTCCCCAAGTTTATCACGAAAAACAATTACACCCGCAGAAGTCGGGCGTGTGGGGGATATCGCGGAAGAAAATAATCGGTCCTATTTTTTTCGAGTACACCATTAATGCTGAACGATATCAGGATATTTTATTTAGGTTCATCGCACTCTTGGAAGAGGAAGACAGATACTGCCGGCTACAACATGACGGTGCGACATCGCACTACGCAGGTTCAACTGATTTCGTTGAGGAATTTTTCGGTAATCGTGTTATCGGTCATAAGGTTCAAGTCCTAGTACAGACAGTTACTTTTATACGAATTTGAATACTATATTGTGGACACCGGTGTTCTTTGGTGGTTGGATTTCAATTAGCCACACATCTCGGAACGGTCGACCTGACACTACAAGACTAGATTTCATTTACATTCATACATATCATCCTCGAAGTAATACCTTATGGTGGTTCTGGAAGCTAGACAAAAGAGAGAGAGAGAACATCTTGTTTTGTAGATATAGATATTTTGTAAACTTGCTTAAAAAGTTTTTGGAATCATCTTCGATGGCGACTTGTGAAAGTATTGCCCTATCCTCCTGAATCACTCTGTATGTATAATAAATAAAAAAATAAATTCATACGAGTAGAATTGGTGTGAAAGGTGTTTCTGATTTTATTTAAGTATTTTAAAAATAAAAACAAGTTAGGAAATATCCTGTTTTATAAAAACATATATATCACGAAAAGTTTATGTCCATAATATTAAATACTAAAATTCAGTTTTATTTAATATATGACTGCATATAGATGATATATAATTAATTAATGCAGCACATTGTGTATTGTTTACGTCACAGGAAGATATGTATTAGTGAGAACTAAATCCTGTTCGTACATAACAAGTTTGTTAGTGAACATTGACCTCGAACATAAAGTGTCTGATCCGCGAAAATGTAAAAATATTTTACATGTTATATTGGTGAAAATAAAAAAAGAAAGTTCAAAAACGCGCTTCGTTAGAGAGTACCGGCTGGCGAATAATTTTGCCTTCGTCTTCGGTAGATTAAGCGAGATTGTAATTTTTTAGAACCAAAATTAAGGGATAGATTTAATGGTTTTATATGAAATCTTATCCGAAGTAGAAAAAAAAATAGTTTTTTGAAAAATCTAGCGTAAAAGGCCCGTTGGTATTGAAATAAATAAATGAAAAACTTAATACAAATGCATTTGGAATTTCGAAGTTTATAAATTTTGTTTTTAAAGTTCAAGTTAGTATAATTAATGATATGTGAAGTAAATAATTCCTGAGGATGGATTACTAATTCGAAAGCGCTCGAACATATATAAAGAAAAACAATATTTTATGTTTTGCGTAAAGTAATTTTGTTAAACGAGTAATAAACACAAATAATTTAAATAAAGCTTGTAGAGAATATGATTTTGATTAAAATTGTAAGAATGCTACAAAAACTAAATAGAAACGCATTTGGAATTTCGAAGAAATTAAGTAAGAAATATATCAAAATGTGACAGATTTTAAAAGAATTATTATTTAATGTTAATATCTGTTTAATGTAATATTAAACAAAATAAATAAATATTTTAGAAATATTAACAATCAAACTTTAAAAATTAAATAAAATAACACATCAATAAAACAATTTGTTTGATATCTTTAAAGCTAATCAAAAATTAATTTTATACAAAATTTATTTGAAATAATTAATTTTATAAGTTGGCAGTACTGATTTATTCTGGTACGAGTTGATGACCCCGTACAGGAAGATATTCGCCTTCAGACGATCCCGGTCGCCAACCCCTCTCCCACCGTTACTCACCCGGATGGGCTTTACTGTAGATCGTCTTTTAAACACTCTAAACTTCATAACTTGATAAAACAACGCTGTCATCAGTCAGGATGCCACCGATTCAAATGCCTCGGCAGAAATTTCCAACAGAGTTTTTACACTACCTACTGTCGTCTTTGTATTGCCTCTTCCAACCACCTATCATAATTTACAATCCTCAACTATCAAATTCGCGAAAGCGCAATCCCTCGTCATCCTTTATATCATGTCCTGAAAGTTTCTCCTTTTCTTCATCTGTTAAAATGTTTAAAAATAATTTATTTCAAGACGAAATTTATTACTATAAACAAAATTATGACATAAATGAATTGTTACGTGCGTACATGTTTATTTGCTAGAATAAAATAACTAATTAAGGTAAAATTTTTACTATTAAACGGAAATATTTGTAGTTGTTCAATATGGCGTAATTTTTTATTTATTTATTATTTGACGCTTTGTTTTTGGAACGATTTTTATTTATCAATCTTAATAATTTTTAATTTATAATTATAAAAATTGTGGTTGTGATTTTTTTTTATTGCTTTGAAATTATAATGAAATGTGTAGTGTGTGTTGGTAAACCAGAACTGTAGTATTATATATATATATATATATATATATATATATTAGAGTGGTCCAAATAGGGCAAAATTTTTGTCGAAAAACGTGCACCCCCTGATTTAAAAGTACTCTCAAAAACAAAATTTTTGACGCGTTGATGAACCCTTTCCGTTCGAAAAAAGTCATCCCCCACTCCACTTGAATTTTAAAGGGGATTTAACATGGGTTTTAGGTTATTTTCAAGTCGTTACGATATAGCGCTTGCATGTTTCATCACAAAACTTAAAAAATAACGTATATAAGGGTTTTTGGGGTCGCAGAACACGAATTTGAAGTCAGAAACTTATTTTGACACATTGTAACTGTCAAAATCGCTGTCAATCAATTGACAACTAGCGTTTTTATGAGAAAAAAATTAATGCTCAACATTACAAAAATTGTCAATAAGGATTTTTGGGGTCGGAGAACACGAATTTGAAGTAAAAAACTCATTTTGGCACATTGTAACTGTCAAAGTCGCTGTCAATCAATTGACAACTAGCGTTTTTATGTATAAAAATCAATGGTAGACATTACAAATAACGTTAATTAGGGTTTTTGGGGTCGGAGAACACGAATTTGAAGTGAAAAAATTGTTTTGACACATTAAAACTGTTGAAGTCGTTGTCAATAAAAAAAATCTGAAGGATAGATTCAAAAAGATCAACTCTCATTTTATTTTAAAAATTTTACGTTCATGTATATAATTATTCAAGTAATGTTGTTAAAATTTTATGATTTCTATTTCTATTATTATATTAATTACATATGTAATGTAATTATATACATTTGGATGTTTTTTTGCGATGAACATTTACAATTTGTAGTATATATTGCAATTGACTTTCATCTCTAGTGAATTTACATCTAAATTCTTTCACCAACTTAACCGTTCTTTCTGAGCAGTCATTGACGACCTTTAGATTTTTAACACGATTCAAAGCAGCCAAATAATCTTCGTTTTCGCTCCACTTACGTGGATCAATTTCTAGAAAGCTAGTCGCAAGTTCGAATCGTTTAAAAAAATTCAAGGACTCCGTGTTGACAAAAAAGTCGATTTCTTTGTTTTACAATTCGTTAACATTTTTAGTTTCATAGCGTTTCTTGTGAGCAGGTTCGTTATCATAATCACAATCATCATCTGTCGCAGATAATAAATTTTCGTAAGTTTCACCCGAAATTGTTAGTTATTCAACCATTAGCCATAGCCAAAATGAGTTTTTGTACTTCAAATTCGTGTTCTCCGACCCCAAAAACCCTTATATACGTTATTTTTTAAGTTTTGTGATGAAACATGCAAGCGCTATATCGTCACGATTTGAAAATAACCTAAAACCCATGTTAAATCACCTATAAAATTCAAGTGGAGTGGGGGATGACTTTTTTCGAACGGAAAGGGTTCATCAACGCGTCAAAAATTTTGTTTTTGAGAGTACTTTTAAATCAGGGGGTGCACGTTTTTCGACAAAAATTTTGCCCTATTTGGACCACTGTAATATATATATATATATATATATATATATATATATATATATATATATATATATATATATATATTCAGGGTCCGGCATATAAACCTGACGATTTTTGAGGGATAATAATTAAACTATATCAACTTAAAGATGAATTTTTGCAGTTTATAGTGAATTACGTTGATTTTTTTTTATTTGAATATTATGTCGTCCAAGTGTTTTCCATTACTCCTCACACACTCACTTAACCTCATTCTAAAGTTTGACATCGCTCGCTCAATCATCACTTGTGGAACCGCTTCTAGTTGAATGGCCTCCTTGAGTTCTGCAATTGACTGTGATCGACTACTGAAGAATTTACGTTTGAGATACCCCCACAGAAAAAAAATCACAAACAGCCAGATCAGGTGAACGCGCCGGCCAAGGAATGTCGCCAAATCGGGAAATCAAATGTCCAGGAAAGTTTACTCGCAGAACATCCACTGAGATTCTCGCCGTACGGGCGGTGGCACCGTCCTGTTGAAACCAAATTTCATGTCCTTGAAAGTCATTCGGTTTCGGTACCAGAAATTCATTCGACATATTTACGTATCGATGAGATGTTACTGTTACTCTACGATTTAAATCCTCAAAAAAATACGGGCCGATTATGCCGAACTTTGAAACGGCACACCACAATGTAACATATCGACTGTGAAGTGATTTTTCAAGAATTTGCCGTAGATTATGCGAATCCCAATAACGGTAATTTTGTTTATTCACAAATCCTGACAGATGAAAATGCGCCTCGTCACTTAAAAGAATAATAGCATCCTGGTGGACATTTTCGAAGATGACTTCGCAAGCTGCTTTGCGAGACGCCCGATCATTTGCATTAAGTTGCTGCACTAACATCATCTTATACGGATGGAATTTCAGGTCGGCGTGAAGAATTCGTTGTACACTTCGATCAGAAATGGCTAGCGCAGTAGCATGTCTCGCTATTAAACGTCGTGGAGACCGCGTAACAGCTAACCTTACAGCGTTAATGTTTTCAGGCGTTCTCACAGTCCGTTTTCGTCCTGTTGGTTTCATTTTTAAAGCAGACGATGTGTTCCTAAAATACTTCACCCGCAACAATACAGTATTCCTACTAGAAACAGACGCGTGTCGATTTAAATTGAAATGTCTGCGAAATAAATGCTGTGTTACAATAACTGAGTCATTATTATTAAAATAGGAGGCTTCAATCACAAACGCTCGTTTTTCACCCGACCACGACAATACTGGCTACTGAAATAGCACGAATAGACCTTTCGATGTACAACACTCCTGTCTTCTCATTGACAGTGGTGCCAACATAACAATTACTACAAAATCTTTTCTTTTTTTTGTCTTCAGTCATTTGACTGGTTTGATACAGCTCTCCAAGATTCCCTATCTAGTGCTAGTCGTTTCATTTCAGTATATCCTCTACATCCTACATCCCTAACAATTTGTTTTACATATTCCAAACGTGGCCTGCCTACACAATTTTTTCCTTCTACCTGTCCTTCCAATATTAAAGCGACTATTCCAGGATGCCTTAGTATGTGGTCTATAAGTCTGTCTCTTCTTTTAACTATATTTTTCCAAACGCTTCTTTCTTCATCTATTTGCCGCAATACCTCTTCATTTGTCACTTTATCCACCCATCTGATTTTTAACATTCTCCGCATTTCAACAGCTTCTAATCTTTTCTTCTCAGATACTCCGATCGTCCAAGTTTCACTTCCATATAAAGCGACACTCCAAACATACACTTTCAAAAATCTTTTCCTGACATTTAAATTAATTTTTGATGTAATCAAATTATATTTCTTACTGAAGGCTCGTTTAGCTTGTGCTATTCGGCATTTTATATCGCTCCTGCTTCGTCCATCTTTAGTAATTCTACTTCCCAAATAACAAAATTCTTCTACCTCCATAATCTTTTCTCCTCCTATTTTCACATTCAGCGGTCCATCTTTGTTATTTCTACTACATGTCATTACTTTTGTTTTGTTCTTGTTTATTATCATGCGATAGTTCTTGCGTAGGACTTCATCTATGCCGTTCATTGTTTCTTCTAAATCCTTTTTACTCTCGGCTAGAATTACTATATCATCAGCAAATCGTAGCATCTTTATCTTTTCACCTTGTACTGTTACTCCGAATCTAAATTTTCCTTTAACATCATTAACTGCTAGTTCCATGTAAAGATTAAAAAGTAACGGAGATAGGGAACATCCTTGTCGGACTCCCTTTCTTATTACGGCTTCTTTCTTATGTTCTTCAATTGTTACTGTTGCTGTTTGGTTCCTGTACATGTTAGCAATTGTTCTTCTATCTCTGTATTTGAACCCTAATTTTTTTTAAATGCTGATCATTTTATTCCAGTCTACGTTATCGAATACCATTTCTAGGTCTATAAACGCCAAGTATCTTGGTTTGTTTTTCTTTAATCTTCCTTCTACTATTAATCTGAGGCCTGAAATTGCTTCCCTTGTCCCTATACTTTTCCTGAAACCAAATTGGTCTTCTCCTAACACTTCCTCCACTCTCCTCTCAATTCTTCTGTATAGAATTCTAGTTAAGATTTTTGATGCGGGACTAGTTAAACTAATTGTTCTGTATTCTTCACATTTATCTGCCCCTGCTTTCTTTGGTATCATTACTATAACACTTTTTTTGAAGTCTGACGGAAATTCTCCCCTTTTTCATAAATATTACACACCAGTTTGTATAATCTATCAATCGCTTCCTCACCTGCACTGCGCAGTAATTCTACAGGTGTTCCGTCTATTCCAGGAGCCTTTCTGCCATTTAACTTAAAAATTTAACTTAACTACAAAATCATCAGATTTATATGCCGGACCCTGTATATATGTATATATATATATATAATTCTATGGCCACATTATTCGCATAAATGACAAGATAATTGATGGATCGACGATATCCGCAAGATATACAAATTAATAAACATCACCGATAAAGCAAGATAAGACCTGAACACATTTCTAGATGAAATCAGAAATTCCAGTATGTTTCATGAACTAACAGAACTATTCAATTTCAATTGTGGTCAAGAGAGGGAACAGCTATATTGGAAAAAAAATGGAGTAAAAAGAATAAAAATCATACGTAAAGTTGTTCACGCGATCTATAGATGGCCGTAATCGAGAAAAAATGTAGATAATAAAATTAGTTATTACATAAAAAACTGATGTCAATGTCTCACTACTCATTGAACCGTAACACAGATATTAAGAATGTAAAAATATGTTAAAAACATTTTTTTTATTTACGTACATGTTTTTTTCATATTACAATATATAAAAATTTGATGTCGGCATAACATGTCTTCCTTCTACGCCTATTAAAATACATAAAAACATTTTTTTCTGCACTTCATTTAAACTTATTTCATTTGAAAGTGAGATACGATTCTCCAATTCTTTAATAAAGTGGACAGTTAACGCAATTACATTGTGGTAGACACGACATTGCATCATATTTTTTTGTGGTATCCGTATAAGCATTTTATATAAGTATTAAATTTTTTTTCACGTCGCTCAAGTAGTTATGTGGTGTAAGTGAGAACGAGTCCTTAACCATGCACACATCGGTTCGAATCCGACTTTATATACATATTTTTTTTTTAATGTTTTTTATTTAAGGTAGATTTCATAAGAAAGCTACCTTTGTAATGGGTACCATGATTCGACTTCCGGAAAATGTCGACATATCTTCGCGACCCCGAAAGCTCCCGTCAGCTCAAAATATATATATATATATATAAAACTTTCTTGTGGCTGCGATAACTACCGTAATTTTGCGCCAATCACTTTCAAATTGTTCCCTAAAAATAACTCGACCCAAAGTCTCGGTCGAGTTCGTTAACGACCAAATTCGGACCATAGGGGGTGGCTTTTTCGAAAAAAACAAAATATGGCTATAACTTTCTTATTAAGTAGAATATCAAATTCGTTTAAAGTTCCTACTATTCTTTGGATAAGGGCCTAAAATTTATTTATTTTTTTTTTTTGATACAACCAACCATTGGCCAGAGGGTGGAAAAAATAGGATTTCAAAGACAAAAAAAAATCATACCTCCCTTAATAGGGCACAGTATCGAATCGTTTGGAAGTGGTCGTTAGTCCTCTAAACATTACCTAAAACTTTTGTCTGTAATAATTTTTGATATGACCAACCCTTACGGTAAGGGATGACCAAAATGTTTCTGGAATTGGAAGATGGGGTTTGTCGTATGCTAAACATTAGAAACTTTTTTTACATGCAAACCTTGTCGTATTGAGTAAATTTGAAGTTTTTCTTAACTTTAAGGTGGAAATCTTTTTTATCGCCTACTTAGCTCCAGTGAAAACTACTACCTCTGCCTTCCGGCGTGCCAAAAAGGATTTTTTTTTAGTTTATTGATTTATTAATAATTATTCCTCGGTGAAAATTTTTGAATTAAAATGAAAAGTACGTAAGTTTTATTTCGCAAATAACTTCTGATTTTTTTTTTTTATAATCAGAGGTTAATAATTAATAATAAATCAATATATTTAAAAAAAAAAAGTATATGTATATGAAGTCTGATTCGAACCTATGTGCCTTCGCCTTGTAAAATTCACATATTTCATTAATTAAACTTTTATTTTGTATAACTCTGGCACCAATGAAAATAAGTACCACTTATGGATATGTCGTTGAAAAGCTCTTCATGGAAGCTTATTACTGCAATTAAGAAAAATTCCAAAATCCAAATTTTGTTTTGACTTTATGGATACTTTTTATCCAGTCGATTGCAATCAAAAGAGGATTTACAACTAGATGTTACAACAACAATCCTAAATCTAACATATCAACATCCTACGGCTAATCATTTTCTAGTTATGCAAGATTCGTACGCACGTACACACGTCACGCTTTTTCTTTCATTTTTTTTCCTGTTTAGCCTCCGGTAACTACCGTTTAGATAATTCTTCAGAGGATGAATGAGGATGATAAGAATGAGTGTAAATGAAGTCTTGTACATTATCAGTTCGACTATTCCTGAGATGTGTGGTTAATTGAAACCCAACCACCAAAGAACACCGGTATCCACGATCTAGTATTCAAATCCGTGTAAAAATATCTGGCTTTACTAGGACTCGAACGCTGGAACTCTCGACTTCCAAATCAGCTGATTTGGGAAGACGCGTTCACCACTAGACCAACCCGGTGGGTTACACACGTCACGCCTACATTACTGGAACGGAACGCAAAAGTGGCGGGAGTTTCATAAATTCTCCCTTCGAATCGCAGAGCCTGGACAGTATCCCTTGCTGCTGTATGATTCTGATAATCGGGCGTTTTTCAAGGGTTTATTTTAATATCGGATCTAAGTTTCAAGTTTTGTGTTAATTTATGGACGGATTTGTGAATAGCGTACCATATCCGTTTGACCCAGCGTTTCAAACCCATTTCTGAGTCTGACCGGCGGCACATGAGGCTTTTAAAACCTGTGCTGCCTACGTAATTCCCCTTCAGACTGTCCACTGAAATCCTTTCGGTGCTAACGCTTCATAGGCTAGCAGAAATACGCCACAACGGGGCACTAATTGTGAGGGAGCAATGCGGCGCCCCCTTCTCCGGAGGGAGTTGTAATTGCTGATTACATTACTGGTTTTAGCAACTGTAATAATCTAACACCCTTCAGAAATGAATGAACTATTTTGTTAATTTTTCGAAAGTATATTTTAAATTAAAATAATATTCCAAATGAATTACAGTTAAAAACTATAATAATAATAATAATAATAATAATAAATATTGTACGGGACAAAGTACGAAGTAAAAGGAAAAAAAAACATTCGTGTAAAATTAATGATGTACAGTATAAAATATTAACGCGCGAATCGATACGCCCTTCAAATAACTAAATAATAAATTATGCTGAGTTGTTGATGACCAATGTTTTCAGGAAGCGAGTGATAAACGCAAACTCGTTACCATGCGTTGTGCGAGTCAACGTATTTGTGCGTTTCCTTACCCCGCTTCATAAGACAGCAGACTCAAGACCTAGTTCGAGTAAGTTATTATACAGTGCTATAATAACTACTACTGTAGATCTATCGATGGCGCGTCAGTTTGACGTCATACAGTGTGCATACAATCCATTGGATCAGTTGGTTAGACAGCAACTGCTCCAGTGTTGTATCATTTAGTGATGGGTAAAATCGAATGATTTTAATAATCGAGGGTATTAGTAATCGAATGATTCATTCGAAATATGAATTATTACTAAAGTTTTTCACAAGTATAAACATTGAGTAATATATTATTAGTTTGATTAATACACTTTAATAGCTGTTTTGATCACTTCATTAGTTATGACTGTATACTGGTTACTGGCGCCGCAATTAATCCCTCCCTAAAACTTATTTTTTACAAATGCAGTGGTTTTATTTGAATTATTATCTCTCAATCGGTCGTTAATACAGGTTTATCATAAAAGAATGGTGCAGTTTTGAACGTGGTTTAAATTAAAACAGAATTACTTACAGTTTTTGTTTTTTATTTTTCAAATTTGTCGTCTGAAACATTTTTTTACATAATTAATAAATTTCAATATCTGCACCCTTAGTCGCTCGACAAATGTCCAAACGATACTCAATTTCTCTCCAAACATTAGTTAACATTTCTTCGTTAATGGTTGTCATTGCTTTATTGATCCTGTTTTTTAAGCGGTTTAGGTCGCGAATTTTTTGCGTATAAACAACGCTTTTGATGTACCCCCACAAGAAAAAATCGCAATGTGTCAGGTCTGGACTCCTTGGAGGCCAAAGGTACGGGTCCTTGCCGGCCTATCCATCGATCTCCAAATTTTTCGTTCAAAGCGTCCGTGACCGATGCATTGAACTGCGGGGGAGCACCATCTTGTTGGAAATGAAGTCGATGAATGTTTTCATCCGGCTGAGGAAAGCAATAATCGGTTAACATGTCAAGATACACAACTCCATTATTGTTTTTTCAGCAAAGAAGAAAGGCCCTATTACACGATTTTTCATCATACCACACCAAACATTAACTTTAGGCGAATCGCAATGTTTCTAAATAATTGCGTGTGGGTTTTCAGAGCCCCATATTCGTGAATTCTCTGTAAACGCATCCATTCACACGGAATGTACCTTCGTCTGTAAAAATTATATCGTCTAAAAATGATTCGTTTCCACTTATTCTGTCCGACATTTCAACGGCGAAATTGTAACGTTTTACACCATCATCGGGTTTCAATTCCTGCAGTATCTGGATTTTATAAGCGTGTAATTTCAGTTTTTTATGTAACTTTGTGAACTGTTGATTTTGGAATACCTAATTCGACGGGGAATGAACTTCCCAGGACTTCTAATTGCCGATCGTCTAATTACTTCAACCGTTTCGTCTGGTACACTTGGTCTGCCGGTTGATTTCTGTTTCTTAACCGATCCGGTTTCTTCGAATCGTTTAAACCAACGTGTTATGTTATTTTTGTGTGGCGGATCTCTTCCGAATTCACGTTGAACTAAAATTACGGATTTTAATTCGGCCATCAATAAAACACACTTTGTTTTGTCTTTATCCGAGAACATAGTAACTCGCTAAACTCACTGCAACAACAATACAAGAAGTGACGTTGTGGTTACAACTGCTGATAAACAAACTTTTGGGTTGGAGGCTCTCAGGGATACCAATATAACATCTAGAAATTTTCCTACAATCTCCTATGAATTACTGAAACCGTACCATTCTTTTATGATAATCCTGTATTTTAATATCTTTTTTTTTGTTTTTAAATCTTACGTTAATTCGTACGGTTTTATTTGTTACAATTTCAATCAGTGTTAAATATTAGCATTTTTGGGTTTTATTTCTTTAGTTTTTGGATGCAATCTACAGAATTTTTCGTTTATTTTATTTTACTTAATAAAATTTATTCATTCAGAAAGTATTTCGTTAAACTTTGTTTTTAGTGAGTTTCATTATTTTTGTTTATAATTTAGCTATTTAGAAATTTTCATATTTAGTTGTAGTATAGAGTAGAATTATGAAACCGGAGGGGAAATCATCAATCGTTTGGACATTATTTTACTAAAAATGAAGACAAAAAAAGTGTTTATTGCAAAATTAAAAAAAAAAAAATTAATTTTTTTTAAAAGTTTTTTTAAGAAATATAATTTGTTTACGTCAAAAATTAATATAAATGTCAGGAAAAGATTGTTGAAAGTGTATGTTTGGAGTGTCGCTTTATATGGAAGTGAAACTTGTACGATCGGAGTACCTGAGAAGAAAAGATTAGAAGCAGCTTTTGAAATGCTGTGCTACAGGAGAATATTAAAAATCAGATGGGTGGATAAAGTGACAAATGAAGAGGTGTTGCGGCAAATCGATGAAGAAAGAAGCATTTGGAAAAATATAGTTAAAAGAAGAGACAGACTTATAGGTCACATATTAAGGCATCCTGGAATAGTCGCTCTAATACTGCAGGGACAGGTAGAAGGAAAAAATTGTGCAGGTAGGCAACATTTGGAATATGTAAAACAAATTATTAGGGATGTAGAATGTAGGGGGTATATTGAAATGAAACGACTAGCACTAGATAGGGAGTCTTTGAGAGCTGCATCAAACCAGTCAAATATCTACAACATCAGTTCCTTCAGAAAGAGTGTTTTCTAAGGCTGGACAACTAACAAATTTGCGTAGGAATAGACAACTCCAAAAAAAAAAACCTGGACAAAATAATCTTTTAAATGACTATTTTTACGCGGAATTTTTAACTGATTTATCTTTTATAACTTGTTTTACCTGATATTTAACTTTTTAATTTACGAACAAAAATTAAAACCGTGCGTTTTTGTGAATAAAATTAAATTAAATAATTTAATTTCTACAAAAAAAGATATTCGAAAGTGATTGAGAACATTTATTATGTTTAATTTTTATTTCATCGTCTTGATATTATCATATTTTCTGAAAGAAGAATTAATTAATTATTTTTGTAGTTAAGAATTTAGCAGTACCGCATCAAATTCTCTTTTAAAATTATAATTGTGGCATTTTATTTTATATCTTTTGTGTAATTAATAAAAGTGAAAGTGGACTGATAATAGTGTCGCAATCTGTTAATTTCTAAGAAAATTTTAACATTAGTTTGCTGTGAGTATGAATTTAAGTATTTTTTCTTTGAAATTAATGGTAGGAGTGGTGATAGCATAGTGAACTGAACAAAGTAGCGAGAAATGACGTCAGAAAATAAATTACCTTGCTGGAATTGGTAATTGTGTGTTAAAATATTCACTCCAGCGATTAGTAGTTGAGATTCTCTCATCATTTCTATTTCTATTAGTAGTCGGCCTATTCATCTTCCAAATCCGAGCGAATGACGAATTAAAAGTAATAGTAAAATTTAGTAATCATTAGTAGTAATTCGCCTACATTAGTAATTTAGTAGTGTATTCCAAGCGAGAACATTATTCGAATGATGCAACTAGTAATTCGAAATATTTCAGTAATCGAATTGTTACTACTTTTTCATTCGAGAGATCCCATCACTAGTATCAATAAATATATAACTGTTCTTTAGTCGTTACTAATAGATATACATCCTTTCTTTTTCCTGTTTAGCCTCCGGTAATTACATTTCAGATAATACTAAAGAGGATGATATGCATGAGTGTAAACGAAGTGTAGTCTTGTACAGTCTCAGGTCGACCATTCCCGAGATGTATGGTTAATTGAAAAGCCCAACCACCAAAGAACACCGGTATCCATGATCTAGTATTCAAATCCGTGTAAAAATAATTGCCTTTACTAGGACTTGAACGCTGGAACTCTCGACTTTCAAATCAGCTGATATGAGAAGACGCGTTCATCACCTGACCATCTCGGTGGGTTTCGTAGATATACGTGGGAAGTTACGCTACTTTAAGCAACTAGGTATAGTAGTATACCCACCGGGTTGGTTTAGTGTTGAACACGTCTTCCCAAATCAGCTGATTTGGAAGTTGAGAGTTTCAGCGTTCAAGTCCTAGTAAAGTCAGTTATTTTTACACGGATTTGAATACTAGATCATGGATACCGGTGTTCTTTGATGGTTGGGTTTTTCAATTAACCATACATCTCGGGAATGGTCGACCTGAGACTGTACAAGACTACACTTCGTTTACACTCATGCATATCATCCTCTGAAGTATTATCTGAAAGGTAATTTACCTTTAACAGAAAAGAAAGAAAGGTACAGAAGTATAAACACAGTTAATTTTTCCTTCATCAGCTATTCTGCAGCTAATTTATAGTAAAACATAAATTTATTTTTGATCACAGAAGGTCTGTTACACCTCTCTTAGACTAGCCTGTAGTAGTTATAGACATTTAAAAAAAAAATCTGATGTGGACACTACATGACTTCCTTGTACGCCTATTAAATTACATATATACATTTTTAAAAGTACATAAAATTTTATTAACATTTTTTTTTTTATTCTTAATAGTGAATTATTATTTATTGTAAAACGTTTTTACAGTCAGATTTATTATATTTAAATAAAACGATAAATATTTTTAATTAAGTTGTGTGTGTAAGCCGTGCTTCAGAAACAACCCACAGTTGTAGGATGTAAAACTTGAAAAAAGGAAAGTTTCAGGACATGTTTTACTGGTAAAAATTAAAAAAAAAAAGTTCATATTTGATATAGGTTAGGAAACGTTTTCGTTAGCGACTGGCGAAAAAATTTTGCCCCGATTTCTCCACCATCGGCAGAATTACGCCAAACTATAATTCTCGGGACCCAAATTAAGTAGTTAATTTTGTGGGGTTTTTTTTTTATGAAATCTGAACTCAAAAATTAGAAAAAAAATAGGTCCCAGAATTATATTTTTAATTGTTTTTCAAGAAATCTGATGTAAAAGACAAAAGCATGGATCGAATTTTTTTTAATGTTGTAGTAAAATTTGATAAATGGATGTAATAAACGCGTATAGTTTAAATTGTAGAGAATTTTATCTGATTAAAACGGTACGAATGTTACAAACGTGTAAGAATTTCAAAATTTATTAAAAACAAAATGGGCTATCAATACGGGAATGTAAAAAGGAAATGGTCAAATGCCCACAACGCTTCCGTTATTAGTGCTAAATAAGAAAATAAATTGTTAAAATTATAAATGCAATCTAACCAAGTGCTAATCTTGATTGCTGAACGAAGCGAGTGTATGTTTGGTTAGATATTTATAATTTTTTTTTTTTTTCAAATTGTTTTTATTTATTTCAATATAGCGTTTCAGTGGTGCCATCTAGGAACTAACCAACTAACTACATAAGCGCTGTGGGCAAATAACGGATTTTGAGCAAATCACCTCATATTTATACGTATAATACATACATGTATGCATAGTTTTTTAACAGAAAATGATGTAGCTCTTTATTGTTTCTATTCAAGTTAAACAAAAGAGGAAGGAATAATTGTTGCAATTGTTTTATCATTCTTAAATCTTTTACATTAATTATACAGTTGCTATAAAGGCGTAAAATTTACAAAAAATAAAAAATTGTCCTTGAATTCAAACTCGACAGTTGTATGTACAACTCCTTTGTGTAATATAACATCATGATTTTTTTTTTGTATTCTCAAAACATATTTAATTTAAAACGAAATATTCCATTGAAATAAATCACTGCATGATAATACAAATAAATAAATTAATAATTCCACAAATAAATAAATTACCCCATATTTACCGGATAAAGTGAATTCGTGGTAGGGAAAACCTTATTCAAAGAAACATCAAAAAATTCAATTATAAAATAAAAAAGTCGGTAAAGTATTGCAAGACTTTCCCGGATAATTTCTATTTTCATAATAAATGTTAAAATATTTACAATAAAATAAAATTTCGATTTTTTAAAATTTTAAGGCCACTATATCAATGGGGCTTTTTTAATTGATTATAATGATTACCAAACTAAAATTTAAAAATTTCATTTTGATTTTTGGGGGTTCCCTTTCTCTGTGGAGACAATTTACTAAAGATCTTTATACGACTGTCCAAAAAGGAGTGTAATATATTTATCAGCTCAACGGCTGAACCGATTTAGATGTATGGACTCGCATTGGAATCCATACGTTACCGGAAGTGTTATAGATTATATCTATACTATTATATAAAAAGAAGGAGGTTTTTTCGTTCGGGATAAACAAAATATCTGGTGTGGACACCACATAACTTACTTGTACGCCTATTAAATTACATACACCCCCATTTTTTTTTTTTAAACTACATAAAATTTTATTTCTCTAATAATTTTTTATTTATTTTATTTTTATTAGTGAATTATTATACTATAGTAAAATGTGAGCCACGCAAAAATGAATCAAGCAAGGGGGCTCAAAAAAATATTTTAGGAGCAGTGTTAGGGGTGGGATAGCCGATCAGTTTAAATATATATATATATATATATATATATATATAGATTTTTTGAATTTTTTTTAAAACTTATTTTAATTAATTTAATCCTTTAAAAAATTTATCAATTTATACTGTATTATTACTGTAATTATTAATAATGTATCACGACAAAAATTTATATTATTTTTACTCTGGTTGGTTGCAGAAATAATATTTGAAATATCAACATTTTGTATACAACCAAACAGGTTTTTATTCGAGGTTATTAGTTATTAAAATTGACGTCTAGATTGCATTAGTAGATTGTAATTATCTTATTAAGCCATGTATGAATTTCATGCGCGGTTGGTTCAACACGTGCAGTTAATTATGACGAGTGCAAACATTTGTGTGTAATTAGTGATTTTTTTTTTAATCTATAAGGTAATTTAAACATTGATAAAGTTTACGTTTGTTCAAACGTAAACTTGTAAAAGCAGCATTTTATCATTATCATAAAAAAACAGTAAGTATTCTTTCTTCCTCCAGTTATTTTCTACTGTACATAACGAAAAAGTTTTTTTCAATCTGTAAAAATTAATCTGTTTTGTTGTTAATAAGAGTCGACATGTTTAAAATTTTATTTGTTTTCTGTTGACATTATTTATATCAATCTTCTTATAATTAAATTATCTACAATTTATGTTTAAAAAAATGTACGATTTATTACCAATTTAACAACGTTATTGTACGTCAAATGTAAAAAAATGTGTTTTTTGACCCTATTTTTGGCATTTTACATGGGGTATCTTAGAAACTAAGGGAGATACAGTTCCTATTTTTTTTTGATTTCCCAGCTCAAAAACCATAAGAAACAATTGAATTTGCCCCTTAATTGACCTTCCCAGAATTTCAGAAAGCCTTAATTTACCCGGAGGAACTGAAACTCGGGCGAAATCTTTCACCCTGTATAACTCGCTAACAAAGCGTTTTCGGACTTATGTTTATATGAACGTTTTTCTTATTTTTAGCCTCTAGAATGAGTTATCAAAGTATTGCCTTATCCTCCTGAATCAGCCTGTATATTTTTAGTTAATCATCGTTTTCCATTACGTAGATTCATCAGTTCATAATGTGGTTGTTATTTGTATTAGGAGGGGATAGATTTGTTAAGTAACTAAGCTTCAGATTGAATTTTTTTTGTATACAAACTGGATGAGAAATGGAATTACTTCATAGGATGAATGAGGATATGTATGAATGTAAATGAAGTGTAGTCTTATATAGTCCCAGGTTGACCGTTCCTGAGATGTGTGATTAATTAAACCCCAACTACCAAAGAACACAAGTATCCTTGATCTAGTATTCAAATCCATATAAGTAGAAACTGAATAACTGGATGTCTATATGTTGAACCATTTCCACCAAATTAAACAAATATTTATGGCTTGTAAATTGAACAGTGGCCACATCTTTAATATTAATAGAGTTTGTGACCACTGGCTAAAGAGAAATGATTGGATAGATATATAGATAAATGAAACAAAAAAATGTGGTGTATGATAATGAGAAATAATAATAATAATGGTAAATCAATAAATATATCTATTAGAGTTAAAGACCTCTCCAATCATTACACAACTATCCTCCCTGCAATCCCTCTGGACGTTGAAGTAATTTTTAGTAATCAATGATTTTTAAATTGATCTGCAATATAATGAATATATTACTTAATAAATTCAGAAAAAAATTTTCCTCAAGATCTTTAAAAGCAACCCAAGGCGTAGCTCAAATATTCTAAAGTAAATTATTTGATAATATCCGGAGAAATTTATAACTTAAAGGTAAAATAGATGTGTTGTGAAATTAACATCTTGTAATAAATAATAATGGAGTGATAAAAGATATCTTCTGAAACGTTTAATTACATTAATTTATTTAAACCTTCTACTTAAAAATAATACATAATAATTTGTTTGATGGAATAGAATTATTATAGATTACCATTGGTCATGAGTAAATAATAAATTTGAATTGCACTTCAGTTTGTCTGTACCTATTATAAAATAACTATTAATATTTTATGAACAAATTCTTACAGGAAATATTAAACTGAAAACATAAAATTAATTTATTGGTATTCATTTGCAGGAATGCCAGTCAGTTTGTCATAGTTTATATCATGGAAATGCTAGCTAAAGAAGTGGAAATACCTGTACCTTGGGGTGTTATAAAAGGTAAGCAATAATTTATCTTTATTATTATCTTATAATTTTATGTTTCATTAAAATTATAATTTCCTGTTATATGATGTAATTACTAATTAATTCAACTTAACGTCTTTATTCACTACTAATTTATTCAACTTTTATATATACAGTGAAATATAGTGAACAGTATAATTATTTACGTTTTAATGATATGATATAAAAATGCTGAAATCCTTAATGGAAATTGAATTAGGGAAATTTTATCAAGAAACTAATATATTTTACATTATAACTAGCTGGCCCATTGTCTGTATTACTTTTTTTTTTAGTTTGAAAAAAATTGGATTGAATTAAACACATTTTTATATGCAGTATTTACAAGAATCAGATAACATGTTGAGAATCAGAATTTAAAAAAGGCAAGCGTTAATCGAGAAAAGTGAGAAAAAACTCTGTCTCCATTGTTTCTCATCTTATCAATACTCATTTTCACTTGTTAAAAACTATAATTAGAAAAACAAATTTAAGAACAGTATAGTATGTTAAGATTTACTGATATTTTTTTTATAGAAACCCAAAAGTGAGTTAGAAGAAATATTAAATGGATGGATTTATTGGTAGAGAAAAGAAATTCAATTTGAAAATAAGTAATATTAAAACAAAGTTAATGAAATGTAAATGTTAATCAAATAATATTTCTTGGAATATGTAAAGTATGATTTAGTGGTTATGAAATATAAACATATAAAAAAGCAAGATTTTTAAATATGGCTTTAAAATCTAGTATTGATGAAACATTTTTCTTATTATGAACAATTAGCTTAACTACTCATGCATCAAAAACCTTAACTGGAATTCTGTACAGAAGAATTGCGAGGAAAATGGAAGAGGTGTTAGGAGAAGATCAATTTGGTTTCAGGAAAAGTATAGGGACAAGGGAAGCAATTTTAGCACTCTAAAAGAAAAACACTAACATACTTGGCATGTATAGACTTAGGAAAGGTATTTAATAACTTAGATTGGAATAAAATGTTCAGCATTAAAAAAAAAATTAGGGTCAAGTATAGAGATAGAAGAACAATTGATAACATTTACAGGAACAAAACTGCAACAGTAATAGCTGAAGAACATAATAAAGAAGCAGTAATAAAAAAGTGAGTCCAACAAGGATGTTCCCTATCACCATTACTTTTTAATCTACATACAACTAGCAGTTAATGATGTTAAAGAACAATTTAGATCCGAAGTAACAATGCAAGGTGAAAAGATAAAGATGTTACGATTTGCTGTTGATATAGTAATTCTTGCTGAGAGTAAAAAAGATTTAGAAGAAACATTGAATGGCATGGATGAAGTCCTTAAAGAACTACCGCATGAAAATAAACAAGAACAAAACAAAAGTAATGAATTGTAGTAGAAATAACAAAGATGGACCACTGAATGTAAAAATACAAAGAGAAAGATTACAGAGTAGAAAAATTTTGTTATCTGGGAAGTAGAATTACTAAAGATGGACGAAGCAGGAACGATATAAAATGCCGAATAGCACAGGCGAAACTAGCCTTCAGTCAGAAATATAATTTGTTTACATCAAAAATTAATTTAAATGTCAGGAAAAGGTTTTTGAAAGTATATGTTTGGAGTGTCGCTTTATATGGAAGTGAAACTTGGACGATCGGAGTATCTGAGAAGAAAAGATTAGAAGCTTTTGAAATGCGGTGCTATAGGAGAATGTTAAAAATCAGATGGGTGGATAAAGTGACAAATGAAGAGGTATTGCAACAAACTGACGAAGAAAGAAGCATTTGGAAAAATATAGTTAAAAGAAGCGACAGACTTATAGGCCACATATTAAGGCATCCTGAAATAGTCGCTTTAATTTTGGTGGGACATGTAGATGGAAAAAATTGTGCAGGCAGACAACATTTGGAATATGTAAAACAAATTGCTAGTGATTTAGGATGTAGGAGGTATACCGAAATGAAATGACTGGCACTAGATAGGGAATCTTGAAGAGTTGCATCAAACCAGTCAAGGAATTGAAGACAAAAAAAAATTTATGAAAAATTAATTTTTGTTGTGGGGAAAATTGGCATGTCTGACCAACCACAGAATCTTATAGAACAAAGGCAAACATACTAACAATCCACTGTGGAAGTTAATCTAGTTTATATAACATGTCTCTATAAACATGATAAGAATAATTTTCTCACTGTTTGATTTATTTATTAATTCTTTCCCTTTTGTAGGTAAATGGTGGGGATCGGATAAAATACAGCCTGTGTTGGCAGTACACGGATGGCAAGATAATTTAGGTACTTTTGATACTTTGGCGCCACTACTTTCACCAGAAATAAGTTTACTCTGTGTTGATTTACCTGGGCATGGTCTTTCTTCACATTATCCTAAGGTAAAGTAATACTTATTTAACTTTTTTAAAAACTAAGCTGGTGCTAAATCTTTATAGTAATTTTATAGAACTTAAAATGAAATTTTTTAGCTAATAATAGAAGTAAAAAATTATTAATAACTTTTCCTTTACTTAATTTTTTTGTACGTATATTAATGCCATAACCAACTGGTTATCGGTAAACTGGAATTCTGAAGAATAACAAGTTCTTTGACGGTCTTGATATAAAAAACTAGCATAGTCATGCGCGTATGCATGAGAGAGAGAGATAAAAACAAACACATTACACAACCTGTTATATAACAGAAAATAATATATCAATATATTTATTTCAGTTAATATTAGCTTTTTGTTTCAGGGTATGGCATATTATTTATTTTGGGACACATTAATCTTAATAAGACGAATCGCTAAACATTATAAATGGGAAAAAATATCTATACTTGGCCACTCATTGGGTGGTGCAGCCGGTTTCTTATATGCAGCTATATATCCGAATGATATCGACAAACTTATATCAATCGACGTTGCATGTCCACGTGTTGCAAAAACAGACGTTCTTATAAAACAAGCTGCTGACTGTATTGATAAGTATGTATGTGTATAATATATGAAATTTATTTTTATATATGAATTTATCTTTTTTTTAATATAATTTAGTTTTTAGATTACTCATATGAATAGTACTCTTTTTTTCTGTTTAGTATCTGGAACCACCATAACGTTTTACTTCAGAAGATGAATAAGGATGATATGTATGAAGTGTAGGCTTGTACATTCTCAGGTCGACCATTCCTGAGATGTGTGGTTAATTGAATTGCCTTTACTGGGAGTTGATCCTTAGAATTCTTGACTTTGAAATCAGCTGATTTTTTGATGACAAGTTAACCACTAGATCAGCTTGGTGGGCTTATATAATTGTAATTTTAAAACAAATGAATACTTTTATTATAGAGTAAATTTTCCTGAATGTCTTGTAAGATGATAAATTTTGTTTGCATAAAAATTGAACCGTACTGTTTTGCTTTGAGGCATCTTAATAAACAGCTAATATTTTCAATAAAATTAAATAAAATTATGCTAAATATATTCCTTAACAAAATATAAGAGTCCCTTTGGAAGGTCAGAAAAAATTTTCAAGATATAAAAAATAGTGAGATCATTTATGGTTTTGGCACCTGCAAATATGAATCTTGTAGACACACGTCGTAGTATTTTTTAAATTAAATTTTTTTAATGAATATACAACCATTGATAAAACAAAAAACTATTTGGTTGTTCTTAAAAAATGATAATATCTATGTTATGTCATCAAATCATACAATTGCTTCATTAAATTTCAAAATAACCAACTAACTGTCATCTTATTTAAAACAGATCTTCGCATCAATATAGTTAAAATAAAATGAAAAGATTTCTTTACAATACTAAAGTGATTTATGAATGTTAAATTCATTTTACAAATGATATTTTTAATGTATAAAGTAAAAAAAAATGTGGTAAAGAGTTTCAGAAATTTTACTGAATTCATGAGGAAAGTTATTCCATTTTCAGTCGAAAACGAGGGATTAAACTTAATTACATAATTTACTAACTACACTAACAGTTATGTTGCTTAGTGCCTAAATAATTTTAATTTAAGAATGTGTTTTAAAACATAAAGATTTCTTTTGTCCCCTCCTCTTAATGTGAGTTTAAAATGACAAGATCCCTCGCAAAGAAGTTTAGCTACTTAAAGAGACATTAAATTATGTGCAAAAATTTATCAACCCTTTCAGTAAAGTTTTGAGTTATAGAGGTTACATTTTCCTGCCCCCTTGACTGATATTCTGATGATACTAAGTCTGATGATGATAGTTTCGCTGCTGCCCCAGATAATGGTCCCAGCTGCAGACGATCAGGAATACCTATGTAGCGAGGATGAAAAAATCCCATACGAGGTGTCCCAGATCATATACTAGATCCTGATCATCTAGCAGACGCTCAAACCTGTACCCCATGGTACAGGAGTCATCACCGGGGGGGGTCTTTTCTGCAGTAGACACCCCGTTTCTCAAAATTTTAAAATAGAAGTTGAAACTCAAATGTGTTCCAGCCAGTGAGTTATTAAACAATACTGTTCTACATTTTGCTTAAACTTCATAAAATTACTAGTTTACTTCAGGTTTTTTTAACAGGAATGACTTCTTCAATCAGGTATACTGAAAGATATCCAGGCTTTTGGACATTGGAATAATGCAAAATTTATTACGCTTCATAGGTTAGGTTAGATTAAGTTAGGTTTTTTCTTTTTTTAAAAAGAAAAAACCTAACTACCGGAACTACCGTTAGGTATTGCTTCAGAGGATGAGATGAATGACAGTTCTTGTAGCATAGTATGAAAATGCCATGACTGACTGGGATTCTGACCTGAGACCCCCGATGAAAGGCTGAGATGCTACCACTCGCACCACGAAGATTAAATTAGGTTATGCCCAGATAACTTCATCGGGTTGTTGACCTGGTGTGGTTAAAAAAGTATAGGGTTGGTCTAGTGGTGAATTCATTGCAAATCAGCTGATTTCAAAGTCGAGAATTCTAAGGTTCAAATCCTAATAAAGACAGTTACTTTTATATGGACTTGAATACTAGGTCGTGGATGCTGGTGTTCTTTGGTGATTGGATGTCAATTAACCACACATCTCAGGAATGGTCGACCTGAGACTGTACAACACTACATTTCATTTACATTCATACATATCATCCTCTGAAGTTAATACCGTGCGATGGTTCCAAAAGCTAAACAGAAAAGAGAGAGAGTTTAGGGTAAGATAAGTTTTTATTTTTTTTAAAATGGGGGTGTGTACTTAGAAGATCCACTGATTGTAATCAAAATTAATTGGCATCAGCCACTGCATTTGCAGAAATCATTTTGCCAAATTTCATCCAAATTGGTCTATCCAGTTTTGAGATGTCAAAACAAAAATATCAAAACACCTCAAACTGCAAAGACCCTATTAGCATATTTAGCCTTATTCTGTTTTGACTATACACTGTAACTATGTAGCTGGGAAAGTTACGTAATTGCACAGGTACTTAAATGACTGAAACTTCCCCAAATACATCACACTTCAAAAAAAGCCAGCAATTGAACTTTCAGTTCAATAAATTGAGTATACATTTAACCCCATTTTAATTATATTTAAATCTTTTAATTTTTGAAGTTCAAGATGCTCAACAAAATAAAGCAATAACAAAATTTTTAATAAAAAAAATTATACTACTAAGTAGTGATTTGGTCATTTAAGTAACTATGTGATTAAGTATTTTCGATACTTATACAAGATAAAAAGAAATATTGAAATTCAAGTTTTGAAAATTATATTTTGATGTCAGAAAATTATACATTTTTATTATATTTTAATTAATTGGAGTAGTAAATAGTTTTAATTGCATTAATTTATTATATTTTTTAGGTCATTAAAATATGAAAAACTTGATGACTCTTGTACACCACAATATACTTACGATGAAATGATTAAAGTTGCATTAGACGGTCATCATGGGTCATTAACAAGAGAAAGTTGTGAAATTTTAATGGAAAGGGGTATGGCACCACTTGATGACGGTTCTGGTAAACTAAAGTTCAGTCGTGATCCTCGTTTGAAGGTAATTAAAAATTGTACTTTTTTCTCTTTAATTAATTAATAAATTATTACGCTAACAAATGATTCCTTATCGAATATCAATTATGATTTGTTCATTAGACAAATACCAACTGCAGAATAATTATTATTAATTCAATCACAATGAAACTAACACTACTTTTCAACATAATCCTTGACTACATTATTATGCACTTTTCACATCTTATGGGGTGAGCTTTCTTATTGTAATAGTAAAATATTGTTCACCTTGGGATCCGAGTCATGTACTGTATTTTTGACCTCCCCATTGTTGTTTTCAAACTTTGAGGGACCACATAACATTTTTTGAGGGGACCAAACAAAAAAATCAGATGCTACAAGCTCAGGACTGTAAGGTTAGGTGCGGCAACACCTCCCATCTTGATTTTTAATTAAATTCCCATCTCTTTTGAACAATGGTTATTATCATGTTGAAGAATTACATCTTTTAAAAAGATCTGGAATATTTCCTCATTATTATTGCACTTTATTATTTAACATGTCGCACGGTACTTCTCATTGTTTATTATAGAAATACGAGTTCAAATGTTTTTGTAATTTTGAGTTGACTGTCTTGGAAATGCACCTTCAACATGTTTTGTAGTAATTTACTTATCATGAATTATGGAACAGACAATACCAATAATAGCACTACAAATTTAAGTAATTATCTAAATTTTTATCTGCCTGTCCTTTCATTAATGAAATTTTGAATGAATTTTTTTTTGTTGCGATTGAAATATCATTTATTCAAATCATTGATAAAGAACTGAGATGTAGCTGAAATTGTTAAAATGTGTCGCAAAAATTATGCGTTCTTACAATTTCAGCTTATTCTATAGTTACTAATAATAATAGAAATCATTTAACTACAGAAATCATGGAAGTACAGCATTCTAAGATGAGATTTTTATTTTCTGAAACTGTAAAACCAATCTGAATTCACTCAAAGCAAGATAAAAAATGATTAAATATGCAAATTTTTATATGTGACTCAAACACTTTAAATTACGAAATACAATGTCATTGATTTCAATTCCTTTGGAATTTTTGAAGGAAAAATTTTCAAACTTATTTTATTTTACAGATGTTATTGAGTACAATATATATATACACCAAATTTCATTAAAATAATCCCGGTTTGTTCTTAAGATATAAATTTTAATTAAATAATAAATTATGAACACCAGAAAAATGAAACTTGAAAGGAATTTTTATGTTGAAATCTTTGGTTTATTTTCATGTCCTGAATATTTTCTTAAGTCTCATCAATGCGGCTATAAATATATTTTACGAGGTGCGACAATAAAGTAATGAGACTGATGTGAAAAAAAAATGTTGCTTACTGTTTTAGTCTTGTCTCCTTCAAAGTAGTTCCCCTCTGATTGCACACACTTATTTCAGTGCTTATGCCATTAATGGTAACATTTCTGGAACTCATCTTCTGTAATATCCTCAAAGACCCTCGTCACAGCTTTTTGGACATCTTGTGTTGTTTCAAAATGGTGTCCCTTGACCGCCATTTTGACTCTTGAAAATAGAAAAAAGCCGCACGGAGCGATATCTGGTGAATAAGGTGGCTGTGGTAGTACTGAAATTTGTTTTGAGGTTAAAAATTGCTGTACTGACAGAGCAGTATGGGATGGCGCATTATCATGATGCGGAATCCAATTATCAGCAATGTTGGCACGGACACAAAGAACTCGTTTACGAAGTCTTTCTAAAATTTCTTTGTAGAAATATTGGTTAACTGTTTGTCCAGGAGGCACCCACTCTTTATGAACAATTCCCTTGGAATCGAAGAAGCACACAAGCGTGCATTTCATGTTTGACTTTGACATGCAAGCTTTTTTTGGTCTGGGTGATCCCTTTGAGCACCATTACAAACTTTGGCGTTTTGTCTCTGGATCGTATTGAAAAAACCAACCTTCATCGCCAGTGATAACATAGCTCAACAAATCTGGATTGATTTCCGTTTGCTCTAACAGATCGGCTGCCACATTTTTCTGTGTTTCTCACTGTTGTTGTGTGAGATTTTTGGGGACCATTTTTGCACAAATCTTTCTCATACCAAGATCTTCAGTTAATATTAGACGAACCGTTTCTCGATCGATGTTGAGTTCTTCAATCAGATCATACGATTTCACGCACTCTGGTCAAGTTGACATCTGTCCGTGAGGTGGATGGTCGTCCACTGCGGTCTTCATCTTCAATATTCGTTCTGCCTTCACTAAAAATTTTATGCCACCAAAAAACTTGAGCTCTTGATATAACCTCCTCTCCAAAAGTCTTCTGAAGCTTACCATAAGTTGTCGTGTTTTCACCCAATTTAACGCAAAAAGAAATGGCATACCGTTGCGCAATATTTTGCGGTTTCATTTCTGTGACGAGAGACACAAACACGTTTTCACTTATTACAGCACAACTCACGACTGAGCAGTTGCATCAATGTGCCGCTTGGACTAGAAGTAGCTTATAGACCAAGGTCAAAGACTGTGTGCCTATGCAAGCTGCAGGGTTGCCACATCTTGCAAAGAAAAATCAGTCTCATTACTTTATTGTCGCACCTCGTATATACTTTGTAATAAACAAAACAAAACATTGTAATAAGTTAAACTTAACATTAATTTCCAAGAATCGATTTTCACACCATCCCGTATGGATCTTCGGTTTATATTTAATTCTACAATTACATTATAATGTAATTCTATAAAAATATGTTATTTTATTTTAGGATGTCCTATGCTTTGAAATTTTAAAATTGTATTATGAAGGCACGTGCGAATAATTTTGCTGCCCAGTACTGGAGTGGTGGCATTCACCAGTAAAACATATTACACATGTCCTTACAAGAAAGGACTTCATTTAGTTTCACTTTTTATATTTAATAAATAGCATATCAATCGATCTTTTACAATTGATTTAAAATTAAATCAATTTTTTATTTATTTTTTAATTTTTTTATTTATTCTTGTAAATTATAACCAGTAATCTTTCTTTTTTTTTATTAATTTATTCTATACTTTGTAATACTACTCTGATCAAGTTTTCCCACAGATTCTTTTTCCTTCCAGGGAAATGTTGAAGTACTTTTTTGGTTAATTTTTGGAATAACCTTTTGTTGTGTACTTTATAAATAAACTTATAGAATTATGTTACGATCTGTATAGTTTTTTTTTAACATGTAAATAATAATATTAACATTTTTTTTTGCAGGTATCAGGTTTGGCAATGTTCGCATATGATGAAGTATTAACATATGCGAGCAAAATAAAATGTGAATATCTTAATATAAGAGGAGTACCCGGTTTAAAATTTGAAATACCAGAACTTTACGAACATTGTCTTGACAAAATTAAAGAATCGGCAGCAAAATTTGAATATCATAAAATACCTGGTACACATCATGTACATTTAAATGATCCTTCTGCAGTTGCTGGAATTATTAATGAGTTTTTACGACCTTCGAAAAATTTGAATTCGTTGAATACAATAAGTAATAATCATGAAGATTTAGTTGTTTAGTGATGATGATAATAATGATAATATTAGTCGCTTTAAAAATTAATGATAATTATTATTTTAGTTTTAAAGCAAATATATTTTATTAGATTATATAGTCCAATCAAATTAGATGACATTTTTAAAACGTTTGGAGAGAAAATTCAAAACAAGTAAGCGTTATTCCTTTTGTTATTTTGCAGTTGACAATTTTGTTATATTTACTCATTATTATGAATGATACATTATCAATAATTGTTACCATCTATTGGTAATCAATAAAAATTCAGTACCTGTAGATTATAAATGTTTATTTTTAGTATAACATTTATTGTTATTTAAATATAGATAAATTAAAGATTATATCATTTCTAAAATGATAACAGAATTTTCAGCAATTACAAAAAACTGGATTTCAATCAAATGGGGGGATCTTTCAACAGTTAACATCTGAAGGTACAAAGAAAAAAGTATTAACATGTGTAAATACAAAAAGTCCAATTTATTATTTATGTTTGTGTTTGTTTCAACAATCTAATTTGATAGGATTAATTAGCGATAAGGTATATTTTTGAGATAACATGTATATTATATGAAATATATTAATATGCATAATATATTATATATACATCCCTATACATAATATAACTGTAATTTATTTTGTAAATTTATGTTGATTATTGATAATTTTCTGTACTTATTTTATTTTATAATATTTTTTTAATAATAATCTATATTTAAAATGATATTTATGATTTTTTTTTTGCTTATTTTAATTAATTTATGTAAGTGGTTAATGATTTTAATTTATATTCTTCTTTAAAAGAAAAAATGAAATACTATCTTTTCAGTATTTCTTATGACTTGATGCATGTACATCATCTGAGAAACAGAATAATTAAAATTGCTTTCTATAATAGTAGTGAAAAACAAATGAACATAAGAAGAACAGATTAAAGGTTTTCTTTGTAGGGTTCAGTATGTACTTATTATATATTATTTCATCTAACATACAAACATAACTGAGAATAAAAATGAATTGGAGTGGATGTATTAAACATATTCTGGAGACTGGTTGCATATCACATGTAGATAAAACATACAAACACTACTTATGGTACTGAAATTAATATTTGCATATCATGTAATAGAAATTAATGACAAAATAAAATTTTTAAGATCATTTTGTTAAAAATGATACAATACTACTTCAGTAAAAGATGGCTTAATTAGTTCACCCACTGAATTGGTCTAGTGGTAAACGTGTTTTCCCAAATTAGCTGATTTGGAATTCAAGAGTTCCAGCATTCAAGTCCTAGTAAAAGGCAGTTACTTTTATATGGATTTAAATAATAGATCGTGGATACAGGTGTTCTTTGTTGGTTGGGTTTCAATTAACCACACATCTCAGGAATGGTTGAACTGAGACTGTACAAGAAGACTACACTTCATTTAACTCATATACATATTATCCTTATTCATCCTCTGAAATAATTAGTTCACTTATTTTCCTTAATGAAAGTTAATGCGCATATTTTCCTTAATGAAAGCTGATTTGTAATGCTTAATAATTTGTTTTCAATTTTGTTTTTTCTCAATATTTAAAGATGAACATTACAAAACATATCTTTGAATTATGTATATTAATGAAAAACCATAAAGCTTTCTGCCACTCAATTTTTTTTTTTAATAAGCTACAGGATATTAACATATAAAAAATTTTCTCAGGGTAAATTTTTTATTTAAGTCTCAGGTCATTTGTTGATAATCGTTATAATTAAATCTCAGGTCATTTGCCTCAGGTCATTCGTTGATAATTGTTATAATTAAATCTCAGGTCATTTGTAACAATTATTATAAATAATTGATAATTTATGACTGAACGCAGGGAAAGGAACCTTATCTTCACCAGACAGACTTCTCAGTACAGCTGTTTTTAATGATTGAGGTAAAAAAAATGCTGCTTTTAGGTTACTGCAGAAACTGCTACCTACATTCATTCTAAACAACTATAATTTCATTTATTTCATGTATTACAGCATTAGATAGTGTAAAATGTTTTTTTTTTTTTTTGAACCCTTACACAATATCACCTTACCTTCCCTCATATGATAGAAAAAGCTAGTTCACTGTGCCACAACTAGTAGAGAAATTGTATCAAATTCTACTCCTTTTGGTTTAAACCAACCTGTTATCACAGGAAGTGAAAGCGGAGATATTTTTGTTGGCTTACATATTTTAGAACTAGAAATTTTATGGAAAATTATAAAAAAATCACACAGTTTGGCCATTTTTGTTTTTCCTTTCTTATGAAGTCAAAGGAGTAATTTCTACAAAGAAGTTTGTAGAATTTCCTCCTGTAAAACACACCCTGACAACTAAGACCGAGCCTCAAATGGATTTCCCTGGAGCTGTTCCTTCAACAGGATTATCTTATAAAAGTATCTTTTTTGATCAAATTCATTTGTAGTGTGATGAAGATTGCAAAGATATTTTACATCCTGATCCTGAAAATAGGTCTCCACCTAATTTTTAAACCACACTGTTGTAAGCAACTGCTGAGATTCAGGTACAAGAAGATACAAGTTTCTGCATCCCCACCTCAAAAAAGCACCAGCAATGCAAAACAAAATAATTTTTAATAATAATAGTAAAAATAATAATTTTTTTCTTAAAAATCAATTGTTAATGTATTATCATTACTCAAGTTGTAAATACTAGTTCAACATAAATTCAATCTCTAATTAAAAACTATTATTACTTATTACACTTGCAAGCAGTTTTTGTTGTAACATCCCTACATTTATCTTTTTATTGCTTCAATTGTATGAATCGCAATTAAATTTTGGTAACATCTGAAATCGGCACAAGATTTTCATTCAGATGACTGCAGTTGCTTATGTTCCTGATAATCTGTAGTTGTTATGTTCCTCAAAATATAACAAACCTTTTAGCTTTTACTCAAAACATACTTTTTTGTGAATCCAAATTCAATTGATAGTTTAACAGTCTTTGGAATTCAACAAATTTTATGTGAAATTGTACAGAATTTTGTGTTCTTTCCAGGGATATTAACTTAAATTTTAACAAAGTGAAGATAAGATCCCTTTTCTCACATTTGGAGAACAGATGAAAAATACTTTATTTAAATTTAATAACTTAATTATACTTATGTTAATTAAAAACAAAAGAAAAATGTATGAACATTTTTGAAAATAATTTTTAATACTAAAAATTTTTCCTCTGTGTAATCTGAATTTAATATTACGTTATAATCATTGTTTATAAATTATTAAATATAATTATTTATTGCTTTAAATTATTAAATATAGTTATTTATTGCTTTAACATAAGTAGTGCTGGCACTGCTTAAAAGTTTTTCTTTAGGGTTATTGATGATTGATACAAGATTTTGTATACGTATTCTATACGAAAAATGAGTAAATGTGATTTATTGGTATATGGAAGTTGTTAAATGCTGTATTATAGCAATAAAATATTAATTTTTGATCTACCTCATTTTGCGAGTTTTTATTATGATTATAATAAATTAATTATTTTGATTTATTTTAGTTTTAAGAAATACTACTTCATTGTAAGTATTTAAAACAATATTATTTATAAATAAATACAGAATGTTTCCAAAAAGGTTACAACAAAGTTTTGATAATGTATATTCAAAGTATTTTTTACGATGTAAGACTCAATTAAAAAAGATTAACTACACAAACAGATTTCACAGTAGATGTTTGAAACGATTTCCTCTGAGTTGGTTCCAGTTCACTCATCTATTTTACTCTTATGTAATTTACAGCCACGTTTCATAACATTTGAAATGCCACTTTTAATATTAATTCTCAATTTGACAATTTTATGAAAACCGTTCAGAAATATTATTTAGAACAAAAATTCACTAAAAAATTGTTGATATCAACTGATTGCAGCAGCGTAAAAATCTTTACTTTGCTGTTTGAACCATTCCTGTACCGCTTTTTGACCGCTTTGTTGTCGTCGAACTTCTTGCAGTGTAAAAAGTCTGAGCGATTCAAACAAATGAAAATCAGATGTGGTGAGGTCTGGGCTGTAAGGAGGATATGGCAACACCTTCCAACCCAACTTTTCGAGCATTTCTCCTGTTCTCTGAGCAATGTGGGGGGTGCATTTTGTCATACAAGAGAATCACATCTTTTGAGAGAGCGCCCTGACATTTTCGCCTTATTGTGGGTCTCATTTTTCTATTGGAGCATGTTAGAATAGTATTCACTGTTCATTGTACATTGTTCTTCTAAATAGTCACTAAAAATTGGCCTTGTGAGTCCCAGAAGACCTTGCAACATCACTTAATCGGCTGACGCACGAGTTTTTTTGGTGGGTGAATCCGGATGTTTCCAGTCGAGGCTTTACCATTTGGGTTTAGGCTCAAAATAATGTATCTACATTTTATCGCAGGTAATTATGTGAACTAGAAAGTATTATCTTCCGCTTTAAACCATTTTTTGAGCTCAGAACAAATGTGAATCTGGGTGTCTTTATGGGCTTAAGTCAACTGTCTTGGAATCCATCTCAAACATGTTATTCAATAATTCAGCAGCCATGATTCTTCTTGATTCTCACAAGATTTAAGTACGAAATATGATATTAAATTTATTGGTTGGCTGGAAAAATGTCAAATTAAACACATTTTTTAAAAATTTACAAGAAAAATAAATTTCTATAATAAAACCTGAGTAACAAAAAATAATGGGTGTGAAACACACTAGTATGTGATAGGTTTATTTCAGCTTTATGTAAAACTCTTTAATCTTCAGTACATTGTAATAACAAAAAGAGTAATGTAAAGTTTACTAATATGTATGTTAAACATTCTCATATATGTTGCATCCTTTTTGAAACATACATTACATCTAATAATAATAATCAACATTAACTTATTATAAATTTCAAATATAAAATATAAATAAAATGTATAAAAAAAAAGAATACAAAGCGATATGAAATTTAATAAGATGCCATGAAGTAAAATAGTATAATAGAATTAAATTGTAAAAGTCAAATTAAATTTTAATTTAACATAATATTGTTTGGTACTTACGTATTAATGCCACCGCAGCTACAGCTTTATTTAAAAACAAAGTAGTCAATCGAATTTCGGTGGAAAATGGGCTGATAAAATAAATGTTTATTTTATAAATATAATTTAACCAAACTTAACTTAAGCTCGCTTCGCTCGCTAACCTTGACTAATTAACACCGTAATTTTTTGAGTATTTATTTAATATATTCAGTAATTATTGCAATTTGATTATTTAAATAATAAATAATTGTACGCAGTAACAATTATTTATTATTACTCAAAAAATTACGGTGTTAATTAGTTAAGGTTAAATTGGGTTAAATATAAATAACCATTTATATTCTGTTTTGAATCTGTTTCGGCCCATTTTCCACCGAAATACAGTTGACTACTTTGTTTTTAAATAAAGCTGTAGCTGCGGTAGTGTTAATACGTAAGTACCTATTGTTTAATGAAATGAATGAATTACTTTTTAATGTTAATTAATGGACTATAATTCTTGGGAAGGACAATAAACTAACATGTCGAAACATGTTGGATAACATGTTCACAGATAAGTTTTAAGAATAATAATGTGGTCCATAATAGTAAAATAAAATGTAAGCTGTTCTTACAAAATTACTTTATTATAAAAAAATGTAGTAAAGTACTTCAGTTAGGAACAGTTATTTCAAAAAAAAAAAATATTTTTATATTGATGAGTAAAAAAACATCCGTAGAAATAAAAAAAAAAACTCCTGTTAATACTTATTTCTTTAGAGAAATTGCCAAAAAGTTAAACAGTGTTATTGACATTATAAAATGAAAAAAAACTAGCGTTTCTTTTTTTTTAAATGGTACTGCTTTAATAAATAAATAACATTTAAATAAATTAAATATAATATGTAATAAATATTAGATATTAATAATAACCCCATATTAAAGAGAATTTTTTTTGGCATGTGTTTTTTAATTTTTAATATTTATCTCTTGTAACTAAATAAGCAAAAAAACTTGTTCTGAAGGTAGGTGGTGGCTGGATTTTTATAACTACATAATCTTAATACCAACCAACTGGAGGAATGTAGTGCAGAAATTTGTAGTATATGTAAAATGCCATACCTGATGAAAATATTATCTGAAATGTAGATAAAGGAATAATTTGATAAGAATTTTATTGTAGAGGTGTGGAAATTATTAATTATTTATCGGTTACTAATAAAAACAGACAAAATACAGTGAAATTACACCAAATATAATTCTGGTGAATTTGCTACTTCCTGAAATGTTACAGGAATTGTGCAATCGTTAAGATGTAAGAAAAAAAGTTATTTTTTTAATAACAAGGCAACATATCAATGATTTGTAAAACGTTTATATGATCGATAAGTCTAATGTGATAATAAAAATAAGAAAATAAGTGGCCTAGATATATTATTTTTATAATTTTAATATACAGATATTTATATTACTAATAATTAATATGTTAAATTTAATGTAATAATAAAGTATCATTTTTATCAATTTTATTTATATAATTAGCTTATAAAACTTGTTTTATTATTTTACATAAGTTTGTATTTGAATCAGAAAACAGCCCAAAAATAAAGGATATTTAAATAAAGTGGTTTGACATAAAAATGATTAAAGCAAGAATGGTATCTTATGTTATAAAATGTTGTAGAAAATAAAGATTTCAGTGTAGGAGATATTTTTAAGAGATTAAGTTCGGAATATTGAACAGATAATCTAAAGATTAAAATTAAAAAAAATATGACATGAAGATTAATTTTACAAAAAAAATTAACTATTAACATAGGAGTCGGTAAGCTCAATTAATATGGCAACTAGGGTTTATAATAAGACACACTAGGTTATTTTAGGTTATTGAAGCAATTAAAATGCATATTATACCAATGTGAGAAGTTGCCTTGAGTACATTGTATAAATATGGACTGCGTTTACCAATTATTTGATGCACCTTTTAGAGTAAATGCAAGACAGGTTTCTTTTAATGAATTTTGTTCCTGTAGTTTATGTCTAACTTAAGCGCAGTGTTAAATGTCAGGCCTCTTAAATGTCAGTTATTGCAATTATTAATGCTGTATAAGAGTAATAAATTGTCAGTCTTATTATAAAAAGATTAGTATTTTATGAGCCTAAGTTAACTTTATATATATATATATATATACGAGGGTTATTTTTTTTTCAAGGTCCGATCGGTCACGAAATTAAAACCACAGTGAAAATAAAAAATTTTTTATTTGTAATAAGTGCTTACATAGTCGCCATTCCGATTTAGACATTTGTCATAGCGTGGTACCAACTTTCCAATACCTTTGTCATAGAATGGAGCCACCTGTGTTTTCAGCCATGTTTCTACGCTGGTCTGCAGCTCGATATCTGTGCCAAAATGTTGTCCTCCTAGCCAGCGTTTCATGTGAGCAAAGAGGTGAAAATCGGATGGAGCCAAGTCCGGGCTGTATGGTGGGTGATCAAACACTTCCCGATGAAAATGCTGCAGGAGCTTCTTTGTTACAAGTGCAGTGTGCGGCCGAGCATTGTCAGTTTATCATTGTCCTGCTTTAAAGTTCGTGCACCATTGTCGCATTTTGCTGCCACTCATTGAAGTTTCACCATACACATTACTTATTCGTCTATGAATTTCAGCTGCATTACACCCTTCAGCCTGAAGAAATCAAATTACCGCACGCACTTCACACTTGGCGGGAGATGCTATTGTTGTAGACATGTTTACGTGCTAGCTGCGTGTTCAGAACTAAACGAAGTGATGCGGCGTGATTGAAGACCATACTAGAGATGCTGTGCAACACATATGTGCAAAGGTTCATCCAATTTTTGCAAGGGTTTTTATTTTGTGATCGATCGGACCTCTATATATATATATATATATATATATAGACATATTTTTCTTTCTTTATTCCTATATCCTGTAATTTGTATTGTGTAAATTCTGCTCTTAAAATTATTCAGTATCATGAACTTAATTAATAGGAATAATCTGTTAATTGATAATTTGTATACAGAAATGGGTGTTTAGAAGTGCGTTTTTTTCATCCATCTATTTGTTTGTATATATTATTTTTTCTGTAAGTACTTTAGAGAGAATCTATTCTATTGTTTAATGTTAAGAAGGTATATTTGGGTTGATGCCTGTTACCTTCATCTACAGTTATTTGGAAATAAATATCTGTACAAAAGAAGAAAAAAATTAAACATGCAATTTATTGAAATATACAAGCGCATTTTTATAATGTTAAGAAAATATTTCTATAAGGAAAATTAAATAAAAACAAAAATAGCAATGCTTAAAGAAATATTTAACACAAAAAAAAAACAGTTATTTGTAGTAAGATTGCAGTAAAACCTGAAAATAAACATCGTATGAAATGTTTCAGATGTGAAACATGAATACTGAAGAATAGGTATAAAGAAAAACTGGAGGTATTTAAAATGCAGATATGGACAAGATTGGAAATATTTGAATGGGTAAGCATAGTCCAGAATAAAAAAGTAATTAGAAGAGTGAACAAAAATATAAAATTAATTGGAAAATTTCTCAATACACTTAGAAAGCTAATTGGGTAATACATATCATAAAAGAAGAAAGATTGATTAAAATTATGTTTGAAGGATTAGATAAAAAAAAGGGTAGAAAAATTTATAGATGTCAAATGAAAAAAATAAACTTTTGGGAAGTTGAAAGTTTAGTTGGAAATAGAAGAGAATACAGATGGACATGGTGCAAGGACCTGCCTTTGGGCATCAATATAATTTGATGAAAAATGTCAAGCCAAATACAGGAATTGAGTCAGAGACCTTTGGAATATAGATAGTTGCTTTATCAACTGAGCTATCAAGATAATTTTTATATAATTACTGATATATCCAGCATCATTTGAGACCAAATCACATTAAAAAAACCCAAACTGTTTGATTTACTCATTTCTGGATTACAGAATACTGAAAATTTGCAAAGTTCTAGGAGTTTTTTTGGAAATATAAGTAAAAAAAATTATTTATTTACAATATCCCAAAGAGTTAAATAAAAAAAAAAGCTGGCAAAGTATTGCATGATTTTCCCAGCTATTAATAATAAAGATTAAAAGAGTTAGAGCCAAAAAAACAAAAAATATATATATTTTTTTTTAGAGATGGTTGTAAATTTTAAGAAAATGTTTTCTAAAATTATCTTTCTAACATCCCTTTTTATAAGGGCTAAAACAATAATGTAAAAATTTTCAAAAATTTCATTTGTGTTAAGGTCTGGAGTATATATAATTTAAAAAAATTGTTGACACATCATGATAGCTCTATATATGAAATATAAACTATTAAAAAAATTTAGAATTTATTTAAACCGAAGGTAGATAAAGCAAAAGAACAAAAAACATGTATTTCAGTTTTAAGAAACGGGTTGATTTTTTTGGAAATTTTTTTTATCTATAAATGCATTGTAGGTATAAATTGGCTTTAATAAAGTTTTCTCACTTTCTGAAGAAAATCAAAATTTGTGTTTTTTAATGATATCTTCCTACCCTCTTAACAGATTTTGAAAAAGGATTAATATGATCAATGCCCCATATAAAGATATGAGCCAAATTTGAAGAAAATCAGTATGGTCCTGAAATTTAAAACCAAAAGCAGTGCGACACACATACATACATTTGGTCTAGATGAACTAGTTGGACCTTAAAACATAAAGATTTATAAAATACCAGATACCTCATTTTTGACTTGATCACCATACTTTCCCTTTTAATATAGCTATTCCAGCTATACTCATAAAAAAAAGGAATACTTAAATCAAAATGCAATGGGAACTTAAAACTTCACAAGGATGTTACTCTTAAGTTATAAACTATTATTAAAAAAGGAGAGATTTTCCTCACTCATATCTGAGGATTGTAACAAAATTTATATTAACATCATTTAGTCCAACAATATTTAAGGGTATTTTAATTAATTAAAAATCTGCAAATTTCCCTTTGAAAAGCCTCTGAAAGGTTAATCTTTAAAGTTTAAACATAATTATACTCTCTGATTTTCTTCAAATTCTAATATTTTATATGCTGTATTAAAAATGAGATTCTTATTTTTCATCATAATAATGATAAAATTTATCTATGAAAGTAACTCCAATTCAAAAAAAATTCCTTTTGGCACACTGGAAGGCGGAGATAGAGTTTACCAGTGCTAAGTAGGGGATAAAAAAAATGTTCATCTTAAAGTTAAGAAAAACTTCAAATTAACTCAATATGACAGTAGTTGCATGTAAAAAAATGTTCACATGTTTATCATACGACAAGCTTGTCGTATTTTGGTAATCTCTTGCTGTAAGGGTTGGTCATATCAAAAATTGTTTCAGACAAAAGTTTTAGAGCAAATTGTTTTAATGTTTAGAGCACTAATGACCGACCACCTTAAACCGATTTGATACTGTGCCTATTAAGGAAGGTATGATTTTTTGTCTTCGAAATCCCATTTTTTCAACTCCCTGGTGATAAAAAAAAACTTTACTTATATGTTTTAGGCCCTTATCCACAAAGAATAGTAGGAACTTTAAACCAATTTGATAGCCCCCCCCCATGTTCCAATTTTGGTTGTTAACAAACACGACCAAGATTTTGGTACGAGTTATTATTTTTAAGGAACAATTTGAAAGTGATTGGTGAAAATTACAGCAGTTATCGTGTCCGCAAGAAAGTGAAATATATATATAAACTTGTGAATATATATATAAACTGTAGTTTTGAGGTCTGGGGAATGTGAAATGCTATGTCAAAATTTTCCAGAAGTTGAATCATGGTACCTATTACAATAGGTAGCTTTCTTATGAAATCTACCTAAAAATAGGCGTTTCCCTTTAATTATCCATAAAAAAGTTGAATTATAAAAAGCATATTTTCCATGTATATTTTTAGAATATTTAGTAGAAACTAACAATTTGACATTGGTACTGTTAAAAAAAAAATATATATATATATATTATGATTAATCTTCTTTAATAGTTATTAAGACAGGTGAAATTAGATAAAGGGGTTTTACATTAATTTTGTATTTCAGAAGTGTTTGAGGTATTTCAATTTGAAGTGATATACCAAAGTAATAAATCTACATAAATAGAGAAGAAAGCCATTAGTGATTCTTTTATATAACTTATGTAAAAAAAAAACATTTACGAATATGATGCTAAATGATTTGATTAAAAAAAAACACAGTATGAAATACTAGTGTGGATGTCATAATCTCTATGGTATAATGGTAATATTTATATCTTTGACCTATTAAGTTCTAATTTTGAATCCTGGTCATACTTTACATATTCACATTCCATACAATTTTAATTATGTAAAAAGAAAAGATTTCTTTAACTGATAATCATAATATACTAGATGAATTAAATAATTAATACTTATGACTTGTTTAGCACGCTGCATTATAAGTATTTTGTAAGCTGATTAAGTAGTTTAAATCTATGCAAAAATGCACTTTGCAGAAAATAAAATTTATTATTGAATTGCTTTTAATCAATAATACAAATAGCAAAAATATTAGATATATATGATACAGTAATACAATCTTGGTTTAATTTTTAAATAACATTGTATATTTAAAAATAATTAAAGTAGTAAATGTAATAAATATATAAAAATATTATTTATAAATGTATAAATAATAAATAAATATAATTATTTAATAAGTAGTATTAAATAATTAATGGTAGTAGTAGATTTTCTTTATGAAAATACTATAATACAATTATACATGGAATGTTTTACTCTTGATAAAATAATTTAATTATATTGCATTAAAAAAAAATTATAAAATATTAAATATTATATAGTTTTATGTAATGTTATAAACTACAATATAATAATAATTATTATGGCACAGTAAAATAATAAAATGTTTAATCAAAATAATAAATATATAAGATATGTTTAAAATATTTGTTTTATTTATTAAAATTTTTAATTTTAGCGATTAAACAGGACCAATTTATTATACATCACTTGAATCCATTAGTGAATGTAAGCATATTTTATGTGATAATTTAATTCTTGAAAAAAAAATCTGTTAGTGGTGCCTGGTTGATTATTTAACTGGAATCATGTGAGAATTTTAATAGATGTACAGTATGATAAAAAAATACAAGAACTTTTTTAATATTTCTTGCTATCTTTTCAACTGAGTTCATATTTCTCCGATGTGATGGTAGCACTATATTTAATTTATATCAATATTTTCAGCCACATTAGATATGCAGTTCAAATTTGGCAGTTGAGCAATTAGGAAGATATTTTTTTATGATAGGTGATTATTTTATTTGAAAATAACAGAGCACAAAGGATTTGCATTAAAATTTCAGTTAAATGGTGAAAATGTTCGAGAATTTTTTTTTGTGAAAATGATATGTCAAAAACCAAAGTTTTACGAGTGATGCAAACAATTTCAAGAAGGCCATGAAGATGATAAAAGGGTTGGATGTTTTTAATACATGAACTGATAATAATTTCGATAAAATAAGTGACATTGTGATAAATAATCATAGAATTATAACTTTAAACGAAGTTATTAAGAAGAGTTAGGAATTTTTTTACTTGTGAAAGACATTTTGGTTATGAAATGAATTCTAATAGCAAAATTTGTTTGAAAACTGTTGAATTCACAAAAAAAAAAGCAACATTACAGAACTAATGTTAGTCACGACATAGCTGATGACTCAGAATTACTCGCAACATGTCATAAGCGGTGATGAAATGTGGGTGTACAGTTATGATAACTGAAATGAAGGTCCAATCATCATCTAAATTGAATCTTCCTGAAGAATTATGACAAAAAAGTACTCTAAGATTGATAAAATATTAGGTTTTCCTTATTGTTTTTTCAAATACATCCATTATGAATTCTTAAAATTACTTAACAATTTTTTGCCGCTTACATGATGCAATCTGAAGAAGAGAAACATAATAAATAAGGGCAAAAAGTCTTGGATTTCACACCGTGTAATATTCTTGCTCACACTTTACTATTAATTTGTGATTATTTAGTCAAAAATATAACTCCATAGTGATGCAGCCTCCATATTTTCCAAACATGGTACCTTGCAACTTTTTTTGTTTCGACTGATTAAGAGAAAATTTGTGATTATAGATGAAATAAAGAAAAAAATTGTTCAGTGAACTTAAAGCTACACTGGCATCTGTCACATATCTATATCTTATTCAGTTAGCTTACAGAGATCAAGTAAACAGATTGTGCGTATTAGTGTTCAGGCAGCCGATTCACAAGCATCTACTGCAAATCCTGATGCATATAAAAGAAACTATGCAACATTAATATTCAGCAACCATGTGCTATTATATTTTACAAAAATTATATAAAAATTTAAAATTTTAAGAAATTAAGACATTTTTGAGTTTTCTAAGAGTTATGAAATTGTCAATTGACCACAAACAATAAAAAGTTCACTAATATCTTAGATTAAATTTCTATGATAATAAACAAATTATAAATTCAAATCAGTTTTCATCATCTGATTGCAAGAAATCCATAATGCTGTCAGTATTAAGAGGTACAATGGGAGGCTCAGTTTTGTTTACTGTTGTATTATCTAATTTCCTATAATTTGGTTCAATATTATTCATTACATGTTTTATACCATTTTTTCATAACTACTGACCTGTTTTATCGCTGGCTTTTAAGCATAAATTTTTAACATCATATATTGTAAAAGCAGTATTTTCTGACGCTAGTAACTTAAGACTTGTCCCCAAATTAACTCAATTGGGTTGAATACGCAGTGATATAAGGAGGTAATTGAAGCACAGTTTTGCTACTAGATCTTGCTAACTCATCAATTTTAAACACAATAAAATTACTTTTAGTACATGAAACCCTATAAATAACTGGATCTTAAGTTCATCCCCTTCAAAAATCATTCATTTTAAACTAAGCCACATGTTGATATTCTTTTTCTAAGACAGCTGAAATGTTTTCTCTTTTCCATGAATGATAAGGAGCATTATCTAAGACAATAAACAAGTTAACTTACAGAGAAGGTAACTCCACTAAACCATTTCTCAGTACATGAAATTGACTACCTTTATATGAATCACGATTTTATCAAAATTATCAACTTTTTTTTTAAATTGACCTGCGGGGTGCACTTTTTTTGAGAAAATCATAATTTATTATTAGCAGATTCTTACTCGCGAATCACCTTTTACACTATACTGAAGCAGCACAACTTCTATGTTAGCAGTTTGTAAACTATATCCGAAATCAATGCCATCGGGTTACTCTGTAATTCACTTTTATAAGCATTTATAATGATGTGTTTTTCCATACGACTTGGGGTTATTTTCACAGTCTTTTTTCCAGAGGAGATATCAATAATTGTGCATTATTATCAGTTGAATCTGTATCAAATATGATGTCAAAATAATAGTATAACTGAAGTCATACAGACACAAATTTAGGAATAAACTACACTCACGTTCCAGTAAACTTAAAATAATTGCATTATATTAACCTTAACTAACATTAGAATAAATAAATAAGTAACAGAAACACAAAAATTGAACATGAGAACAAGAGTGATCATATGAATAGATCAAGGATTTTAATAGAACTGAGAAGACATGACATTATATAAAGGTTTGATTATAGTGTTATATATATATATATATATATATTTGGCAGTGTTGTGAATTGGCACTGTTACAAGAAACTTCATTCAGCAGAATCATGATCAAGTCACTAACACAAATAACACTAACACAATGTTTGTTTATTCTTCACTCCATAAGCTAACTGAATATAGTACAGGAGACTACTTTGAAGGTAACACTATCAATATAGAAGAATAGATCACACCTCATTTATGTAAACAGCACACCCATACAGCTGTTCATTAGTTATGTGCTACTGCAATAATAATAAAAAATTATTACACGTAATAATTTGGTTGGTGTAATTTTACACGGTGTAAAAGATAAGTACTGAATTTAAAGAACAATGTCAAAATCAAATTTGTGTGGAAATCTGGTAAACCTGCTAGTGAAATTATTAAAAGTGACATATAGTAGTATGAGTGCTCTGAAGAACTCAAATATCTTTTAGTGTTATAAGAGATTAAAAAATTGATGCGAAGGTATGAATGAAAACTCTATAAATGAACTGCCAAGAAGAAAAATAAATACAGATTTACAGAATGCCAGATTTCATACAATGATAAAGATGCATTTAATGACTGATAAAAGATTTATGGGATTCTGTTAAGAATAAAAGACTCGTAATTACATCTAAAAACGATTACCTTATCATGACAATGTACCAAACTAATTGTGCATTCATTGTAAAATGGTTTATGATCAAAAAATCTATATAAGTTAAAAGTTATTCACTTATCACCACCCTCATAATGAATTCTGGCTGTAACTAAAATTAAAGACTATATTACAAGGATGAAAAGTTCCTTACATCAGTCTAAAATAATGTAACAAAAAATTCAAAAGTATTCCAAAAAAAGAAGAGAATTCCAACTAACTCTATTTCCAGAAGAGGGAATATCATCTAAACCAGTTTATAGATTACCAAGGGAAGTACTTAGAAAGTGAGAGTAGACAGGCGATATAATAAGAAATATTTATTTTTTAAAAGTGCATTCGGAGAATTAAATTAAGATACTTTTATGTCACCTTCTATGAATCATGAGGGAGCTAGAGTGCTCAGTGATACAGAGTAGCTGGACCAAAGGTGCAACCATATCGAAGAGGTGTCTGTTTTAAAAGTGCATTCGGAGAATTAAATTAAGATACTTTTATGTCACCTTCTATGAATCATGAGGGAGCTAGAGTGCTCAGTGATACAGAGTAGCTGGACCAAAGGTGCAACCATATCGAAGAGGTGTCTGTTGAGAGCCAGACTAAGGAATGATTCCTGAAACAGGGCAGTAGCTCTTTCAGTAGTTAAGGGCGTAGGTCAGGATAACTTAAACGGCCATATCAACATCACTCAATCCTCTGAGTACTGCACAGCTGAAAGCAATGGAAAATTACAGTTGCTTTTTTCCAAGAAAATGTAGCTTTCTGCATTTTCATATAACAAAAATGGAGGCGCCTTCCTTGGTAAGATATTCCAGAGGTAAACAAGTCCTCCATTCAGATCTCCAGGTGGGGACTACTAAAGAAGGGGTCACCAGAAATAAAAAAATAACATTGTACGGGTCGGAACGTGGAATGTTAGAAAACAAATTGTTAGGATGTAGGATATAACCCATCGGGTTGGTCTAGTGGTTAACGCATCTTCCCAAATCAGCTGATTTGGAAAGTCGAGAGTTACAGCGTTCAAGTCCTAGTAAAGCCAGTTATTTTTACACGGATTTGAATACTAGATCGTGGATACCGGTGTTCTTTGGTGGTTGGGTTTCAATTAACCACACATCTCAGGAATGGTCGAACTGAGAATGTACAAGACTACACTTCATTTACACTCACATATACATCCTCATTCATCCTCTGAAGAATTATCTAAACGGTAGTTACTGGAGGCTAAACAGGAAAAAAGAGAGGATGTAGGATATAGGGGGTATACCGAAATGAAATGACTAGCACTAGGTAGGGAATCTTGGAGAGCTGCATCAACCAGTCAAATGACTGAAGACCCAAAAAAAAAACTTTTATATCTCAATATTAAAAAAATGAAAATTTTAATGAAAACCATTAGATATTAATTAATGTACCATGTTACCCAAGACCCACTAATGAAATTATAGTTGCCAAATTTGGGTTTTATTAATTTAAAGATGATAATTGTGGAACTGTGTTGAAAAAACATTTTAAAAAGAGAATTTTAATTCTAGAACTACATAAATAATCATTTACAAATGGTAAACTTTCTAATCACAGATCAGTGAATAATAAACAGTGCATACTATTGCCGCATGTTTATCAACAAAGTGAACCCAGTATTTTGAAATAAACAGCCCGGATCTCTGCACAAAGGCATCATTTTATTTCACCATAACACCTGGCGTCACACACCTCTGGTAACTTGAGAATGCCGGATCCTCACCTTCCATATAATCGTGACTTGATCCCGTTGCAATTCCTCTTGTTTGGTTCAATCAAGGAAATGCTATGGTAAGAAGTTAAATACCAAAGATAATGTCAAAGAAAATGTGCTAATTTGATTCTGACATCAAAATATCAAGTTTTTTTAGCAAGCATAAATAAATTAATTTAGAGGTGAGACAAGTATATTAATGTTACTAAAGATTGTGCTGAAAAGTGGAAAAAATATCACGATAATTAAATTGCTTTAGCTCCAGAGTAATTTGAGTCTAATTATTATTGAGTAACTTGTATATAAATTAAGATTGCTTTTTAAGAAAAGCTTTTAAATTAAGAAAAGCTTTTTTTTTTATCTAAAAAAAAAAGCTTATTTTGTGCTAAATATTCACTTTGCATATAGATAACCTTGCAAATATAATGGCAAATTCTAAAATTTGTAACAAGAAAGATTATATCAGGTACTAAATTACACTTCCACATTGTCACATAAATATTTATTCATTTTAGTAAATATTACATTTTATATGTTATGTTAGTAAAACTAGTGTACCTTGCCCCGGTAACCTCGAAAGATTTTATTTAGATTTGCCACTAATAATAAGAAATGTATATTAAAGGTCACTGCTTTTAATATTTGCATATAAATGTGTGTACCATATTTGTATGCAAATAAAAACACAATACAGATAACATTAACGGTAATTAATGGGTCAAAAAAATAATAATTTAGATTTAATTTTTTGCTTAATGAGTAATTATTGTGTATATGTGAGTTAGATGCTTTAACTTTACAATTGCAGATAACTCAAAATAAAAAATAAAACACTCTAAAACAATACAATAATAAACATATTAAAAATACTGATAATTAATTATTTCCCATTTTTTTTTTCACGAGTCAAACATACTGCAGCGTATGTCTTGAAACAAGCATCAGAGAAAACAATTAGTATTGTTTGATGCTTTACATAGATCATTCTTTCTTTTTAACTTTTGAAAATAATTTTACTGATTGTAATGTTGAAAAAAAGAAATTGGAGACTTGTTTTCTTCTAGTCTATCATCATTTCATCTTCTTCCTGGTCTACCACTTTTTCTCTTTCCCTCAAACCATCCATTACTCTCATAGACCTGATTCGTACTTCTAAAAGATGGTGGACAGCAAATAAAGCTACAAACTAATATAACCGTTGATAATTAACTGCATTATTTACATTTTAACTGAGAAGAAAATATATATCACATAGATAGTTTGTATTTCCTTAGATAGACTTGTAACTTGTTTAAGAAAATGTGAAATGTTTCTTATAAATTTACATATTTTTATTTTGTTTAATTAATGGTAATATTTCAGAAATTATAATCATTATTATTCTAATACATCAGTAATAAAATTTTAAATAAATATGTGGCCTATTATAAAGAAGTTTTAATTTCAAATATAACATGCAGCTGATTATTATTAATTTGGGTTGCTATATAAGACATGAATTTAATATATTAAAATTGAATTTTAAAACCATTTTGTTGAAATAGTACGGGTCTTAATTTGTCATCCAAAAATTTAAATGTAAATCTGTATAGTTTCTTGGTAAATTTATAAGTTAAAGAGATGATTAAATTAAAGTTTTTTTTATTAAATAAGGTGTAATGAAACATGATCTTTGTGAGTAATCTTTAAAATAAAACAAAAAAAATTACCTTAAAAAAAGGCTAAAAATATATTTAAATTACTTTAAAAGTTATTTCTCCAATTTTTTAAAATTACTACTTAATCCTAACTTTGCCGTAATTATAAAAAAGATGAAATCTAAAAAAAATAATTTTACGACCTTTATTCTATCTTCGTATTATATATATATATATATATATATATATATATATATAAAAGAAATAAACATACTTAGTTTTGTGTGTGCCCTAATAACTCAAAAACTACTTAACCGATTTCGCAATTTATTAATATTTGTACCGGGAGTGTTTACATGTTATTAGTTCCACAATATTTAATAAACTTTCAATTTCATAAATATTTTTGATACTTTTTCACATAATACCTGTCTGAGGAAGTTTGTATTGAGATGGACAACGATCGATATAGACAATGACAATCGATATAAAGATGTCTCTCGATATATATATAATGACAAAATAATTTAGTAAAAGAATTTTTTAGGTTATGTTTTTATTTAAGCTTTAATATAATATTAATATGCTACGTATAGGAAAACCTTGCGATTTATTTTTACATGGGCCAAATGGAATTACCAAAAACATAATATATCCCAGGGCATTGAAAATATTTTGATTTATTTAACTGAAATACAATTAATACTGTACATTTTATTATTTTCGTAATATAATTTACCTGATATAATACAAAATTTATTTAATTCATTCACCCAAATTTGCCGGGTCCACTGGTTATTAGTATAGGTTGGGTTACAAAAACAGCTTCTCATGAAAAAAAGCCTTATAATAAATTCAAAACTACAAAAATCATTCTGATTAAAAAAAAATAAGGGACATTTATTCAAATTCCTATGAAACATGATTCAAATGAATTCAAAATGACCAAATAAACAAAAATAAAATTAACACTAAATAAAATTTTTGAAAATCTTTTTAAACAAAAAAGCCAAACAAGATACATAAAGCAGATGAAACAAACTTTAAACCAAAGAATAAAAACGGAGGACTGTTTGGTTAGAATGAAGATTAGAGGAACACTTTATAATGCGAAGATTCTTGTGGATGACGGAAAAAAGAAAACAGGTGCACTTCGAAAAGGTGATAAAAATGTGGGAAAAAAAAAACAAAAAAGAAATGATATTGACATGGGCCCATAGTAGGATGCTTTGAAAAAATAGGGCATTTACTAGTACAACATGGATATATATATAGTATATTTTAATGCCTATTTTTTTTTTTTACAACTTCACTCCTTTCCTGATGCCAACTTACTAAGAAGAAATGAAATACACATTTTTTTAGTAAGAAAAAAATTATGTTGTTTACAATACACTAGTACTTCAAATAATATATTTTACACCTTAAATTTTCCAGCCCATTTGCCAGAATCTTTACATGAAAACACTTAATTACAGAATATCACTGCACTATAACAATTTAATAAAAAAAGAATGATAATGGAGACAAAAATATCTTCTAATTTTTTGTATACCGACTAATTTTTCATCTAAAAGATCATGCACTGAAGATATTTGGAATATAAACTTACAATGTGATCATAAGAATATACTTTATAAAATAAGCAATCATTAAAATCAATGTATTTGATTTTAATGAGATGTTTGGGTTCAACTGAGATCTTCCAAGAAGTCAGTTGAAAAAGGCTTTTTACTAACTTGAATAGAAAATCATATATAAAGTCACTATATAAATGATGATGACAAAAAAAATATTCAGCTCTTTATCAAAATATATTTTAGAAAGAATACAATATAAATTATACAAATATTTTTTTGCCATTAATAATCAAATACATATCTTATGACAACAATACGAACACAGAAAAATGGAACACTATTCTTAACTTTATATATGCAATCACTGGCAGTAAAAATTAAATAAATTTTAAATCTAATTAATAATTCAAAAATTATTATAATAAGTGACCTTCAAATTAATTTTATAATGCTACGTAATAACTTGGAAAAACTAAAATAAAAAAAAATCATTTATTATTATATATATAGTGAATATAATCTATGATTTATCGTTATAAAAAACATGTCATTAACAGTAAGTATATGACCTTGACTATGTGAATTAACTCTTACTGTCTTCACAATATTCCAAAGAATTACCCTGTAAATTCATTTATTCTCTCTGCCCTTGAACCCAACTGACTAATACACTTGTCTGTCCGAACATGGAGGAGGTAAATTAATTTTATGGTGAACAGTTTTTTTATATGGTTAAAATGCCTGACATTTATTTCTACTTATTGGTTTTCTTCAAGGTCTATAACAGTTATAAAAATAATAAAAATACTAGGTAAATTGAAAAGGCTGATAAAATATTGAATATAAATGTGATAGTGGAATCCCAAAGACGATAATAAACGATTTTTAATTAAAAAGAATGTGGTTTCCTAAACTTTATCTGCTCTTTTGCAATTCAACTATTATCAACAATCTTGTACTAAATATATAGTTATAAAATTGTTTTTAAGGCTTGATTCATGATAATAAAAGCACCTTTTCTTTTTTCTGGAGATTCTACGTTTGAATCCTTGTCAAGCATGTTTTTCACATAATAAAACTTTTCGTACCATCTGCTTGCAGATTAGCATTCATAAGAGCATAAAAATTATGTCAAGTACTACAACTCACTTCACTTTAAAATAACTGGGAAAAATAGACATAAAAGAAAAAAATCCACTATAATCCTTTGAATTTGCTTACTATTCTTTTTAACATAGAAACAGTCAAAGATTTTAAGCATCATGTGAAATCAATATTTGTTAAACAAATTTAAAGAGCTTAATTGCAATGTACAACCATATTTTAAACGCATTGGTTGTTGAAATGTCGTATCTATTTGTATTATAACATTATAAAAAGACGATAAAGAATAAGAACATAAAGGAAAAGCTGGCAGTATAATAATCATTTAATAAAAAAATAAAGACTTGTAGATGAAAATAGATCTGAATTTAAGAGAGCATTAAAAGATTTGAATGGCAGAAAGGCTCCTGGAATAGACGGAATACCTGTAAAATTACTGCGCAGTGCAGATCAGGAAGCGATGAGAAAAATTGTACAAGAAGGCACTGTTTGGTATATGTAAAACAAATTGTTAGGGAGGGTATTCCGAAATGAAACGAATGGTACTAGATAGGGAATCTTGGAAAGTTGCATCAAACCAGTCAAATGACTGAAGATAAAAATAAATAATTATATTATTAATATGATTGGCCCCCCTCCACATTTATTTTGTATATAAACGTATATTTGAGGGTATAAATTAAAACAAATGCTATATAAATTCTATAACCGAATTTATTCATACGTATAAGGAATAAATTCATTAAATTAAAAGCTGAATGTTAAATTTAAGTCTTTAATTTTCTCTAACGTTCCTGCTATTTTTATAAAAATCCTTTCTTGATTGTCCTTAGCTTAATTGTATTACACACCTACCATTACTATGCACATAGTGGTCATAAAATTAAGATTATATATACAGGTTGATTCAGGAGGAAGGAACAATAATGTGGGAACTCATTCAAGAGCTTGAAGTAAAGAAAAATACAAAATTAATGTAGTGGCTTCTAACAGCCGATCTTAGTGACAAGGGTTAGATATTTTTTCACCAATCATTTTAAACATATTATCTTACTTAATAAAATAAATGTCGCTAATCTGTGGCTGAGCCTTGGCTCAGCCAACCGTTGTTTTTATTATTATTATTTGTTTCATCTTAGGCTTGTCACTCAATGACAAACAGCATGATACCAGTTCCTGACAAGCTGTTGCTTCCCAGTGGGTGTTAGCGAGGAAGTAAAAAAAGCCATAGTTCGTCAGTCTGTCATACGTCGACCTAAGAACAGCGTTACCCCCAACTGCGGCTTCTAACTATCACTAGTCGCCCGCTGGCAACCAACAGCTTGTCAAAAACTGGTAACATGCTGCTTGTCACCCAATGGCGTCCTCGTCTCAGAGAGCCGAGGATCATGAGCCCAGTGTCTCAACTGGTGCTCAGCCACCCATTGGCGTGCCATGGTACCATGACACAACCACCCAGTAACAAGCCTTCAAGACATAGTATCCATCTTTACATGTCTACTGTTTTCAGATTAGTAAAGTAAATATGAATTTTATTTTAGTTACGTATTGCTATGAAACAGTATTTATAATAATTTTATTGTTACTTTAATTTTAATTCACCCCCAAACAAAAAAAAAAAATATATATATATATACAGTGTACACTTTTTACTTGTTTCACAAGAAGGAAATTATAATTTCAATTCTGGTTACTCATCTACTCAAATGTTTTCAGTATTTCAACTTATTGGCTTTAAAAGGGAAGACACCAGCCTTGGAACCGTGTACCATATTCCTGAATGTGATAAGGTGTAGAATTAGATTATTATTCTGCTTTTTAAGCTATTCTATTCGATTCATTTTTTATTTCGGTTCTTTTATTTTCCAGAAAACTTTAACCATCGCCTTGAAAAGGCCCAGAAAAACCTTTTCTGGAACAACACCCCCCACTAATTTTATCTACACGATCCCCCACTGTGTAACACCACATGTTTTCTATTTTTCAAATATAATAAAGTATAAAAAACCGTTTCAATATAAAAATATAAAAGTTCTACGTAAGAACTATCGCATGAAAATAAACAAGAACAAAACAAAAGTAATGAAATGTAGTAGAAATAACAAAGATGGACCACCGAATGTGAAAATAGGAGGAGAAAAGATAACGGAGGTAGAAGAATTTTGTTATTTGGGAAGTAGAATTACTAAAGATGGACGAAGCAGGAGCGATATAAAATGCCAAATAGCACAGGCGAAACGAGCCTTCAGTCATAAATATGATTTGTTTACATCAAAAATTAATTTAAATGTCAGGAAACGATTGTTGAAAGTATATGTCTGGAGCATTGCTTTATACTGAAATGAAACTTGGACGATCGGAGTATCTGAGAAGAAAAGATTAGAAGCTTTTGAAATGTGGTGCTATTGGAGAATGTTAAAAATCAGATGGGTGGACAAAGTGACAAATGAAGAGGTGTTGCGGCAAATAGAGAAAGAAAGAAGCATTTGGAAAAATATAGCTTAACGAAGTGACAGACTTATAGGCCACATATTAAGGCATCCTGGAATAGTCGCTTTAATATTGGAAGGACAGGTAGAAGGAAAAAATTGTGTAGGCAGGCCACCTTTGGAATATGTAAAACAAATTGTTAGGGATGCAGGATGTAGGGGGTACACTGAAATGAAATGACTAGCACTAGATAGGGAATCTTGGAGAGCTGCATCAAACCAGTCAAATGACTGAAGACAAAAAATTTACATTTTGCATCACGTCATAGGCGTTTTCCATCTAAGCTGTATTTTTACATTACTGTTGATTTTAGGTTAATTTTTAATATTTATTTGTTTACTATGTAAATATCTTGTCCGGGCACACTTCGTTGTGCGCCTAGAAAAAAAAGAAGAAAACTGGTTTCGGACAGTGTTGACACTTCCAAACACTACTTTGTGATTTAAGTTTAGATTCAAAATCACATAATCGAAGTTAAATCTGTAGTAATTATTCGATTAAGTAACGTTTCCCCTTCCTTTTTATATTTAAGCAGTTATTATGCAATTTCGAGACGCGTTTTTTTTTTGTTGTTGCTCATTTGGTGGGTGTTGTACCCAGATGCGGTGTGATCTTCTTTCTTTTGAGTAAATATTTCATTTAAAATGGGGTGTACTTTTTGGTATTGCGGTTTCATTTTTGATTTATCTTACTTTCATACAATGATTGTCTTTGTTGATCACTGTGGCAACTATAGCGATGCTAGGGTTATGTATAGCAGTTTACAGAAAGGATGCACCAGTGAACTTTCTAGTACCAGAACTACAGCAAATCTCAAGAATATGGTCCACAGCCACAGGCTGTTGGTTACGTGATAATGTTATAAAATATGCACATAAATTTCAATATTTTACATTGACAAGAAGCAAAACTTGAAGTTTTCAAATCAAACATTTAAATTTTTTTCGTTAATTACTTTTTTAATGACTTATTTTGTCACTGTTTGCCTTTCTTTATTTTTAGCCTGCGGAACAACCATAAGGTATTACTTCAGAGGATGATATGTATGAATGTAAATGATGTATAGTCTTAGGTTGACCATTCTTGAGATATGTGGTTAACTGAAATCTAACCACCAAAGAACACCACTATCGATGATCTAGTATTCAAATCTGTATAAAAGTAACTGCCTTTATGAGGATTTGAACCTTAGAACTCTCAGCTTCCGAATTTACGATGATGAGTTCACCACTGGACCAACCCTCTCTCTTTTTCTTTTCCTATTTTACCTCCAGAACCACCGTGTAAGGGAATATGTACAGAGGATGGATGAGGATGATTTGTATGAATGTAAATGAAGTGTAGTCTTGTGCAGTCTCAGATCAACCATTACTACCCACCAGGCTGGTCTAGTGATGAACACATCTTCCCAAATCAACCGATTTGGAAGTCAAGAGTTACAGTGTTTAAGTCCTAGTAAAAGCAGTTACTTTTATATGTATTGGAAATACATACACTTTTAATGATTGGAAAAATCTAGCTAAAAGAAGAGACAGACTTATAGACCACATATTAAGGCATCCTGGTATAGTCGCTTTAATATTGGGGGGACAGGTAGAAGGAAAAAATTGTGTAGGCAGGCAACGTTTGGAATATGTAAAACAAACTGTTAGGGATGTAGGATGTAGAGGGTATACTGAAATGAAGCAACTAGCACTAGACAGGGAATCTTGAAGAGCTGCATCAAACCAGTCAAATGACTGAAGACAAAAAAAAAAGATGAAAATGGTGGAAACATCTATTGAGAATACCAGCAAATCTGTTAGGTATAAAAAATTTAGTGTCGTCTGTAAGTCTGTTACTTTTTAACGCCAAGTACTAAACCTATTAAACTGAAATTTTGCATGAATATAGGTTTTACACATGGAAAGAACATAGGCCTACTGCTATGAAATGTTTCACTGCTTCAAAATGGTATTGTTTTTATGGCTTACGGTAATAACTGGATTATGTTTATTGTTGATATTCAACGTTACTAAGGCCAAACCATTGGTTAAATCAAATTCAGAAACCATTTGCGGTACTTGAAATTATATTTTCTATAAAAAACGGTCACTGTCTTTTCAAATATCTCTTTCACTTATCAAGAAAAGAAAGTAGCTTCAAAGGTGCAACAGTGTACGATGCACTGGCTCAACCAACACATCTATTGCAACTGTTATGTGATGCGACTGGTTGCATCATCTTCTTCCTGTTATTTAACTAAAAAACATAAAATGAGAAATGATGGTCACCTCCTTATGGTATTTGTCAGGTAATGCAAAAAACTGTATAAAATATTTTTTGATCTGAATGAAGTAACCTAGCTATAACTACTATTTTTAAGATGGGAGGCCGAATATTCTGAAACATCAGATCACTCAAAGTTTTAACTTCTGTACTGACCAAACTGTTGCTCTGAAGAAGAAATTACATGATAGTTTTTGAAATTGATAGAAATTGAACAGATTTTAATTGTCATTTATCAGTATTATTCTCACAAGTATGAGAATAATGATCACAGCAGGTGTCCAGGGTCTACAGGGCAAAGCCTTGACTGGCTAGTATGTAATATATGTGTGAATGAAATTACTAAACTGCTGAAAGAAGTGATCTAGGATGGCCAAGGATGTATTGGTACCACAAATGGCCAATGAACATAATCCTTGAAGAATGATGGAGAAAAAAGAAGACAGGAGTTTGACTATTAAGTTGTCATCTATCATTAATCTGCAAAGAAATAATGTAAAGGTCTAAAAACGGTAAAGGTTTATGACATAAGGTTTATGTAGCAGTAAAGGTTTAACGTAAAATAATGTAAAATATATTTGGTTGAAATGGTTAAAGGTCAAATAACCTCAATACCATTAATATTTTTATGAACAATAGACCTTGCTCATTTTGTACCGAATTTAATAAACTATTTAAAACAAAATTTAATTAATTTTATTTAATTTAAATAAAATACAAAATAAGATGTTTGATTCCAATCAATTACATATGGAGGGGCCAATGCCAAGAATAGTACTACTACATTAACAATATCATACCAAATCTTATATATAAGCAATATCAGATATTGCTGTACAGTTGTGATTTCCAGTAATACTGGAATTATTGAATTGTGTCTCTCATGGAGATACTTCCAGAAGATTTTCATATTTTTTTAATTTTTTTTGAATTTTGTCATATCTTTTGTAAATAATCTATTCAGGAGAAAAATTAAAAAAAAGAATATCTTTATTGAAAATCAAATTATGATGAGAGTAAATAACCTCATCATAATTAAAACTGTTGTAAAGCATGAATTAGCGAAATATCTACCTCACAGTTTCTGAAAGAAAGACTAGCAATGTCGGTTGATATCAAAATTAAAGTGAGACCTAACACCCTTCACTCTTGTTGGTAGTTTCAGGTTGGAAATTAATTTCCAATACAACTATCCTTCACCTTTCTCTAAGAAAGATGTAATCTACCATTTTAAAATGGAAAATTGTAACACATATTACATGCGACCTAATAAAAAAAAATCTACTGCAAAAATTTCATAAAAATTTGAAAACATATTTGAATGCATCACAAATAGACAAAATGCCAGACTGAAGTAACCACATATATTTATTTTTATGTGGTTAATTCTATAAATCACACAATTCAGAGGATTATTGTAGGTTTTCTTTATAAAAACATGTACCTGTCCTTGGTAGCTTTTTGAATTTGGATTACTACAACCCAATACATCTGTTTAGTACATAAATTATTTGCTTCCATCTGAATCTACTAAGAGTGGCCAGATTAGATATTTTTGCCTATAGTAAACATTGACGTATATGTTTGTGCGAGTGAATTTTTCTTATTTTTTGATTGACAGATTTTTCTATTATCCTTAATTGCTTCTTCCCTCAGTTGTACTAAGGATTTGCCTTGGAATCTAATTGGTTGTGTATAAAACATGGGAACATGCAATGTTACTGCCTCATTTTTGTTTATGTGGTTTGACAAATTGACAGCTCTACCAATGGACTTATGTAAGAAATATGATTTTTATCAGGTGTCTGTAAAAAAAAAAAAAGAAGCCTAACCAGAGTCTCATGTACTTTTCGGTAAAATTTGACTTATAATTTCTTCTAGTACATTTGAACCCGAGTAAATGAAATGAAATGTCTGGTATTTGGATAATTTTTCTGTATTTGATAAAAGAAAAAGGAAAATGCCAAGAAAGTTGATGAAGCATTCATTCCCACCAATGTATAAAGGCCTACTCAGTTTTATTTAAAGACAGTAAAAATACAATAGATGAAAATCTGAACATTTTGGTACGGAATCCAAACTAGTCTTTTATAGTTAAAATTGTTTTTTTTTTTAACTTTTAGAACTTAATTTTTTCCAGGTGCATCTTTTTTCATTAGGCAGTAACTACTTATCTGCTAAACAGAATATTACCTTTTTTTTTAATGCATTAATTAAATAAATGTATTTTGTTTAAAAAAACATTATAATAACAATATTAAACCACTAAACTATGTCGTAGTTATCCAATAACTCCATTTAAGAAAATGTTGCTGTTAATTTTTTCAATAATTTTAAATTCCAAAGTTTTGTTATGCTGTTCAAATAAAGAATTAAAACTTTTACAATAATACTCTTTTACACAATAAAACTTTTATAAATTTTTTGGAACTTTTACACAATGCAGATATAGTGGTAATGACATTTTTATTTTACTGATAAGAAAAAGTATTTTTTATTTTTAAACTATCACTTTCTATAATCAGCAAATTCATCACAATACAAATCAAAAAGTCTTAAATGTGATAAATTTGTTTATTTTTCTACAATTTTAATGTACGTATTGTTTTTAAAATTAAACAATTATTTTAAAGATTAATTAAGGTTATCAAAATGTGTATCACAAGTAATTTTAATTTATGTTATAATAAATTTTATGATTGTACTACACAAGTTCCTAGCAAATAGAAATTAAAAAAAACCTTTAGAATACTATAAAACATAAATTTTTACTGTTTATTAGTAAAAAATTAAAAAACGAAAATAAAAAAACTATTAATTACTCTTTTAAATATTACTAAACAGAAGCAGATACAAAATTTCCCACAATCTGAAATCTTTATCAGGTCATTTATAAAAATGTTAACGCTTGGACAAGTTATGCCATCTAACGACAAAAAACAAACTAAGTGTTTATCTACCATGATTAGATAAAAAAAAACTTAAAAAAAAGAATGGATCAATTAAATGCGATTGAGATATTAATGTAAGTATTTACTAAATAAATAAATATATAAATAAATAAACAAATATAATTTACGGTTAAAATGTAATAATTCCTTATTAAAAAAACAAATAATTCACTAGTACATAAACTAACTTAATAGAACACAATAGTTATCATTATTTTTTTTAATTTAAAAGTACTGTAATCACAAAAATATTAATCGTTAACCAGTAAGAAAGTTCTTAATTCCTAAAACTAATGCGATCTTTAAATAAGGAAAATTTTGATTAGAAAATATTCTCTGAATCTGGCAAACTTGTTATGAAGGTCATGAATGAATTCAACACATTGACGACGCTAGAGTCCAGCTGAGAACGTTCCGAGTAGTAAGCGAGTTATAGGTTAAATATTACGTTTAATGTTTATGTAAATATTAACATATTCCGGCCACTAAATTTAATTTAAAAACTATTCGATTCTTTGTAAAAGTAAAAAATGACAAAACCTGTTGAAGATATCGATATACCAGTACCATGGGGACATATTAGTGGTAAGTAGTTAAACTTTAAATATATGATCATTTTCTTCATAAAATGTTATTATATAATAGAGTTAGTAAAATAATTTCTGTTGTATTTCCTGAAATTATTGATTAATTTTTATTATTAGTAAATTACATTTTATCATTGTTATTTAATTGTGGTATTCTTAGTTTTTAAGAAATGTAGTATTGAATAATTATAACAAAATCTTACTTACCTATGAGAGAGATAATGAAAGCCCCATGCCTAAAACAAAAAAAAAAGAATGTAAACATAGAAATGTATATTTATAATAATAAATGTATAAGTTCAAGTAATACTGGCACCTGTTGTCAATAACCATAAATAAATAATATCTGTATTCAGGCAGCCGGTGCTCTGCTTGAGATTTTCAGGAGTTGTGAGACCGTTATTTTGTAAGTATCACCACAAATTGTCATACTCGGAATCCTCTTATGTAATTATATGTGAATCTATTAAAAATAATTTTACATTAAATTTATTATTTAATAATACCAATATTTCCTATAATTGTTAGAAATTAAATAAAAGATTCATAGTGTTATTATATTAACAATTAAAACCTTCCCTGTTTGGGGTGTTTTGTAACTAAATATCTGAGAGAAATAATTTTAAAAAAAGTTTATTGTGTTATCATATGGATAACTAAAATTTTTATCTTCTTATTCATAAGATGACTTTGTTTTGTGCTGTTTGAATTTATGTGTTTCAGAACACATACTTGTTTAGTATTTGGTATTATTGGATGTTAAATAAAATAAATCTTACTTATAAAATAAATAAACATACCACATTTTACATCATTAATGCAGTGTGTGTTAGATAAGACACAATTATTTTTATTTAATGAGTTTTGGCAATTTAATTAAAACTTTTTATTGTTTGTTTTTTTTAATACATGATCCTTTGTGGAAATATATATATTGTTAAATCATATAATATGTTTGAATAAGTTATTCTTGTTATTTTTTCATTTTTTCTTTTTTTATGATTTATTCTTTTTTATGAGCTTATGTAAGCTTCAAAGTTTGTGGATAGAAATACAAAATGGAAATTTGTAGCATATGAAAAATGCCATGCCTGAACCCAGAACCTGTTGGTGGTCAAATTATTTAATATAATATTACCTATTAATAAATAAGTAATATTTATTTAATTTTATCTTTCAATGATTTGATTAAAATGCGTGAAATTTTCTAATGGAACTTTTGCATTTTATTACTTACTGAGTATAAGTGCTACAATGCAAAAAAAGACATGATTGATTAGGAAGCAAACATAAAACTTTATAAGATAAATCTTTTGTTTCTGTGAATGTATAACAGATTTTTGCCCTTCATCTGAAATTAATTTTTAAAACATTTTCTTTGTTTACTATTAGCCATAAAATATGTTATCCTTGAGTAAGACAGTAAATTGCTCTTAATCTACGTGGTACATTGTTCCTACACCTCCAACTCATTTTTCTTTGACCTGAACCTTTTTTCCTTGATATAAGTGTGGGTGTAGGTGTGATCGTACTAGGAACTATATACTAAGGATCTGAAAAGCTGATACATTTGTGGTACTTGATAAGGGTGGGGGGCTACATGTGCTCCAATTATAGGATGTATCCTCTCTGGTGGTCATACTCCAGCTTAAATATCAGTTAAGTAACTTTCGATTTTTAAGCCTAATGGCTGATGTATCTATCAGGTAAAATCAAAGTTATTAATCACGTCAACCGTAACGTTTTTACGTACTATTTGTTGCTATTTATCCATATTGTATAGCAAAATTCTGTTCTAGTATTGTGCAGATTTATTAGATTAAAGGTTGGTTGTAGGTACCTGTGTGCCTTGTTCAAGAAATCAGCATTCTTGCAACTAGTTATATGGATCTTGGATTGTCAGGCTGTGATGGTTTGGTAATTACATCAAACAACAACAGAATGATGGCCAGAGGAATCCAGCTTATCTCCTTGAACTGTCAACTTTTACTTAGAAAAGCTGGATAAGCTTAGATAAGCTGGATTCCTCCAGCTTATCTCCTTGAACTGTCAACTTTTACTTAGAAAGACAAGTGCTCATTCTTTTGTGTTATTGCATGCATAATATGCTGCAGTGATTTTCTTAAAGTAGGAAATTCTGCTGTTCTTTGAGAAATGTATCTCTATCGGTAATACAATTTAAAATCATTATTTGACAGCTTTACAGAAAAAATAGAAGAATTAGATGTGAATGAGGAAGATTTATATATAAGTGGTTAGTTCCTTTTAATCAGAAGCATTTATTAATAATTAATGATTGATTTATTAGCTAAATAAAAGTGTTTTCAGAATTAATTTATTTGTGCTGTGTTGCTGAATAAAATAAGTATTAATCAGTCAGGCCTGAGTATAACTGTTCCTATTCAACCAATATGAATAACATTGAATATTTTGATTATATCGATTTGCATTTCAGGATAATGTTTAACCAGAAATTTTTTATTTTTATGGTTTACCTTAAAAATCATATCACTTTAAAGTTTGTTGGTAAATTATTTTTACAACATTCAAGTAATAGTATAAATAATTACAGTTAAAGAATAAATAATATTGGCATATGATAAATAATAATAAAGTTCTTTTGATAATAATGGAGTGTGAGAAATGATGAAATAATATCACTTTCAAAAAAAAATTGCAAAAATTAAATATATATATATTCATTTAAAAATTCAAGAACCATTGGGGGCTGATGTGAATCATTCATTTACAAACAATTTTTAATTCACATTACAGGATGTTTTTACGTATAAATTTATCAATTAATAACTATTATTAGATATTCAGTAAAGCTTAAAGGGAGTGTGTCATATTTTTTGGCCACTTTTCATGAAAACATATTTTTATTCTGTATTTAAATCAAATTCTTTAAGAGATAGTTCTACAATTGAATCATACATGATCGTTTTATTTGTAATAAATATTAGTAATTCTAATTTTTTAAACAGTAGTCACCAGTAACTGCAATGGAAAGATGAAATACACAAATAAAATATCTTTTAGTAGATTAATATCATTTGTAATTTAAAAATTAACTGCATATAATTATTAATTTTTTTATGATGCTGTACTATTAAGATTTATCTACAGTTTTTGTTGAATCATCCAGTTGATTGCTGGAGATACATCCTTTTTTTTAAGTTTTCTTTTACTTTCCATTTGTTTAAGCTAGATTAGCTAATAAATAAAGGGGAAAATATGGTGATCATGTCAAAAATGGGATATCGGGTGTTTTGCAAATCATTATGTTTTAGAATCCGATTAATTCACGTAAACCAAAAAAAAAATGTACATATGTGTGCCACACTGTTTTTTCCATATATTTCAGGATTGACCGAATTGATTTTCTTTAATTTGGCCAAATATTTATATATATGGGACATTAATCATATTAATTTTTTTCAAAAAAAAATTTGTTGATGGGTGGGGATATTGCAAAAAAACAATTTTGATTTTCTTCAGTCATTTTAGAGTAAACTTTATTTTAAAAAAATGTATCTATATGCACATATATATATAATAAAAAAAAATCTTTTTTCAAAAAATCAACTCGCACTTAAAAATTGAAGTATATGTTTTTATATGACTGCCCAAAAACGAGTGTAATATATATTTAGGGTGTATGTATGTTTGTTCCACCATAGCAGCTCCAGTTGCTGAATTGTTTTAGATGTATGATCTTGCATGGAATCCTTATGTTATCAGGATTATCATAGGATTTATATGTTGTAACTAAACGGCCACAAAAATCATACAATTCTAAATCGATGGTAATAATTTCAGTATCTGTTTATTTGTATTGAAAATAGTTGTGTTTTAAGATCTGCTACGGCATTGAATTATGATAGTAAATTTGAGGAATATTATTTATGTGGCAGTGTCATATATATATATATATATATATATGTTTAAATAAATTTAAAAAGTTTGAAAATAAAATTATACTATGAACAAAATTGTCACTTGCATGCTCTTCAGTTATTCTATATTAAAAAGCATTGTTTGTCAGCGATGTGTGTTTTTGGTAGCTGTGTTTTTTAATATTTTATCTACCTTAAGTTTAAACGTTTTAAAAAATTGTTTGAATTTTTAAAAATTATAGACCCCGGACCTAAATGTGGAAAACTTTTTTGAAAATTTTCTTTCCTTTATTTTAGCCTTTATTGAAGGGGGTGTTAAAAAATAGACTTGGTACATATATTATACTCTGGACCCCAAAATGAGAACCAATGTTTTTTCATTACTTAATTAAAATTTATCCTTTCTTTTTCCAATATTTTTTAACAAATTTATTTAAAAAAATTTTTTAAATAAAAGACTCTAATGTTTGAATTGCAAAGACTTTCAGGTGAAGCTGGAAATGTTTTGTGGTGAAAATTCTTTTTTACATACTTTCTCTTAACATATGTACCTTAATGTGTTCTGTATAATGAATTATGTATCGACCTAAAATAAATATTTGTTTGTTAAAGAATCCTCTTATAAAGTAGATATAATGATGTGATATTTATTGTTTGTTGTTGTCATTATTGCATATTATCTGTTTACGTGTATGTATGTGTGTGTGTGTTTTAGGTGCAGATGACTGTCAGAACATCAGCAATAATATTAATAATAAATTAAATACAGAAAATGTTAATGATTTTAAAACAAAGGGATATAAATGTAATATATGTAATTTAAATTATTTTTTAAAATCTTCATTAAATAGACATATTACAACAAAACATAAAAATGTAATAAAAAAATTAGATGACGATGGTAATAATATTACAAGTAAAAAAATTAAAAATTATCAATGCGATGTATGTAAAATGACTTACGATAATAAAAATAATCTATTACGACATATTAAATTTAAACATAAAAATTTTGAAAATAAATTAGGTTTCGCTGAAAATAATAATTGGCATAAATGTGAAAATTGTGATAAAAATTTTACTTTATGGAAATCATTATTAAGACATCATAGAACAAATCATTCATCGTTAGAATTACCCGTTAAAAAAATTTCAATAACTTATGATTCAACAACTGATAATGATGATTTAAAATATACATGTAATAATTGCGGTATTGAATTTATTAAAAAAGAATTATTAGAAAAGCACATCGTTAAATATCATGTAAATAATAATAAGTTAACAAAATTAAGCGAGTGTTCAATATGTTCGTATAAGTGTACAAAATCAAAATTTTTATATGAACATTACCGTAAAGTGCACAATATTAATATTAAAAAGGAAATATTAAATTTTAATGGTATTAATGAATTTTTAACGTGGAAAGAAAACGAAGAAAAACGTTGTTTAAATAAATATGTAACGCAACATGGACCAAGAATATATAAGAACGGTTTAAAAATAAAATATTATTATTGTCATAGAAGCGGTTACTATAAACAAAAAGGTAACGGTAAACGAAATTTAAAAAAACAAGGTTCTAAAAAATATGGTAAAATATGTCCATCAAAAATGTTGGTTAAAATTTTTAATAATAATAAAATTATTGTGGAATATATATCATCACATGTAGGTCACGATTTTGATATTTGTCATTTAACATTATCCAAAAACGATCGTATTAATATCGCAAATAAAATTACTTTAAAGAATATGACATTTGATGATATATTAAATGAAGTAAATTCTGTTAACAATAACCAAAATGATAACGATTATAATAATAGTAATAATAAATGTATTGATTATTTAACGAGAAAAGATTTACATAATATCGTTAAATCATTTAATATAAAACCGGTACAACGTGACGATGAAAATAGTAAAAATATTACAAAAATTAAAAAATCATCATCATTATTTACAACAAAAAAATCAATGAAAAAGATTATAAATAAAAAAGTTAACGATGATAATAATGCATTAACCGTAATTGATAATATTTCAACTAACGAACAAACTATAAATAAACCGATTACAAATCCACAGTTATATTACGAATTACAAGAATTAGTAATATTAGATGAAAATAATATTACGACTACAGGTAATAATACATCCTCAGATTTAAGTAATCGTAATGATACAAATAACGTATTAAATACAGTTATACATTTAACAACAGATGTAACTTCAGAAGATATACCGTTAATTTTACATGCATCTCCTGCATCTTCGTCATCGTCATCATCACCACCACCATTAATCTCACAGCGTGATTTACTTAATGAACAACAACAGTTTTATGAAGATCAGCAGCAAGAGATAATCTATGATGAAACAGATGTAAATATTACGTTTGAAGAATCGAAACAAAGTTATATCAACGATTTGATACAGTTTGTTAATGATAACATTGATTCGACAAAAAAATTAGTTATAATACAAGAAATAACTAAATCATTTACAGAAACTGTGAAACAAGTTTTACAAAATGTAACAGAACTAGAGGAAAATGTTTGATTAACTCAATTAAATGAATTTTTATGAATTTAATGGAACATTTCCTTTTAAATTATAAATTTTTTAAAACTTCTTTATGAATTTGATTAATTAATGGAATAATTAATACATAAAAAGAAATAATGAATGTTAAAAAGAAATGCCAGTTACAATGCTTTTTGTGTTCGATTAGAGATTAAAATTCGATTCTAGGTATAAAAAAGTGATAAATTCTAAAATTATTATTAACGTTTGGATTTAACTTATTCATTTATTAATATCTTTAACTAATGAAAATTAATATTAAAAAAGTATCTTTAAAGTGAAATACAAGTAAATGGCTATTTATCGTGTAAAAATGACTGTCTACATTCTCTCTTGGCTACGAAGAGGGAGTCATCATCCGTCTCGCTTCTATACTCAACATGTATTACTATTATAAAATGTTAAAGAATTTGAAGACCTGAATATTTAGGTTAGTCTTTTTGTTTGAAAGGATATTTAGATATTATTAACCTGCTACTGCTCCTTTATTACAGACACGTGGGTGTTATTAATGGTGATCATCTTAAAACAGCTCATTAGAAACTCATTTTATTATCTGATCAGATTTTATATTTTTTTCTCTGTTCTTGTAATGTTTGAATGCTTTGAGTTTGTGAGTGTAATGAGTGAAATCTGCATTTATTGTTAATATCTGCTGCGTATGTATGTGAGACAAGTTATTTCAAAATCATCTCATATAAGAGATGATTTTGAAAGCTTAATTCAGTTATTGTGTGTTTTTATGTATAGATGAATGTACATCCTGTATGTACAATGTAACATTTGTTTCAGGGACTACAATTAAACTTTTACATTTGTAGATCATTGTGTCTATCGGTATATATTTTGAGAACTGGTTTATATTTAATTTTATGTATAATTTTTTGTTTTGAAAGCAATACATTAAATTTTATTTCTGAAAATGGTGGCAGTTTTGTAAAAATGTATGTCGATGTATGAAATTTGTTTTGTGTAACATGTTGTTTATAAGTGTTAGTGTATAGACATTAATGTTTGCTCGGTATTCTATTGTGTTGAGTTCTTCATTGTATTTGATACTTGTTCAAGTGTATTAGTTGAAAAAAGTACGTTTTTGTTGTGTGGAATGAGTAGGTATGTGTTGATGGGTTTCGAGTTTGTTTGAAAATGTACTGTTTAGATAACGTGATATCTAAAAAGTGTTTATTTGATTTATCGTTTTAAAGAATCGTCCTAATCTGTACTTCAAGGGATATCCATTTGATACCCAACATGTCTAGGTTTAAATAGAAAACTCTTCCTGTCATGTATTAGTGTCAGTGTCCAAAATTAATATGTTTAACATTAGTATCTTATATATTAATTGTAGATTGCATGTTTTTCAACTGTTGTGGACTAGTAAGCTGTAGAACATGGAAAGGTTTATAAGTTTAGGCAATACTTATGGAATCTTACTTCATTAATATTATAATAAAATTTATTTCAAACTGGTTCTACTACTTAGTAAATTCACCAAGTTCACAAAGCATTCTTCATAACTACCCTGGAGAGATATGAAGAAGTATTGAGGAAAAAAGATGTTCTCTAATGTATTTTCAGGATGATAGGAACAAAAAATGTTTAACTTCTGAAAACGTTTTTACTGGAATGAGTAGATTGTTGACTTAGTCATGGTTTGGCTAAAAGTGGTTTAGTGTTATTCTGCATTCCTTTCTGTTTTATATCAGTTTTTTTAACCACTAAATAATTAATATTTTCTATACAGTTTGCTATATGTTTCATAATCTTCCAACTTCTCTTTATTCAGGTTTTCATTCCTTTATCACACATTCAACTAACTATGGATTTCTTAATGTATTTGTTTCACCAGTGTAATTCATCTTTATTAGATTCTTTAATGTAACACTCTCCTCTCATTCATTTTAGGATGTCTTCATTTCATGTTTTATCAACTTTTATAATATTCAATATTCTCTTATATGACCACATTTCTCGTTTCTATTACTCTCTTACTTTTTACTTTTAACTACCGTACATTTTTGCTCGAAACAATTTGACTGCCTATACTACAAAAAAAACTGTAATTCTCAGATTTACAGTAGATGACCTTTTTTCTACATAAAAGCTTTTGTTAAACTGCGTTTGAGCTCTATCTTTTGTGATCTTTTTTCCTAAGTAGCAAAATTTCTTTAATTTTGATGTAACTTTTTAATTATCTAATAATTCATTATCCTTCTTTCTGTAACATTTTATTACTAAAAAAAAGTTTCCTTTGAAGCAAATAAAAACAGGTTGTTTTCACAATTGAGATAGAATAAGCGGTTATTGGACTAAATAACTGAAATACTTAGTTACATTCACTGTTAATTTTGTATATCCAAAAAAATAAAATAAAAAAATTGAAGGAAATCGAATTTCAAGGCATATTTACCTTTTTTCTTTTTCTTGTTTAGCCTCCGGTAACTACTGTTTTTTAGATAATTCAAGGCATATCTACCTATCTATTCTTTCCAAGAAAATGGAAAAATCCCTTTTTCTGATTTCCAAACAAAACCAATGTAGGACAGACTTAATTATTGTATCATCTATTCAAGGAAAAGTGATAAAAATTTCAGAAGGAAGATAGAAATGATCATTTTTCTTAAATACTGTAACCATGAAGGAAAATTAGCTATTAGAAGATAAGAAATTTTTGTTTGTTTGCATAAAACAGAACTTTGGAGATATTATTACAAGCTAAAATGTCCTTTATTAAACTATTTTTTTTCTTTTTGAAAATGCTTATAATAATATAAAAGTAATTAAAATTGACCCAATACATCATCATCAATAAGTACATAAAAAAATTTACTGCTTTAATTTTATATGCAGAGTATTTCATTTTAATCACCCTAGGCGATTTTCTCATAAAGTAAGCAAAATAAAATCATTATTTGTATTTTGCTTACTTTAGGTCTCTGCCAAAATAAAATCAAATTGGAAGGGACACTTCATGGTGACCTTAGATTTGACCTTGAACTTGACTTTATTTCTAGGTTAACAGTATTTTTTTCAAATGGAATGATTTTTTTGACCCCCACCAATGAAAAGAGCAAACATTGGAATATATGGAGATCATAGGCTAACCATCAGAGATTATATTATACAGGTGCTGGTTTCTTTATGCAGATATTTAGTTTCTGGTTTTTAAGTTGTGAGAAGAGGACTGCTATGTGGTATTGTTTTGAATGAGCAAATTGTGTTAAGTAGATATCATATATGATTAACTACTAAACCAAATTTATATAAACACACACACACACACACACAAAAGCAAGTCAGGGCTTGCTTACCCAACTGTATAGCCAGGAGGCACCATCCTCTGGACTTACATATTTTATAGATACTCATTAAAAAGAAAAATAACCCATTTTACTTCATTATATTTCTGTTGCCATGGTGACAGAAATAATAAAGTAAAAGGATTAGTTGAAAATGTATCCTGAATATTTGAAAGCAATTGGTTGGTTGGTTTTCATATGATGCTGTTGTAAACAAACAGATTCATAAACATGAATGAATCTCTCTCTGTCTCTCTCTTATTTTGGTTAAAAAAAAATAAATAACAATTTTTATTCTGATTTCCAACAATAATTTATTAAAAATAAATTTAAATTAAATAGATACCCTGAAGAAAATTACATTGAAATTTTAATGCCATGATAATTCATAAATGTTAAAAAAATGTAGATAGAATATTACGATTGTATAATATATATTAAAATAAATAAATAAGTGAAAAACTTCTTGAAATTAGGTAAAAAAATTTTACGAATACTTAAAAGACGCATGTAAGAGGGTAAAATGACCTAAGTACAACCCAATTTAAATGTATAAGAATTATTGTATGTAAATAATTCTGCAATGGGCTTTTAATAATGAAAAAATTATTTATAAAAGTTAATTTTAAAAAATTCTAGTCTCGGGATGATTTATTACAAAAAAAACAAATATTTTGATGTAGATTGCATTAAAAATTTTTCTATCCACTGAAAAATCTATGAAAATTAATAAAATGATAAAAAAATGGATAAAACAAAATGTAACAAGAAAAAATACATAATTATTAATGATAGCCGTTAAAAAAATTAGATAATTATGGTTAGCATTTAAAATAAAAATAAAACTATTAAATCAACATCAAGTTAAATAGATGGTTATAAAAATTTCAACTAGCTACATCACGCAAGATTTAGTTAAAAAAAAGAAAAAATGGATTAATCTCTGAAGCAGTTTTCTGATATCCACAATTAAGTTTCTTAAGGTAAGTCATGCTTTTAAGAACTTCTTTTTGTTATTTATAATAAGTATATTATCAATATTCAGACTCTGGCATGGATCGAAAATTGATTCCATAAATGTATTCTTGAAAATTTTACATTACAGTTTGAATTTGCTGATTATAGATGCCCTGGAAAATGTTGACCAATTTTAAGAACTGATTCAGGGCATTAAAATAAAAAAAAAATAGTTCATATAGACAAGTGCCATATGCGCTTTCTTTTTCTTTGTACATCATTTCAAATGAAGGATATTGAATCCTTGAAATGAAATTGAATCCTAGTAAAGGCAGTTACTTTTATACTGATTTGAATACTAGATACTAGTATTCTTTGGTGGTTGGGTTTCAATTAACCACACATCTCAGGAACAGTTGACCTGAGACTGTACAAGACTACACTTCATTTACATCCATACATATCATTTTCTGAAGTAATACCTTACACGGTGATTCCAGAGGCTAAACAGAAAAAGAAGAAAGAAAGAAAAAAGATATATAGCAAATACGTATTTTGCTTTTCTGTATTGCAATTCAGATAAATATTTTTTAACAAAACCAAATGTTGGATCATTCATGTGCCATCTATATATGAAAGTTTAGATAACATTCTACTTTAAAGAAAGAAAAAAAGAAGAAAGGTTTTGTCAGTTTTAATCGCCCAGAATATAGTGAAATGTACAACCTAATTTGAATTTCTATAACAGTCTTGCAAGGCATCCAAATAAAATATGACAACCATTATTTTAACAGGGAGTGGAGATTGTGTTTTAGCATAAAGTGTCAATGTGAGATGTGAAGGGGGAGGGAAATTTTAAACAATAAAAAACTATACCTCTTGGAGACTTGGGAAATTTAACTATGTCATCAAAATCAAACAAAATTAGTTATAGATATAATTAGAAGTGTATGAGAAATGTGGTTATAATGACAAATGTTTGTTCATATAGATATAATAATACAATTTGATTTATTCATGAATTAATACATATTTCTTCTTTTTTTTTCAGGGCAGTTTATTTAACAACTGTAAATAAAAAAAACTTTTTAATCTCAAGTTGAATATGTTTACAGTAATAATAATAATAGTTTGTAAAGAGATATGTTGAATTAATCAAATTTCTACTTTTATGAAAAATAAATTAAAAAAAAAAAAATTTTTTTCTGAATATTAAATTAAAAAAAAGGAGTTATATATGAAAAAATATTCTTTATTGTAAAAAAAAAAACCGTCTGTATTATTTAATCTGGCCAAATCGATGTATTAACTTTTATATTTTTCTTTCTTTTATTAATACTATTTGTATTTTTGTATATATCTGAAAGTTATTAATTAAAATTATGTTAATGTTATAAAATTTGTAATTTTTTTTCAACGAACCTGTCTGTGATTTTTTTTGCTGAAATTTTTCTGTTACATTACAGTCACATTGGTTGTCGAGTTACTATGTAGCAATTGAACTTTTGGCCTTGTTTCAGGCCAATAATTTTTAAGTAAAGTACATTAAACGATCATTTATTTGATTTGTAAATTTTCTTTTTCCTCGGTGCTTTTAATTTTAATGTGTCTCTTGTTAATAAATAAATAAATAAATAAAATAAATCTTTTATTCTAATTGGTACATAAATTACGTCAGGAAATAGGTATGCTATTTCATGGATAAAAAAGGGGACTGTTCCAGCATTTGTCTGGGTGTATTAACGATCTATGAAAATAAACTATAAAACAAATCATAATTCAGAAGGCATTATTGAAAATTATTTCAGCGCATATTTATAGACTAGTTGAATGTAGGTGCAAAAAATGAAGGTTTAAAAAAAATTATTATTTATAGAGTTAATTAATTATCATTTAATTATCAATTAATTAGTTAAAAATTAATCATCAAGTTGTCTATTTCTTCTCTGTAACACAAAAAGATGTTATTCAAATGAAGGCCATGACCAGACTAATATGTCTTCAGAAACTGGAGTAGCAACAATCGAAAGAGAAGGCTTCACGCTATACAGCTGTCGGTTGTACGAATTTGGTGCATGCGCATTTCTTCTGTAGCAGCATTAGTCTTGTTATTTAATACCCACACCTCGTATAACAACACAATATGAAGTGAAGAATTACTGTATTATACGAGGTGTGAGTATTAAATAACAAGACTAATGCTGCTACAGAAGAAATGCGCATGCACCAAATTCGTACAACCGACAGCTGTATAGCGTGAAGCCTTCTCTTTCGATTGTTGCTACTCCAGTTTCTGTAGACATATTAGTCTGGTCATGGCCTTCATTTGAATAACATCTTTTTTGTTTTGCCGAAAATATCATAAGTGTTTATTAGAGCAAAGAATTGTGAAATTTCATGTGAAACTTGGAAAAACTGCTACTGAAACTTATCTTTTATTAAAAAAAGTATATGGCAATGAATGTTTATCACATGTGCGGGTTTTTGAGTGGTTTAAGCGTTTCCAACGTCGCCGAAAAGATGTTGAAGATGATAAAAATTCAAAGCTATGATGATTGTTTTTTTTTTCGATATTTAAAAAAAACTACCTTCACTTGATTCCTGAAGGTCAAACTATTAATTAACACTAATACCTTGATGTTGTTGCTCAACTCTGTGAAAAAATAAGAAAAAAAACAACCTGAATTGTGGAAGAACTAGTCATGGGTTCTTCATCAGGACAATGCACTGGTTCACACTGCATTGTCTGTCAAGACGTTTCTAGCCAAGTATGAAATCAATATACCAAGTATAACCAAGTATAAATCAGTATTGGGAAATATTGTTTCCCAATGTGAAATCATACAACTTATTTGCCTGACCTGGCACTATACGACTTTTTATCTGTTCCCCAAGGTCAAATCTACATTAAAAGGAACAAGATTTCAGACTGTTGAAGCTGTGAACGAAAAAGCATCATGAAAGAGTTCACAAAAGAAAACTTCCAGCATGTTTCACACAATGGAAAATCTGCATGGAGCATTGTAGGGATAGAGGAGGGGTGTATATTGAAGGAAATAATAACTAAATATGTATAAATTTAAAATAAATTATTTTACAGCATTAGTCTTGTTATTTAATAGCCACACCTTGTAATGTGTAAAAATTGTGACTGTTTTAATTACTGTTTTTTATATATCACTCATGTTATCTTGTATGCATGAAGTTTATCATGAATAAATAAATTTTAGTAGCTTATCAAAGGGGCTTGTTAGATTTAACTTGTTAAGACGCTGAAAGTATATTTGGCTGTCCAAATGGTGTAGTGGTTAACGTGATCAAATCATTCATCCAAGTAACCATTTGGCCCCACTCCAGTTGGTCTTTGTGGCACGAGTGTATCTTGGCCTTTCATTCGGAGATCTCGGGTTCGAATCCTGGTCAGGTATGGCATTTTATGGTAGGAATGAAACCGCAACACCCCCAAGCCCTTAAGGGCCCTCTATGAAGAGGAAATTCAAAAATTTTAAATAGAAAGGGTGTTAATGCGACATCATTTTAAAGGGGTCAGCCTCCGTAGCACGAGTAGTAGCATCTCGGCTTTTCATCCGGAGTTCCTGGGTTTGATCCTGGTTAGGCATGGCTATTTCACCGTGCTACAAATCATTCATCTCATCCTCTGAAGCAATACCTAATGGTGGACCTGAAGGTTAAACACAAAAAAAATCATTTGGTCTCAGGTTCGATTCCTGGGACGAGTCTGGCGTTTTTCATTTATCTTCTTCTCATTCATAATAATAATCATGCCCAGTGTTATATAGTATTTAAAAAAAAACAAAACTATTGCGTGACTTTCCTGGCTATTGATAATAAATATTAAGATAATTAGAGCAAAAAAAAAACATATTTATATATATTTTTAAAGGTGGGGTATAAATTTTAAGAAATATCTTTCAAAAAATATTCATATGTAGGTTAAGTTTAACAAATTTTCTGTAAATGAAAAATTTTCACAAAGCTTCTCTGCATTTTAGGTCCGGGGTTTATAATTAAAAAAAAATTCCCCATTTTTTGATAGCTCTATATATATGTGTAGTATAAACTTTCAAAAAATTTTTGTAAAATATTTAAACTGAAAGGTTTCAATTTTATATATATTTCAATTTTAAGAGGAGGGGTTTGATTTTTTGAAAATTCTTTTTTTTATTATTTATGTATGCATTGTAGGTAACAGATTTGATTTAAAAAAGTTTACTTCTCTCTAAAAAGCTATTGAAGAAAATCAAAATTGATTTTTTCACGATATTCCCCACCTTCTTTATTAATTAAAAAAAAAAAAATTAATATGATCAATGCCTCAAATATAGAAATATTGGAGTCAAATTTGAAGAAATTCGGTTTAATCAAACCTGAGTTATAAGGTCAAAAATAGTGCGGATACATACATACATATATGTAGGTAATACATACAAATGTTTTTTTGTTCTATATCAGGAATTCTCAACCTTGTTAGTTGCATAACTCCCAAAAAGTAAAAGAATATTTATCGTGGAGGAAAGTTTTATAACCTAGGTAATAAAAACTGAGAGATGAATTAATATTTTTCCTGAATAAACAAATGCCATACTCAATGTTTTTTTACAGAATAATGCTGCTGGCTTACTTAGCTGATGTATTTTCATATTTAAACGACTTGAATGTGAATTTACAAAGATGTGATAAAAACATTTATCAAGCCATGTCATTTTATTAATGTCAGTTCACATCTGTCGTTTTATTAATGACAGACAAAGTTCATTCTTCCATTAAGAAGCCTTGAATCTGGATTATTCGCCTTCAGAGAAAAAATTTTGATATTTTTACACTCAGTTTTTCGATTCTACTGAAAAAAATTTGGAAGAAGATGATACTATTATTCAACAAAGTTTGGATAGTATGAAGGTGCATTAGCATGAGTTAAAAATTCAGTTGATGGAGTGTTTCCCGGAAGGTAAAAATGATTTCTAAAAGAGATGGGTATCAAATCCATTTTGTAAAATCGTTGCAGCTGATAAGTTACTAGTTGGGATTCATGATCAGCTCATTGAAATATTTGCTGATAAAATGTTAAAATTACAATTTACATCTGAAGATTTGGATACTTTTTGGCTTGCTCATTGAATTGTTATAAAAATTTAGTTACAGAAACAACAAAATATTAAATCCCTTTCATCACGTCTTACTTCTGTGAAAAGGGTTTTTTGTCTATGGTTGCATGAAAAACTAAATATAATAATTGTCTTTTATTACCGGAAAACAATTTGCTTTTTGTTTGTTTCTAATATAGATCCACATACGGACAAACTATTAAATGAAAAACAAACGCAACCATCTCATTAATTTATTTTTTTTACATGTGCACTTATAAATGTAAGTAAAATGTTTGTAATAAACTATTTTTTTCTCATAAAATGATTTCATTACTGTTTTAAAAGTTGTAGGTTAATTTCACAGTTTGAAAGATGCTGGTCTAGATGTACTAGTTGGACCCTAAAATGTAAAGATTTGCAAAACACTTGTGATACCACATTTTTAACATGATTACCATACTTTCTCCTTTAATATAGCTGTTCTAGCTGGAAAGTAATTATAGTTTTACAATGAGAATGACAACAGATGAAGATCAACACATAAAGCAGTTAAATTAAGAGAAAGACGATTTTACAAAATGTCTTTTAGACAGTATTATTACTTTAAAAAAAAACCAACATGCTATTATGATTTTTATCTAAAAAAAAATCATGAAACTGAAAACCATAGTTAATGAGCTAATTACATTCATTTTATAACAGAATTATTATTTCGGTCTGCAGTAAAAAAAAATTAAATCTGTTAAAGCTTTAAATTAAATAGATAAAAATATTACACAACAAAATAGTGCATTTTATGATTTTTATTTACATTTAGTTATTAGCACAATTGATTGATTATAATAGAATTTAAGTAATCAAAGTAACATATTTTTTAATGGATAAACATATTCACTTAATGTTCTTTTTTTACATAACATAAATATGATATTAAAATGAAGAGTTACTTATGTAACCTCGCTTCTGATTTCAAAGGTTCTCCCTTAAATATCAATTCTTCAGTTAAATTTAAAATATTTTTTTTTAGTAATTTATGTGATTTTTTTTTTTTTTTTAGTAACCAAATTTAAATAATAAGCTTTTGTTATTTTTTCTATTATCCACAACTATAAATAATTAAGAAAATTATTTCTGATTTTCGAACAATAATTAATAGCCAGTATATTTATTTTCTACATGAAAATATTTATGGGCTATACTTTTCTTTTTTCATCTATCCTGTATATGCTGTCCAAATACAAAATTGTTTATTAATATGATAAAATCTAAGTCCAATTAAAATAATTGTTTTATGTAATTTAATTGAAATTAAAACACGATGCTCTACTATAGAAGAATTTTAATGACAGTTGATCAGGGCCAACATTTATAACCAATTCATTAAATGTAATGACGAAAAATTTACATGTTTGCACATATAATTATTTAGTGGTAAACTAGGTAAACTTATCGTAAATCAGTCAATTTTGAAGTCAAAGTTCTCAGGTTCAAATCCTAATAAAGGTAGTTGCTTTTATTTGAATAATAGATTATGGATACCGGTGTTCTTTGGTATTTGGATTTCAATCAACCACATGTTTCAGGAACGGTTGGTTTGAGTTTAAGACTACGCATTTACCGGTACAGTTACATTACACTGATAAGTTGCTAATGACTTTAATTGTTGATGCGAGTATAAATGAAAGTATTAAAAAAAACAGGTGACAACACAGTTGTAGGACTTTCTGCAACAAGACTTTTTTCTGATGCATAGCTTATACACATCTAGATATACACAACGTAATTTAAAATATTTATCATTTAATTTAAATATAATATTTTTCTACAACACCTGTATGACAGTGCTACACTAGCGATCATTGTGGTGAGAAAGGGTACTACTGACATAGTATACTCTCTTAGCCCCTAGTTTATTCAGAAATCCACCGGGTTGGTGTAGTGGTGAACGTGTCTTCCCAAATCAGCTGATTTGGAAGTCGAGAGTTCCAGCGTTCAAGTCCTAGTCAATTATTTTTAATACGAATTTGAATGCTAGATCGTGGATACCGGTGTTCTTTGGTGGTTGGGTTTCAATTAACTACACTTCTCAGGGAATGGTCGACCTGAGACTGTACAAGACTACAACTCATTTACACTCATACATATCATCCTCTGAAGTATTATATGAAAGGTAATTACCGGAGGCTAAATAGGAAAAAGAAAAGTTTATTTAGAGTATTTTTTGAGGTAGGGGTGCAATTTTTCAAAAATTTTTTTTACAGATATTGTTAATTTTAATTGTTAACAAATGTGCTTAAGAAAAATAAGATGAAATCTTATAAAAAGTAGGCGAAATCTTGAGAAAATGAGGATGATCTTGCTGAACAGCCTTCCCCCCTTGACCCTTTAAGTTGAAAATTTAATGGCATCAATGCCCCATATATCTGACCAAGTCTGGTCAAAATTGGTCTAGTTCTGGAGATGTTATCTCAGAGATGGTTGACCTGAGCTGTACAAGACTACACTTGATTTATATTCATTCATATCACCCTCATTCATCCTCTGAAGTAATACCCGACAGTCCTTCTGGAGGTTAAACAGAAAAAGAAAAACATTCTGGAGATATAAAGAGTGCAACACCGATAGTGCTATCTAGATGGGAAAGTAAAAAGTTACCTAAATATTTTTTTTCTATAAAATCAATTGCTAATTAATGTAATTATTATTTTAATGTTAATACTTTTATATTATAGCTTGACCCCATATACAGCCAAAATGTTACTGAATAGTGATTAAAAATGTTGGATTTTCAATCCAGAAAATTCTATTTTTGTCAGAAAGCTTAATATACAGTAACTAAATAGGAAATAAGAGTGCCTGGATTTGTTTAAAAGCAGTTAATTTCATCAGGTATCGTATGAAGGCCTGCCTCTGTGGCATGAATGGTAGCATCTTGGCCTTTCATTCGGAGGTCCTGAGTTTGAATCCCAGACAGGCATGGCATTTTTACACATTACTTGTCATTCATCACCTCCTCTGCAGAACAGTGGTCTTGGAGGTTAAAAAAAAGAAAAGAAAAAAAAAGTCATATGAAGGCACATGGACTTAGGGTTACGTATATATGTGTAGAATTAAAATACACTAAACTCATCAAAATGTTCATTAAAAAAAATTATGGGTTCAATTCCACCTCCCTGGAACAAATTACATTTTTATCTTAAAAATAAAAGTATAATTAAGAATAAACCAAAATTCTTTGTAAAATATGTTGGGTCATAGTTAAATTCCTTGACTGAATGATATTTTATCTTCAAAATTACATTTAGAGTACAGTTTACAAAAAAAAAAAAAACATTATTAAATAGCCTGTGCCTCATTTTAAACTTCTTGTATTCGAGCTCCCTCATATAAATTTTTAATATCTGCCAAAATTTTAAAAACACAAAGTATTAGAAATTTAAAACAAATCTTGTCTTTTCTTTAAGTGTCCATGACTTCTACATTAATACCTGATTCTAACGTAATACTAGATTACTACATAAATACTAGATTTTAACTTAGAATTTTTTATTTTGAAAATGCAAGTAAAAAAAAGTAATATTAAGTACAGGTTCTATTCAGCTATTTTGTGTTTTGGGGCTTAAAAGTTTATTTATTGGAATAACATTATTTACTTCAATAAATGGGTTCAATTTGGGGTGCAATATTATTCAAATCAAAAAACCTAGATAAAATTAGTAACCTGCTGGGTTGATCTAATGGTGAACTAACTTGTCATCACAAATCAACTGATTTCAAAGATGAGAGTTCTAAGGTTGAAATCCTAGTGAAGGTAGTTATTTTTATATGGATTTGAATACTGGTGTTTATTGGTGGTTGGGTTTCAATTAACCACACATCCAGGGAATTGTCGACCTGAGACTGTACAAGACTACGCTTCATTTACATTCATACATATATCATCCTCTAAAGTAATACCTTACAGTGGTTCCGAAGGCTAAACAGAAAAGATAAAAATTGTTTACAAAAAAAATTTTGAAGCAGAAGCTGGGATATATAATAATATAAAATTCAGCTAAATTTCAATTTTTTTTCAAGATACGAGAGAAAAATGTTTTAGAAATAATGTTGAATATCCACCCCTTTCTAAATCTAATTGACAAAAAACTTTGGAATTTTAAATAACATAATTACTTTCATCTTAAAACTCAATTTTCTACAATCACTTTATAAAAATTTAAAAAGAACGAAAACCCTTTTTTTTAATGTTGTCAAAAATTTAATGCTATAAATGGCCCATGTGTAGAAATATTTTGAGCTTTTTTCAGAAAATTTATGACCAGCCAACTCGGAGATATTAGTTAAAATACAGGTTAAAATATGTATATCTATACCCAGGAAATTTCTGTAACATTTTTTTGGATATTCTGGACCAAGAGGGATCTTGAAACATCAACATTTGCTCAGAATTTTGGCTGATTGCTATACAGCAATTTCCTTTCTTTACAGCTATACTTGTTGGAGTAGGAATAGTATAGCCAGGAAAGTAAAAATGGAAAAAAAATAGATGAGAGTTAAAGAAAAGAGGTGGATGCTGAAAGAGGACAAGAGAATGCTTTTAGGGAAATTACAATTGAGTTTAAAAAGATCAAGGCCTTCTCCAGACATCAGGTCTTTTTTTCCCCTACTCCCCTGGGCTGGACATAAAATTAAGTAAAGCTTAGAGGAGTGTCCTTTCCACCTACCGGCATGGTAGATCAGCCTTCTTGGTTGGATCTTTTGTTTTTATTTTTATTTGTGCCTTTTGCCTCTAACCACCAGAGAGAGGAGAGCCAGGCTTGATTATGTCACCTTTGAATCTCCACCCTGTGGCTAGGACTTGGTGTTTTATTTTGTTTTTTAATCCCCTAACCTAAGACCTCAGGAGTCCCCAGCTATTCATTAGAACCAGCACACCTCTGCAAACTGGCCCTCACAACTGGGACTGTCTGCCCTTCCCTAATCTAACACTAAAAACCACGTCTGTGAGCCTCTTCATCCTTTGTGCGCAGAATTGTCGCAAATTCATCAGATGCCCTCCAGTTATTTATAGATAATAAGATATGTGGCACCAGTTCAGGTGGTCTTAAAGGACATCAGGTCTGGTAGACATTTTGTCCACAAACCCTTGGAAAATTAGGATATTTTTACCCAGTTGGATATGCTGCATCCACGATCAACATTTTAAATATATATATGCTGAACAAAAAATTGTTTTTTTTTTTCAGTAATTAAAGAATCCATTGTAGGACAGAATTTTAGAGGAATGATCTCACCTAGAGGGATTCTCACGTATGAAAATATCATTCAGCCATACTACCATTGCCTATAATAATAATTATTACAAATAAATTTAATATAAGTATGTTTTTTAGTTAGATATGTACTATATTATTTGTACATTATCAAATATAAAAATATTTATAAACAAATTATATGTGTTAATACAAGTTAAATCAGAATTTATATACAACGGTTTTGAATTTTTTGTGTTGTCAAATGATCTGTGAAATTGTAGTAGGCTGGGATGATTGGTGACTTCTTTCATATCAGTTTATCCTGAATACAAAGATGGATTTATGTTTAATGGTTGTTGAAATATACAAGTAAACAAAAACTGCTTAAAATAATTTTTTGCTTATGGCCACTTAAATTTTTTGTTGATCAATACAAAAAAAAAATCATTTGTGGTATGTAAAATAAACTTGTTTTATTTTTTTGTCATATTTTTATATCTAAATATTACATATATTGGTGCTGTTCTTTTTTAAACAACGAAAATGCCTTTATATTAGATTTTAAGTAAAGAAAAAAAAAATTTGAAACTTTTTATTCAGATTTCCTATGTTTTACAACTTTTTTTTTGTCTTCAGTCATTAGACTGGTTTGATGTAGCTCTACAAGACTTCCTATCTAGTGCTAGTCTTTTCATTTCGGTATACCCCCTACATCCTACATCCCTAACAATTGGTTTTACATATTCCAAACGTGGCCTGCCTACACAATTTTTCCTTCTACCTGTCCTTCCAATATTAAAGCGACTATTCCAGGATGCCTTAGTATGTGGCGTATAAGTCTCTCTTCTTTTAACTATATTTTTCCAAATGCTTCTTTCTTCATCTACTTGCCGCAACACCTCTGAATTTGTCACTTTATCCACCCATCGAATTTTTAACATTCTCCTATAGCACCACATTTCAAAAGCTTCTAATTTTTTCTTCTCAGATACTCCGATTGTCCAAGTTTCACTTCCATATAAAGCGACACTCTAAACATATACTTTCAAAAACCTTTTCCTGACATTTAAATTAATTTTTGATGTAAACAAATTATATTTCTGACTGAAGGCTCGTTTCGCCTGTGCTATTCGGCATTATATATCGCTCCTGCTTCATCCATCTTTAGTAATTCTACTACCCAAATAACAAAATTCTTCTACCTCCATAATCTTTTCTCCTCCTATTTTCACATTCAGTGATCCATCTTTGTTATTTCTAATACATTTCATTACTTTTGTTTTGTTCTTGTTTATTTTCATGTGATAGTTCTTGCGTAGGACTTCATCTACGCCATTCATTGTTTCTTCTAAATCCTTTTTACTCTCGGCTAAAATTACTGTATCGTCAGCAAATCGTAGCATCTTTATCTTTTCACCTTGTACTGTTACTCCGAATCTAAATTGTTCTTTAACATCATTAACTGCTAGTTCCACATAAAGATTAAAAAGTAACGGGGATAGGGAACATCCTTGTCGGACTCCCTTTCTTATTACGGCTTCTTTCTTATGTTCTTCAATTGTTACTGTTGCTGTTTGGTTCCTGTACATGTTAGCAATTGTTCTTCTATCTCTGTAACTGAACCCTAATTTTTTAAAAATGCTGAAAATTTATTCCAGTCTACGTTATCAAATGCATTTTCTAGGTCTATAAATGCCAAGTATGTTGGCTTGTTTTTCTTTAATCTTCCTTCTACTATTAATCTGAGGCCTAAAATTGCTTCCCTTGTCCCTATACTTTTCCTGAAACCAAATTGGTCTTCTCCTAACACTTCCACTCTCCTCTCAATTCTTCTGTATAGAATTCTAGTTAAGATTTTTGATGCGGGACTAGTTAAACTAATTGTTATGTATTCTTCACATTTATCTGCCCCTGCTTTTTTTGGTATCATTACTATAACACTTTTTTTGAAGTCTGACGGAAATTCCCCTTTTTCATAAATATTACACACCAGTTTGTATAATCTATCAATCGCTTCCTCACCTGCACTGCGCAGTAATTCTACAGGTATTCCGTCTATTCCAGGAGCCTTTCTGCCATTTTACAACCTGATCCTGAATTCAATTCCTGATAAAGGCTAAGTATTTTTCCACTGTTATCATCATTCATCTCATATTTAAAGATTCTTTAAGTAACAAAAGGAATTTGAACCAATTATTGATTGCGTAAATGGATTTTTGTAGCATTTAAAAAAAAACTAAACTTGTTTGAACCCAGAACCTTTTATATGATACGTAGAGATGTCACTACTCTTAGTAAAGAGGTGTCAATGTGGTATGTTTCTCATAAAAATATGCCTAAGAAGGATATGATTGAAGATAAGATAATATCATTATAAATATAATTATGTGAGAATTTAATTAAAAAAAAAATTAAATAAAATAAAATTTTAAATAATTTTCTTACAAAATATTTGTTACCTACAGGAATATTGAATCATTTGGCTTCTATATTTATTAAAAAAAATTAAAATAATAAACTTACCTGTGATAACAGAAACCAACAAATTTATTAAAATTGTTATGTATAACTCTACTAGTTTAAACACAAAATTAATATTATAATAATAAGAAACATGAAATATTGATTGTATTTATAGGTAGAAAAGTAATTATGATTTAATATTATTTAATAATCAGGAAGTAAAACATCTAAAATAAATAGACGGATATAAAAATAGAAAAAGTTTTATGTTATAAGAATTATATTTTATTTCCTGACGTATTGTATTGTTAAAAAGTTTAGCAGAGGTCACAATGTTAGGTACATTTACTTAGCCTACATAATCATATGACAGTGTTAGTTTATTAACAATGGAATATATAAGATCTCTCAATTGTTTATTTTATAAATGGTTAACATAATCTCATATCCATCAAACGTAAGATTCTTTTGTATAACAAGAACACGTCTCTGTCTCTCTATGTGTAGTGTCATTTATAATTTAATAAGAAATATTTCATATAGAATGAAATCATACTAATTCATATTCTGTTCGTAGATTAATAATTTTATTTGTGTGTTTCTTTATCCTTGATTATTAGAAACAGTTATAATATGTATAACAAATAAACACTCCTTAAAAAATGAAATATATTGTTTGATTATACGAGGTCTGTAAATAAAGTAATGAGACTAGTTTTTTTTTTTTGTAGCCAAAGTGGCAACACTGTAAAGTTACTACTAAACATATGGTTATATGAACAGCTGATTTATATTACGTATTTTTTTTTTGTCTATTGTCAAGTGAGACGTAAACAAATTTTTTGTGAAACGAGTTTTTGTTGTGTGTTACAAAAACGATTGATACTAATTATGAGCAACGTTGTGCAATCAAGTTCTGTGTTAACTTCTGTGATAATGCTACTGAAACTTTTTCAAAATTGAAAAGGGCGTATGGAGATGACACTGTCACAAGCTCAAGTTTTTAGATGGTTTAAAGCATTTTCAGATGGCCGGGAATCAGTTGCTGATGATCCACGCTCTGGAAGACCGTTAACGTCAAAAAGCGACGAAAATGTTGAGCAAATCAGAGACTTGATACGGTACGACCGGCGATTAATTGTCAGAATTATTGGAGAACAATTGAATTTGAACTGTAACTCAGTCCATAAAATTTTGACAAACGATTGGACATAAAAAAAAGTTTGTGCAAAATTGGTTCCAACAATCCTTACTGTTGAACAAAAAAACAACAGGGTTGAAGTGTGCCACGATCCTCCATGGCGAATTGAAACTGATGCTGTTTTTTTTTTTGTCTTCAGTCATTTGACTGGTTTGATGCAAGCTCTCCAAGATTCTCTATCTAGTGCTAGTAGTTTCATTTCGGTATACATCCTACATCCCTAACAATTTGTTTTACATATTCCAAACGTGGCCTGCCTACACAATTTTTTCCTTCTACCTGTCCTTCCAATATTAAAGCGACTATTTCAGGATGCCTTAGTATGTGGCCTATAAGTCTCTCTTCTTTTAACTATATTTTTCCAAATGCTTCTTTCTTCATCTATTTGCCGCTATACCTCTTCATTTGTCACTATCCACCCGTCTGATTTTTAACATTCTCCTATAGCACCGCATTTCAAAAGCTTCTAATCTTTTCTTGTCAGATACCCCGATTGTCCAAGTTTCACTTCCATATAAAGCTACACTCCAAACATATACTTTCAAAAATCATTTCCTGACCTTTAAATTAATTTTTTATGTAAACAAATTATATTTCTGACAGAAGGCTTGTTTCAATTGTGATATTCGGTATTTTGTAATTGCTCCTGCTTCGTCCATCTTTAGTAATTCTACTTCCCAAATAACAAAATTCTTCTACCTCCGTAATCCTTTCTCCTCCTATTTTAACATTCAGCAGTACATCTTTGTTATTTCTACTACATTTCATTACTTTTGTTCTGTTCTTGTTTATTTTCATGCGATAGTTCTTGCGTAGGACTTCAACCATGCCGTGCATTGTTTCTTCTAAATCCTTTTTACTCTCGGCTAGAATTACTATATCATCAGCAAATCGTAGCATCTTTATCTTTTCACCTTGTACTGTTACTCCGAATCTAAATTGTTCTTTAACATCATCAACTGCTAGTTCTATGTAAAGATTAAAAAGCAACGGGGATAGGGAACATTCTTGTTGGACTCCCTTTCTTATTACGGCTTCTTTCTTATGTTCTTCAATTATTACTGTTGCTGTTTGGTTCCTGTAAATCTGATCCTGATTTTCTAAAAAAATTTATTACTGGTGATGAATCTTGGATGTTTGAATACGATCCAGAAACAAAATGCCAGAGCAAGGAGTTGCACACTACAAATTCACCACGTTACAAAAAAGCAAACATGAGCAAATCAAAAGCATGCTAATTTGTTTCTTCGATAGTAGTAGCAGATGTTTTTGCCTACAGGACTGACTAAATCAATATGTTTACCGATAAATTCTTGAAAGATTGCGGAAAAGAGTTGCCCGCGTGAAATCAGCCGTTAAAGACAACAGGATGCTGCATATGACAATGCACTTTGTCACATTGCAATCTCAATTAATGAGTTTTTGGAAAAAAAAAATTCTTGTAGTTCCTCAACCACCTTATTCACCTGACTTGAGTCCCTGCGATATTTTCTTGTTCCCGACTTTAAAAAACCCCTCAAAGAATTTTGGAACAGTAGATACCGGTTTCTGATTTTCCAGCACTGCTGTGAAGATTGGGAAAACCATTTGAAGCGTTGCGTGGCTTCCCAAGGGAACTATTTCGAAGGTGATAGAGTCCATGTATAACTGGATTGTAAATAAAAGCTTTTTCTGAACCAGTCACATTTCTTTATATACAGAACTTTTTTATATTATTTTTATGTATTATTATAATTTCTATCTTATTAATCAATTTTGTTAAACCCGTCTAATCAGTATTTCTTTTTTACCCTTTTATGAGATAGCTTTTTTTATCAGTAGAGATCTCTTACTGCTTTAGATGTAATCTATATAATTTATTATTTTTATGTATTTATATAAATAAAATATTTATTTTTTATATATGCTAATAATTAACCATAATGTCTTGACATTATATTATAAACAGCTGTAGGAAGTAGCTATTGAAGTAGCCGAATAGTAATTCGGCTACTTCAATATTATTAAGTTCGTTAACGGCCAAAATCGGACCATGGGGTGGCTTTTTCGAAAAAATAAAATATCGCTATAACTTTCTTATAGATTTAAATATCGACTACATTTAAAGTTCCTATTATTCTTTGGATAAGTGCCTAAAACTTATCTAAGTAAAGTTTTTTGATATAACCAACCATTGGCCTAGGTGGTGTAAAAATGGAATTTCGAAAACAAAAAATCATACCTCCCTTAATAAGCACAGTATCGAATCGGTTTAAAGTGGTCGTTAGTCTTCTAAATATTACCTAAAATCTTTGTCTGAAACAATTTTTGTTATGACCAAAATGTTACTGGAATTGTAAGATGGGGCTTGTCGTATGCTAAACATGTGAAACTTTTTTCAAATGCAGCCATTGTCGTATTGAGTAAATTTCAATTTTTCTTAACTTTAAGGTGGAATTCTTTTTTATCCTCTACTTAGCACCGGTGAATTCTATCTCCACCTTCCGGCTAGGCGAAAGGGATTTTTATTATTCATTAAACTTATTTTATGCCCAACATAAAATAGTGTGTTTTTCTCCAAGATTTCTCGAAAATAACTAAAAATACAGCTGCAGAATCTTTTCTTTTTTTTTCAGATCAGATTCCATATAAAACCACTTAATTTACCTCTTAATTTGGGCTTTAAGAATTATAGATTGGCTACATTTTACGAAGGCCCAAAAATCAGACTGAAATATTTCACCAGCTGATACTTGCTAATGAAGTGTTTCTGAACCTATGTTTGTGTTTGAAATTTTTTTTAATTTTTAACACTAGAACATATCCTGAAAGTTTGTTTCATTTTTCTGGATCACAAGAATAATGCATCACGATTTAATAAAAATTTATTTGTACACCAAATCAAGTTTTACAACCCTTCAATACAGGGTTATCATAAAAGAATGGTGCGGTTTTGAACATGGTTTAAATTAAAACAGAATTACTTACAGTTTATTTTTTTTATTTTTCAAATTTGTCGTCTCAAACATTTTTTTTACATAATTAATAAATTTCAATATTTGTGCCCTTAGTCACTCGACAAATGTCCAAACGATACTCAACTTCTCTCCAAACATTAGTTAACATTTCTTCGTTCATGGTTGTCATCGTTTCATTAATCCTGTTTTTTAAGCGGTTTAGGTCGCGAATTTTTTGTGTATAAACAACGCTTTTGATGTACCCTCACAAGAAAAAATCGCAAGGTGTCAGGTCTGGACTCCTTAGAGGCCAAAGTACGGGTCCTTGCCGGCCTATTTATCGATCTCCAAATTTTTCGTTCAAAGCGTCCGTGACCGATGCATTGAACTGCGGGGAAGCACCATCTTGTTGGAAATGAAGCCGATGAATGTTTTCATCCGGCTGAGTAAAGTAATAATCGGTTAACATGTCAAGATACACAACTCCATTAATTGTTTTTTCAGCAAAGAAGAAAGGCCCTATTACACGATTTATCATCACACCACACCAAACATTAACTTTAGGCGAATCGCGTTGTTTCTCAATAATTGCGTGTGGGTTTTCAGAGCCCCATATTCGTGAATTGTGTCTGTTAACACATCCATTCGCATGGAATGTAGCTTCGTCTGTAAAAATTATATCGTCTAAAAATGATTCGTTTTCACTTATTCTGTCCGACATTTTAACAGCGAAATTGTAACGTTTTACACCAACATCGGGTTTCAATTCCTGCAGTATTTGGATTTTATTAGCGTGTAATTTCAGTTTTTTACGTAAAACTTTGTGAACTGTTGATTTTGGAATATCTAATTCGACGTTTCGACGATGAATGGACTTCCCAGGACTTCTAATTGCCGATCGTCTAATTAGTTCATCCGTTTCGTCTGGTACGCTTGGTCTGCCGGTTGATTTTTGTTTCTTAACCGATCCGGTTTCTTGAAATCGTTTGAACCAACGTATTATGTTATTTTTGTGTGGTGGATCTCTTCCAAATTCACGTTGAACTAAAATTACGGATTCGGCCATCAATAAAGCACACTTTGCTTTGTCTTTATTCGAGAACATAGTAACTCACTAAACTCACCGCAACAACAATACAATTTATGACGTTGTGGTTACAACTGCTGATAAACAAACTTTTGGGTTGGAGGCTTTCAGGGATACCAATATAACATCTAGAAATTTCCCTACAATCTTCCTATGAATTACTGAAACCGCACCATTCTTTTATGATAATTCTGTATAATCTCCCGTGTGTTTGTACGTTCGCCAACAGTCTGGAAGCTTTTGGATTCTTGTCAGATGATCTTGTCGAATTTCCTGTATTACATAGCTGATAACTCTTTCAAATTGTTAAAAAATATGGTTCTTTTAGATTTGGAAAAAGATCGAAATTTGGCGGACTCAAATCAGGAATATATGGTAGATGGGGAAACGTTCCTCAAAGAAGCACAATCTACGAACGTATTAACGACAAAATTCGCAATATGTGGGGGGCGTTTGTCATACAAAATTGATATACCGCTGTTGATTTTATTTGGACGCAGTTTTCACGGTCGTAAAATCTTTCAAATAAAATTTCTATAATACTAAGTGACATTCTGCGTGTAGTAATAACACCCTGATTACGGTACGGGAAAATCATCGTTATCATATGCCTCATTTTTGACTTCATGTGTCGACATTTCTTTGGTCTCGATTGTTATCGGGCATGTAACGACGATATCTAATGTTTTACGATCTCTTAAGGCTGTTCATCTAGATTCAAATATTTAATTATTCATACAATTTTTTTTTGTCCATTTATACCATTTGGCTTATGCCAGTTGATAATTTTGTTCCATTTTTAACGAAATTGTGGTTTTGTTTTAATAGTAGAAGGAAGATTAAAGAAAAACAAACCAACATACTTGGCATTTATAGACTTAGAAAAGGCATTCGATAACGTAGACTGGAATAAAATGTTCAGCATCTAAAAAAAAATTATGGTTCAAATACAGAGATAGAAGAACAATTGCTAACATTTACAGGAACCAAACAGCAAGAGTAATAATTGAAGAACATAAGAAAGAAGCCGTAATAAGAAAGGGAGTCCGTCAAGATGTTTTCTATCCCCGTTACTTTTTAATCTTTACATGGAACTAGCAGTTAATGATGTTAAAGAACAATTTAGATTCGGAGTAACAGTACAAGGTGAAAAGATAAAGATGCTACGATTTTGCTGATGATATAGTAATTCTAGCCGAGAGTAAAAGAGATTTAGGAAGAACAATGAACGGCACAGATGAAGTCCTACGCGAGAAAATAAACAAGAACGAAACAAAACTAATGAAATGTAGTATAAATAATGTAAAATATTAAAATAGGACGAGAAAAGATTATGGAGATAGAAAAATTTTGTTATTTTGGAAGTAGAATTACTAAAGATGTTCGAAGCAGGAGTGATATAAAATGCCGAATAGCACAAGCGAAACGAGCCTTCAGTAAGAAATATAATTTGTTTACATCAAAAATTAATTTAAATGTCAGGAAAAGATTGTTGAAAGTATATGTCTGGAGTGTCGCTTTATATGGAAGTGAAACTTGGACGATCGGAGTATCTGAGAAGAAAAGATTAGAAGCTTTTGAAATGAGGTGCTATAGGAGAATGTTAAAAATCAGACGGGTGGATAAAGTGACAAATGAATTGATGAAGAAATAAGCATTTGGAAAAATATAGTTAAAAGACGAGAGGGCACATCCTGGAATAGTCGCGTTAATATTGGAGGAACAGGTAGATGAGAAAAATTGTGCTGTTTGGAATATGTAAAACAAATTGTTAGGGGGGTATTCCGAAATGAAACGAATGGTACTAGATAGGAAATCTTGGAAAGTTGCATCAAACCAGTCAAATGAATGAAGATAAAAATAAATAATTATATTATTAATATGATTGGTCCTCCTCCAAATTTATTTTGTATATAAACGTATATTTGAGGGTATAAATTATAACAAATGCTATATAAATTCAATAACCGAATTTATTCATACGTATAAGGAATAAATTCATTAAATTAAAAGCTGAATGTTAAATTTACGTTTTTAATTTTCTCTCCGTTCTGGCTATTTTTATAAAAATATTCCTTTCTCAATTTTCCTTAGCTTAAATTGTATTACACGCCTACCATTACAACGCACATAGTGGTCATAAAATTAAGATTATATATACAGGTAGATTCAGGAGGAAGGAACAATAATGTGGGAACTCATTCAAGAACTTGAAGTAAGGAAAAATGTTCATACAAAATTAATGTAGTGGCTTCTAAATCAGCCGATCTTAGTGACAAAGGTTAGATATTTTTTCACCAATCATTTTAAACATATTATTTTACTTAATAAAATAAATGTCGCTAATCTGTGGCTGAGCCGTGGCTCAGCCAACTGTTGTATTTATTATTATTATTTATTTCATCTTAGGCTTGTCACCCAATGATACCAGTTCCTGACAAGCTGTTGCTTCCCAGTGGGTGATAGCGAGGAAGTAAAAAAAGCCGTAGTTCGTCAGTCTGTCATACGTCAACCTAAGAACAGCGTTACCCCCCACTCCGGCTTCTAACTATTACTAGTCGCCCGCTGGCAACCAACAGCTGTCAAAAACTGATAACATGCTGCTTGTCACCCAATGGCGTCCTCGACTCAGAGAGCCGAGGATCATGAGCCCAGTGTCTCAACTGGTGCTCAGCCACCCATTGGCGTGCCATGGTACCATGACACAACCACCCAGAGACAAGCCTTCGAGACATAGTAGCCATCTTTACATGTCTACTGTTTTCAGATTAGTAAAGTAAATATGAATTTTATTTTAGTTACGCATTGCTATGAAACAGTATTTATAATAATTTTATTGTTACTTTAATTTTATATATTCTATATTGGGGACGATGATAACGCACAGGCGTTTTTCGCCCCCAAACAAAAAAAGGAAATTATAATTTCAATTCTGGTTACTCATCTACTAAAAGTTTTCAGTATTTCAACTTCTTGGCTTCGAAAGGGAAGACACCAGCCTTGGAACCGTGTACCATATTCCTGAATGTGATAAGGTGTAGAATTAGATTATTATCCTGCTTTTTAAGCTATTCTATTCGATTCATTTTTTATTTCGGTTCATTTATTTTCCAGAAAACTTTAACCATCGCCTTGAAAAGGCCCAGAAAAACCTTTTCTGGAACAACATCCCCCACTAATTTTATCTACACGATCCTCCACTGTGTAACACCACATGTTTTCTATTTTTCAAATATAATAAAGTATAAAAAACCATTTCAATATAAAATATAAAAGTTCTACGTAAAACTATCGCATGAAAATAAACAAGAACAAAACAAAAGTAATGAAATGTAGTAGAAATAACAAAGATGGACCACCGAATGTAAAAATAGGAGGAGAAAAGATTACGGAGGTAGAAGAATTTTGTTATTTGGGAAGTAGAATTACTAAAGATGGACGAAGCAGGAGCGATATAAAATGCCAAATGCCCTATTTATTGGTTTTCACCACAGATTTCTCTAAAAAATATTGCAAATATGGTTCTGGAAACCATTTTATTTGATTTTTAAGGTAAAAAATCATAAGAAATCACTAATTCAGCTTCTTAATTAACATCCTAAAAATTTCAGTATGACCTTATTTCACCGGGGTAGCTGAAATCCGAGTGAAATCTTTCACTAGCCATAATTGTAAACAAAGTATTTTAAGACATATGTTTATATAAATTTTTTCCATTATTATCATGAGTAGAATAAGTTATGTAAGGAGAAATTTTTGATACATATATGATTCGAGAATTTATATGTATCATGATATATATATATCTATATATTAAACAAATTCCATAGAAAATTTAGGTTTATGTAATTAAGAATTCTTTAAAAGCCTATCTGTAGTGTAATGGTTTTTGGTAATATATTTCTGATTTTAACTGAACTTAAATTCAGACAAATATGCATTAATAAGCTATTTTATTTTGACAAATGTACAATGTTTTTAATTATTATTTCCTAGCGTGAAAATAATCTTACCAAATGAAGAAGATTATCATTTAAAAAAAAAACAATAATACTTTCATAATGATTTCTCCTCTGTATATGTAATACGATTCTAATTTGTTTTGTGCACTCATATATTTTTTTCCATTACTATTGTTATTGTATAGTTGGTTATTAATCATGATAATTATCATGAAATAATTTTACATTGTTTATAATTAATATTATTGTTATATGTATTGATTTAATGATCTCTCAGATTTAATCTACTCTATTAATAATTACTTTTAGTAAAAATCTCATTTAAATTTTTTCATATTCATCCATATCGATAAATAATATATCACAATTCATATTATATTCTGTCAAATCATCAAACTTTAAAAATTCTCTAATTTAATTATTGTTATCAAGAAATTAATACTAGTTTTTATATAAACAATTCTATATGACATAGCTGTAATCATTAATGTCAGAGGTTATTTAGAAATTGTAATAAGAGTACCACAAGTTTGAGTATTGTCACCTATGCTTTTCATTATAAAAAAATTTGTTGAAGATAAAAAAGAGATTAAATTTGTATAAACTAAATACAAATACTTATTATTTTTATATGCTCAGTAAACTCACTATTTTTATTAAAGAAATTTACTTTTTTATATTTCAAATAATTTTTACTTTTTCCTAAAATTAATTCCAGATAATTCAAGATAACATTTTGATAAAAATTGAATGTTTTATTACGTTAAAATTTTTAACTCTACACTATGCTGTTACGTAACTATATACGAGAAGCATCATTTTTAATAAGATTTTAATTTTTCAGATATCATCGTTGTGCCAAAGTAGAAACTAGGAGAATTGTATGTTGTACTTTACAGAAGTGAAAGTAAAATTGGTCTTAAGGTAAATGGAAGTAAGATGAAATATATGATAAAAATTTAAAAGCCAGGAGACAGCCTCAATATCTGATCATTGATGAACAACGGGGTTTAATTGCTTGAAATATTTAGAGAATGTAATTGATAATGAATCTAAAATCAATAGTACAGTGAAAGAAAGAATAAAAGCTGCGAGTAAAGCAAATTTTGCTAACTTACTAATTGTCAAAAAAAAAGTTAATAAGTGAAAAGGCAAAGTTGCAAATATACATAACACTAAAAAGACCATTTATGGATTTAAGTCTTGGTTGTTGACAGTGCGTATTAATATTTTAAGAAGATTTAAAGAAGGATATTACGATAAATTCATGGTCCTATGTAGGAGAATGGCATATGGAGAATCCATAAAAATGAAGAGATATACAGAATATTCGAGGGAAAAGATATTGTACGATTTGTGAGAGTTTGGAGTCGTTAATAGCTGGGACATGTAATAAGGATGAATGATAGGACGGTGCTCAAAAAGATATTGAATGTAAAAATATACACTGAATAAAAAACTGATAAATTGAGGCGATGATGGACTGAATTTGATGGTAATGAAGATGACAGGTTGGCAAAGGATAGAGAGATGGAAACTAATTGTTGACGAGCTCATGGTTCATTCCAAGCTTTGTGTTGAGATGAAAAAAGAAGTATAGTTCAAAATGATATTTTTGATAAAAATTGAATATTTAAAAAAAATACCAGTATTTTATTATTCTAAAATTTTAAGTTTGATTTTTGCCGCAATATTATTTAAAAATTGTTTTATTTTTAATTTTATTATACGAAAATTTCAGCATTTTGAATTTATTAATCAAAATGATTAATGATTATGATTAGAATTAATTTTATTATTTATGATTTAATGATTATTATTGGTTTTTTGAGTGCAGTCTTTTTTAAATATAAATAATCAATTATTCTTAAAAAAATAACAATATCCACTTTTTTCCAAACCATACAACAAAATTGTTTTCATGTAATTAATTCCATATAATCCAAAATAACATTTTGATAAAAATTGAATGTTTTATTACGTTAAAACTTTTGACTTTACACTATGCTGTTAAGCAACTGTGTATGAGAGGCACAATTTTTAATAAGATTTTAATTTTTCAGATATCATCACGTTCACAAAGTAGAAACTAGGGGAATTGTATGTGGTAACACAGTATTAATAATTGTGTTAATTAATAATATTAATATTATACAATTAATATAATTAATTGTGTTAATTAATAATTGTGTGGTAACACAATATTTCAGCTTATGACAAAGGGTTTTATTATACTTTGTCATTTTTAATAAATTTTTAAATAATCTAAAAATCTTTTCTACCATTTTATTTAAAATACAATTAAAGAATCTTCTTTTATAGAAACAATATCACTCTATCTTTTCATTTTTAAATGGTATTAATTAAAAAAATATTAAATAACCCTCTAACTCTCAGCTTTTTGCACACCATACTTATCTATTTATTCCTGATATAATATGTATTTATGTATCGGTCAGAATAAAAAAAATTATTTTGTAACATTTTTATATATTTAAACTAATTGGATAAAGAAATCATAGTTATAAAATACCTTTTATCATAGTTATAAAATTAATTTTCAAATTTTTTTTAAAGGAAAATGGTGGGGCCCAAGAGATAAACAACCTGTAATAGCTTTACATGGGTGGCAAGATAATGCAGCAACATTTGATAGGTTGGCACCATTGTTACCTAATGAGATAAGCCTTTTATGTATTGATATGATAGGTCATGGTCGTTCATCGCATTATCCTACGGTAAGTTTTTAAAATTTTATTTTGTTAATTATATATAACTATTCTTCTCGATCTTCTGAAAATTTGTTAAAAAAGGTATATCATATAAGGTTTATTTAAGAGAAATTTGACTGAAATATTGAGAAAGAAGAATTTATTATTCATACAAGAATCAAGTAATTATAATGGGAATAAAAAATGAGGAAAAGCAAACTTAAATGCTATAAGGAGCGAGATGAGGATAAAGTTTATTTTACTTTTGCTTTCTGGTTTTAAAAAGAAGAAGCAATAAAGTCAGTAATAGATAAATTTTAGACCTTAACAGTCCAAGGACAGAATATAAAAATGTTATGTTGTCATGTGTTCATGTATGTGCATGTGTGTTGTGTTTGCATGCGCACACACGCACACACACATTTTATAAAAAAATGTTTCATTTTTATGACTGTGACATATATAAAATCATTCTAGGTTGAATCATAGATCATGACTGTCATAGGTTTATTAAAGATCTATGATTTATAACTGATCATAGATCATGTAACTTTCTCTGAATATGTACTCAGTGAAAAATGTCACTGCTAGAGCTGTGTATTAAATGAATTTCAAATTTATTTGACATACTGATGTGTGACAATATATTCAGTTCATTGAAGAAGTTAACAAGAAACCAAATCACTCTTTATTTCTCATAAGGGTCTTGTATACTTTTCCACCATCTCATCAACCTTGTTAATAAAAACAGGGTAAAAAAGTTTCAAAATGTTAAAAACATCGTATGAAACATGTACGAGGAAGCTCAAGGTCATATTATTGTTAAAAGCGATTATTATATCATGTCAGGTCATCTAAACTATCACATTTATTAACTCATAGCACAAATAAATGTATACCAGCTAGTTGTCTAGCTAGAATCTTGACTCTCAGGGTTCAGGTCTAACCAAGTGAATACCGGAGCCAACTCAAGGGCTCTCGGGGCCAAGGGACTTACCCAATGACCCTCTCACATTGCTTGTCATTCCCAATTTTTCAGGAGTACTGGCACCCTGGACATCCACAAAGCTTGCTTCGGTCGCCATTCCCATCTACTCAGAGGGCTCCACTGTATGTTAACCCCTGCATTGTATGCTAATCCTTATGGTTGTTAGAATAATACTGATAAATAATAATTACAGTATTCAGGCTCTATAGAAACCTGAGAAAGAAACTAAATTATAAAATATAGAATAATAGTAACCATGGTAACTAAAGTACATTCACCTTTGAAAAATTCATAACTTATTTCTTTGCCATGGTGGCAGAAATATAATAATGAAGTAAAAGGATTAATCTAATCTTTCTTAAAAAATATCTTTTGTTTACAACTTCACCCTCCTTGGGGGCTAAGAAATAATAAATATTTTTAATATCTTAACCTTCGAAGGAGATAAGGCCTTGGTCGATGGCTTAAGAGCTTCCCTGGGACAACACAAACGTATCCTGTAAATTTAAAAGCATTTCCAAATATTCGTGATCTGTTAGATCTAGAGTGTACTTGATGCATGCAAAAATTAGTCTTCAACCCAATCAGATGATTGTTTGAAGAAATATTATAAGTTGCACCTCCCAAAACAGCGCCTGAGGGGCACCCTGTTTGTTGTGGTGATGGTTGGTCTAGCCTCCCCCACGAGGTGCTCGCATACCTCACCACTCTTGCCTTACATGCAGTCCCCATGGGAAGCCCATTATTATTAAAACAGAAATTAAAAAAATTTATTTAATATTATTTTTTCAACATAAATTTAATTCTGTTCTTTTTGTAATATTATTCATTTGAATCATTCAGTTCAAACCAGCTCACACATTGATAGAAGAGACTCGCAGTTCACAGTTATTAATTCAATTCATTTTTTTTTTCATCTTCAGTCATTTGACTGGTTTGATGCAGCTCTCCAAGATTCCCTATCTAGTGCTAGTCATTTCATTTCAGTGTACCCCCTACATCCTACATTCCTAACAATTTGTTTTACATATTCCAAAGGTGGCCTGCCTATACAATTTTTTCCTTCTACCTGTCCTTCCAATATTAAAGCGACTATTCCAGGATGCCTTAAAATGTGGCCTATAAGTCTGTCACTTCGTTTAGCTATATTTTTCCAAATGCTTCTTTCTTTCTCTATTTGCCACAACACCTCTTCATTTGTCACTTTATCCACCCATCTGATTTTTAACATTCTCCTATAGCACCGCATTTCAAAAGCTTCTAATCTTTTCTTCTCAGATACTCCGATCGTCCAAGTTTCACTTCCATATAAAGCAACGCTCCAAACATATACTTTCAAAAATCTTTTCCTGACATTTAAATTAATTTTTTGATGTAAACAAATTATATTTCTGACTGAAGGCACGTTTCGCCTGTGCTATTCGGCATTTTATATTGCTCCTGCTTCGTCCATCTTTAGTAATTCTATTTCCCAAATAACAAAATTCTTCTACCTACATAATCTTTTCTCTTCTGATTTTCACATTCAGTGGTCCATCTTTGTTATTTCTACTACATTTCATTACATTTGTTTTGTTCTTGATTATTTTCATGTTCAACTCATTAAAGTTTGTAAAATATATAAATATATATAATACATTTAAGTAATAATATTCATATATTATATACATATATATATATATATATATATATGTATATATATATATATATATATTATTTAAGTTTATTTTCCTCTTGATTGGATAGAATTAAAAATAATAAAAAGACATATTTTACTTAAAAGTTGGGAATGGGTTGAGAATTCTAAGTGAAATGTTGTGTATCCAATTTATAAGTTTGTATAGTTGATTGGTTAACCCAAGAGATTAATAAAAGTAATATTTTTAAGTAAAATATGTATATATATATATATATATAAAATTTTGTTTTAGAGATTTTTCAAGATGAAGTATATCAGCATATCTAAAATCCTTCTCAGTTATGCCAGGAAAAATGGTAAAAAATTTGGTTGCAACTGATTATTATTTTTTTGTTTATTCTGAAGAAACAAAAATTCTATTCTGCTTTTTATAATAGTATAGATGCTTTACTAATATTTATTTTTACAATAAGAGTATTTATTATTTTAGGGGTATATATATTATTTTTTCTGGGAAGCTGTAAGAATGTTACGAAGAATAATCTTACATTTTGGTTGGACGAATATTACATTGATGGGACATTCAAGAGGCGGTGCAATAGCGTTTATCTATACAGCATTTTACACTAAAGATATAAAAAAATTGATTTGTATTGATATAGCTTATCCTAAATTAGAAACACCTGAAAATGCTGTTGAAAATGCTGGTGAAGCAATTGACAGGTAAATTACTACTCGTTTAATAAAAATATTCATCTTTTGTATCTCTGTTTTTGTATATGTACGCTTATTATTTTAATTGATGCCGTGAGAGTATTATAACTTTCTCGCTGTGTGTATTAAAAATAGTATAAATAAATGCTGAGTAATGATGGTTTAAAACATTAAAGCATAGTGGATGTGAATTATTTATCAATTTTATAAATAAGAACTTTGTTCAGTTATAAAATAAAACAATGTGATTTTTCCCACGTTTAATCTGTTATTCTTTCATCCAGATTTATTATTCGATAGTGTTATATATTAATGGGTATTTTTATCATTAGCCAATGCGAAGGTCATTCAATAATAATTAAAGACAAATAACTGTGGATACAAAACAGTTTGTAAGAGGGTTATGATACTTTCAGAACAGTAAGTTGGTAACTCTGATGACTTCTGTTCAGCAGCTCTTTGAATAAAATTGTTTTGGATATAATCTCAAATCTCATTTTACGATGGCGAGTTCTGTTGAAGTTTGCGAACTTGTCGAATAGCATGCAGTGAGCTGTTTTTTGCTTTCTGAAGGTGAAAAATCAGTTAACATTTATTCTTATGTGACCAAACAGTATGGACAAAGTTGTATGAACCATAGAGATTTTTACAAGGGAATAAAAAAATTTAAAGCAGGTTGAATATTAGTGACTGACAAGCACAGTTCTAGCTATACAGTTGAAGTTTCAACTTAAGTGCTTGAAACACATAGACTGTCTCATCCGAGAAAACCGATAGATTACAGTTGAAATTATTATAATTACTAATTTTCAGCTATAATCAACAATTAAATTTTAAGGTATCTCTTTTCTAATTTTTTATCTATAATGTCCTATCTAATTTTCAGCTACCAATACACCATGTTGGTACAGTTCATTACATTATCACTAACAAGTTTAAGTATTGTAAAACAAGCACAAGGTAGTTTCCAAGAGAGTTGACAGATCAGGAGATGAGACTTCGTATGTGCACAGAGCTGAAAGAACAATATCAGAAGGAAAGTGATGCTTTTTATTCAGTACTTAACCTGTAAGACTTAAATTCACCATTATGAACCGGAATCAAAAATACAGATCATGAAGTGCAAACGCATGATTTCACCGGTCATGAAAAAAATTTTGATTTAACTAGCAGGAAAATCATGGAGAAAATCTTTTGGGATATAAAAGACCCAGTTTTTATTGAATTTTCTAGGTAATTAGCAAACAATAAACAGCGCACTACTATGAAATGCTAATGTTTAAAAACCACCCTGGGTCTTCCTCCAAAGGCATCATTTTGCTTCATGATAATGCCCAGCCACACAGCTCAGGTAACTTGAGAAACCATCGACAAATTACACCATAAATTACTACCTCACCCACCATAATTTCCTGACTTGACTTCATCACATTTCCACTTGTTTGGTACACTCAAGAAAGCGCTATGTGATAAGGTGTTTAATAGCAATGATGACTCGAAGAAAATTTACTAAGTTGGCTCTGACATCAAGACAAATACTTCTTTCAGCAGGCATAAATAAACTGATTTAGAGATGGGACAAGTGTATTATTAATATTGTTGAAGATTATGTAGAAAAATGAAAAACAAGTTGCATTGATTAAATAAATTGTTTTATAAACATATATATATATATATATATATATATATATATATATATATGTGTACACATACACACAGTGCATTTGAAAAGTTGTTGCGCAGTGTGTTTTAGAATTATGTGGTGTATTCTGTCCTTTTGGGATTAAGTTGGTTGCTCTATGGGTTCATTGGTTGCAAGACGTCAGTTATTGAGTTGTGATGGAACTTGCTTCATTTCATTTCATTTTGATTTGTTTATTGGAGTCGATCATTGCAGGAAATTAATTGTTTTATTTGGTAGAGGAACGCATTTTTCTCATTGAACATGCGAAGAAAAGGTGACTAGTATACTGATTTAGTGAAGCACAAGTTTTCTGAAAAGTTTCCAAACACTCCTGTTCCTCACCGCAATGCAGTTCAAACTCTTATTAAAAGTTTTGAACAACAGGGTCTGTTGAAGATGTTGATCAAAGTGGAGGACCACCTAAGATAAATGAATAAAAGCTGCTTGATGTTTTGGATTCTATGGTCGAAAGTCGATCAAAGTGTATGTGTAAGTTAGTACACACCAGCAAGATATCAGACTTGCTACCGCACCTAAAGCTTTAAGAAAAGAACTGAAACTTTTCTTTTAAAATTAATGTGTATTCAAGAACTGAAACCTGCAGATCTTGCCTAAAGACTAGATTATTATCATTGGTTTAAACATTTATTGACCAAAATTCTGTAGATATTCTTGACATTAGGTTTTTTACAGATGAAGCGTGGTTTCATTTGGGAGGGTATATTAATTCACAAAATACATCAATTAACCCCCATGAATTATGTAAACAATTTTTACACGAAGGGAAAATTGAAGTCTGGGTCGGTGTGACTAGAACACGCATTGTGGGCTCAATCATTTTGAAAATACAGTTAATAGTGATCGCTTTTGTGCTGCTTGAAAAATGTTCATTAGTCAATTAACAGAACTGGGAATCAATCTCGGTTGGTTCTAATAAGATGGCATCACAGTACACTCAGCTAACAGACCTTTTTTTTAATCTCTAGTATGTTGGAAAATAATTCTGTTATAACATCTGTTATAAATTTGCCAAGGGGGTAGGGGAGGTAAAAGAGTTATCATGGCTCCCAAATCACAAACTCATTCTTAAAGAGTAGAATACATTTTTTTTACTTATTTCTTACTTGATATTTCATATTTTAATATTCACTTTAATTTTCTTCCTGAGTACTAGTCTGTTGAAGGTGAAATCATTGGTAGCCAGAGTTACTGGCTTTTTTATTTTAATGTACTTTACTTTAATTAGATAAGTTTATTACAAAATGAGAAAGGTCTATATATATATATAGAATCTAATATGTAACTGTTTTGCAAATTATTAGATAATATGAAACTAATAAGTTCATCACTGATAATTATATCTATTAGCAATATGAGAAAGTTGATCCATATTGTGAAATATATTTTAATAATAGAGTTAATTTAATATTAACAATTACAATATTGTGAAGCCTTATCATGATGATCTAATTATAAATTATTTTCTATTTGATTAGTTTAATACATTTAATTATCTTAACATTATTACTTAATCAAAGTAAATGCTTTGAAACATATAGAAAGTTATTGAAGAAAGTTATTTATTTCATGTCTGAGCCTTTACAAATTGATTTAACATCTGTAAATTAATTTTATTTTATAAATATATTTATGTATAATATATTTTTATATCTCTGATATTACAATCTCAAATATCAAAGAAGAAAAAAATTATGCATGTTGGAATGGCACGAGTTGTTAGTACAGGAGGTCATCGATAGTTCAAGGTCCAACTGGACCAGTTATGTTTTACCAGTTACTCCGCAATATTTCCCTTGCCAGCATTCTATTGTTGGGTATTAATTAAGTAGACATCCAACCTTAGCAATCCATTGATATAATAAGCTACTCGTTCAGTCATTATAAGAACAACGTATGGAATTTCCTGTAGGCTCGAAATAAAAAAAATTAAAATAAAAAACTGTGCTAGAAACTTCCAATATATCATTTTAATAAATACCAAAACCTCTTATATGCACTTAAATTATATTTATAACACAAAATATGAGATGTGTGAAATGGCAAGTGATAAAATATGAAATCTTTAATGGAAATTGAATCCAGGACCAACTGATTAAGAAATTAGCGTAACGGTGTCAATACTATACTGAATTTGAACAATCAGATTAATGTTCAAGTTCATAAAATTTTTTAATTCATAAAATATCAAAGGGATGAAGAAATCAAGAATAAAGTCTTCATTGACTACTTGATCATCCTTTTAACCTAAATGAAAGGTGAATTTTCATAAGTTTCCTTCTATAAGGTTATCCTAACTAAATAGAATAAAACTAGAATAAATCATGCTAGTAATAAAAAAGATACTTAGATTAACCAATAAAAACAAGTAACAAAAAAATAATGAAACAAAATGAATTTACAGAACTCAAAGTTGATTTAGTAAACTAAAGAATTAAATTTGAAATGGATTACGTAAAAGATAATTTTTTTATTTTTCAAGAAAGCAAATTGAAATAGACAATAAAATTCTTGACTTAAGTGTAAAATTTGACAATGCCTATTTGAAAGGTAGGGAAAATTAAATAAAACAAAAAAAATATGTAATTAAATAGAAATAAAATATTATAATACCTTTAAAAACGATGAAGTGTAAATATTTCACTGGAACAAGTGTAAACAAGACATTTAAAATACGAGAAGAATTTTATGTGTGAAAAATGGAAAGCCTATCTTTGATTTAAACTGAATATCTTCTGGATGAAAATGAGAGATGTTACCATAGCTATGAAGATCAGGAATTTAACATAAATATAGTTACTAAACTCTTCTAATTCGATTAAGCAGTTACATAATCAAATATAATTCAACTAAAGAGTTATAGAGTGCGACTGAGATGGACAGACAGACTGAAAAATAAAAAATGCCAAAAAAAAAACCATTAAAACAGCTATTCCAAAGTGTCTTAGGGTGGTACTGAATCCCACTCACAATTCCTTGAGAGATGAAATCATGTTAGGTTTATAAATTATTTTGCATCAACTAGTAAAAAATATATGTTCCAAAGTATTGCTTTTCCTCCAGTTAGACACTTGAAAATATTTTTCAGAAAATCCCTTACCAGTCTCAGAATTATCTGTTTTGGCAATATTCAAATGAACTAACTAATAACGGGTGTTTTAAAAAGACAAAAATTAATAGTAAGGATGTAAACACACACACACACACATACATACACACACACACTCAGAGAGAGAGAGAGAGAGAGAGAGAGAGAGAGAGAGAGAGAGAGAGAGAGAGAGAGAGAGAGAGAGAGAGAGAGATACACATATACACACACATAACATACATACATATACATAGTTTAAAATTAGGCGTATAATTTATAGATAAGTAAATTTTATGTTACTCTATTTGTCAGTTGGTAACATTGTACTTAAAGTTAGTGACATTTTTTTTATTTTCCTAATGTGTACGTTGCCATCTGTTCAAGAGAACAATAAGCAACCCCCTCTCCCATTGACCAATTAGATGAGGATGATATGTAAACAAGATGTAGTCTTGTACAGACTCAAGCTGACCATTCCTGAGATGTATGGTTAATTGAACCCCAACCACCAAAGTACACTGGTAAAAATTCATATCACTATCTTGTAAAAATTCATATAAAAACAACTAACCTTTACTAAGAGTTGAACCTCAGAATCTTTGACTTTGAAAATCAGCTGTTAAACTACCCATTTGCAACAATGAGTTAACCACTAGAACAGCTTTGGTTACTTATATCGTTTAAAATTCATTCCTTTGTGTTATGTCAGTTGTGTTGTTTTTTTTTTTAAATCAATGTATGTTAATTGTAGAAATTTAATCCATTTATAAATCTTTTAAACATGTGAAAGATTACTTTTAATTGTTTCTAGTTGCAGTTCCTAATAAATCTATGATGTCATATTTAGTATATAAATTTCATAAAACTTAGAATATTCCAAATTAAAAGGTCACGTTTAACAACAAAAGTTTTTGGGGGATATGAAAGCAATTAACTTACTCATTCTTTAAATTTCTTAATAATTTAATTTTTTGGTGCTACAAAATAAGTTGAAATTCCTTTCTTATAACAAAATTGTTATTCATGATTGAAAAAACTTGAAAATGAATTGTGATTTTTAATTTCTTGTTGATGAAAGTGGGATTTAGGTCCTGGATGATGTTTATTTTATTAAAGACCCTTTGGAGAGCTATAAGAATAATCAAAATAGCTAAATAACAAACAATGAAAATCCACAAAATTTTCATAAATGATTAATATACACATATATGAATTTGGTACCTGTTGTGAAATATCTTGCTGTTATGTAATATACCTTTTATTTGTACATAAAAGAGTACATTGTAAAATTTAACTTATTCCAATAGTTCATTGCAATATAAGGAACTTAATAATAGAATTTTAATCAAGATGGTGGCAACCTGTCATGCTGCTAATGAAATATTAGTCATGTCAGAAGAATTGTTTGGTCATCATTTTCAAAACTTATGGTTGCCAAGAGAGCTTTAGATCTTATCTCGCCTGATTATTTTTGTTTCGGAATTTTTTTTTTAGAACAATCCTCATATACTTGATTAACTAAATATTGACAATGAAAGTAGAATTTCATATATTATAAAAAGTGGCAGTAAACATCATGAAATGGGTAATAAACTACATTCAGGTCGGAAGAAATCATATTCAGTTTATATATTATGAAATAAAGGTATCTGTTATATATTTTCTTAATTGAAGTCGTATGTTATAAAAAAATATTTTAAATATATATTATCAAAATTCAAGTTGAATCCTCATTGAAATACAAGGTATGTAAGTGAAACAGAAAAATTTAAAACCCCTTTAAAGAAAATTTACATTTTAATACAAAATTTTCAAATTTTTTTGTTAACTAAGACGTGTCATTTTATTTTTATTTTTTTATATAATGTTTGACAGGTGGGATCATTACAATCTATATACTCTTGTCAAAGATTTTTCATTACTCACTAATATTTGTGGTTACTCAACATACTGCTTGCTCTTGAACAAACCACAAAGAAAAAGGTTGCATACGAATAAATCAGGAGATCTAGCCGGCTAACTAATGTCACCATTTTTTGATATGATATAAATTCAGAAAGAGTTTTCTTAAAGCAATTATAGATACAAGAGTAGTATGACTTAAAAAGCACTATCTTGCTGGAATCATATAATTTGTGTGGTAATTGAATTAATTCTTGCCTCAAAAATGTTGTGACCATGCTTGTGTAACACGCTGTAGTAATGGTTGGTTGTATTTCCTTTATCATCTTGAGAAAAAAATGATTTAACGTAAAATATATGGTGGATTAAGGTTTGTTTAATCACCATTAAAATGCTCCAACATTTTTTTGACAAAAATCCATGTGAGGAACCAAATCGGCGTCTTTTAATTCCTGAATGATTTGAATTTTATAGAGGTGAAAACTTAAGTCCGTATGTAAGATTTGATTTATCGATAGTTCACTGATATTCAATGTTAATGTATGTTTAATCGCAAAGTGTATTAGACTGCATGTTGTGGTAGTTTGAACTCTATCAATGTTTTCTGGCATTCTAATCACTTTTTGCTTTTCCTTTATGTTTTAAATTTAATATGAACCCAGTTTTCTCAAACTTTTTAACTTATAAATTAATTCCATGAATGATATTTAACAAATTGAAAAATAATCTTTGTACAGTTCTTACTGAGTTATAAATTTTATAAAATTATTAATACTGAAAGCATGGTATGAACCTGATTATTGTTGCATGTTTATTAAGTAGCATTAAATAACTGAAAAATATATCATCAAGTGTAGTTTCTTCATAAAAACATCAAATAAATTACAAATCTTTAAAATTTTCCCACTTCACTGATATCCTCTGTACTTCATATAAACAATCCAATTTATTATATCATGTACGAGGGCTATCCAGAAAGTAACTTACATTTTGAAATAAAAAACCAACCAAATAAAAAAAAGAAATTTTATTACATATGTTTGAAAGGGACAATCTTCAACTATTTTTGTACATAGTCGCCATTTAAATTATCATAAAGATGCATAAGCTTTTCAATTCTCAATTCCTTCTCTGTAGAAATCTGCCGCCTTAGATTTTTGGCACCCATCTTGTACAAAACTAATGATAACCAAGCTTTCCCGATACAGTTTCATGCAATAAACTTTGTGAAATTTGGTGGAAATGAAGCGAGAGTTCTCGCTTCATTACGTAATCGTAATGCGGTGATTATTACGAATATTATCGTTGATTTTCATCGTCAGTTTATCAGTCTCAAGACTAGGCTGACCACTGCGGTCCTAATCATGAACATTGGTGCAGCCATTTTTAAACTGAATGCATCATTGCCTAACTCCACCTTTACTCATTATTCTATCTCTGTACATCTCAGAAAGTTGCCGATGAATTTCAATTGGTTTGAGATTTTTTTCCAGTAAAAACCTAATCACCGAATATACCTCACAACTCGCGAGATTTTCTATTGAAGCACACATTCCAATAATTCACAACGAACAATGTAGAAAAATCACATGCTATGACGGCTTGATGTGTGTGAGTGTAGAAATATTTTGACGCCAAGATGGTGGTTCTATCCCCAGCCATCTTCATGCTAGGCACAAAAGTAAGTTACTTTGTGGATCGCCCTCATAATTCTATATAATAGTATAATTTTATATATATATATATATATATATATATTAATCATTCATTATTATTTAAAATAAAATTTTTAATTATATTTATTTATTTTAGGTTTTTGAAATACGAAACATTACCACAATCAAGTATGCCTAGTTATGATTATGCAGAAATGATTGAAATTGTAGAAGATGCTTATAATGGCTCAATAAACACGGATTCAGCAAAGGTATTGATGAATCGTGGTATGAGGCCATCAAAAACACAACGTGGTACATTTACTTTTACAAGAGATCTTAGACTTAAGGTAATTCATATTATTACACTTATGTACTTATATATAATATACAAATATATATTTATAAAATATAATATTTTGATAAGAAAAAATTCAAATTCAGTGAATTATTTTCTTTCATAAGTGGTTTGAACTGCTGAGTGTCTTTTATTTGTTTAAAAAATTGAAGAAATTTTATGGTCGTATTTATGAGCGATGGTGATTTAAAATAAAAACTGACCAACTGATTAATGTACTGGCAAGATAAAGTAAAATTAAGGATGTTTTGAAAGTTATAGATTTTTGTGTGACAAAATGTCTCAATTTTTGGAAGCGATTGTTTAAAGAATGTTTTAATAAAAAACTTTAAATTTTATTAATACTTCCATATAAAAAAATGTAATAATTAAATGGCTTCTTTGAAGATAACCCTTAAGTATATACATGATTTAAACTACCAAGAAAGTAAAAATGACATCTAGATAACAGTCTTGTTGTTACAATTTTCTCATCTAGTTTTTAAACAAAATTTGTTAAAATATTTCTATTTAAATCTCATAAAAAATAAGACTGTACCTAAATATGGCCAGAGACAAGCGAAGCCAAATTTTTCTTTCCAATTATGATTGGATACAATTATAATTTTGACAAGATTTTCACAGAAATAATTTTATATTTATGTTTAAAAATTACAAAATTTTTTTTTCTTTTACACGTAACAACAAAATTGCTATCATTTTACTATTTTGGTAATTTAAATAATTAATATTTAATAAATTATATTACTAGAGGGGAGATTTTGTATTTATATGTATATAGAAGGAGTGGGCGGGAAGTCCCTTTACATTAGTAATGAAATTATTAGGATAGTTGCAGCTTACTTTCTATCAATCTAAAATGTCTTTATGGGTTCTACCATGTTCAAAGCACAGCTGTATGCGCTTCCACGTCTGATTGTTCATCCGTTACAGCATATTATGGGTGATCATTTCAGATGCTAATTGATATATATATATATATATATATATATTGATATATATCCTCCATGATTTCTATGGTGGAGTGGTGGAATCTCGGTATTTCATCATTAGGTCTCGGGTTTGAATCTTGGTCAGGCGTGGCATTTTTCATATGTTACCTTTTTCCATTTTCATATTCCTATACACAAACTTCTTTGTTACTTTTGTGATGAATTAATTCATAAAAAAGACTAACAAAATAATCATGACCTATTTATAATTTAAAAAATTTTAAGAAAATAGTTTAATGGGCTAAAAACACATTCATTAAATAAGTATCATTAAAAAAAAGGAAAGTAAGATACCTTTATTAAATTTTACAGTTTCGATGGGTTTATTGATTTAAATTAACATAACAATTGTATTCTTAACAAAAAAATATTTTAAAACAATCGTATGTATGTGTTGAGGGATTTATTTTTATCCTGAATTTATGGGTTTTCAAAATAAGATTGATGATGTTATTATAAAAAAATGCCAACGTGGTATCCCTGAGGTATATACTTTAAATACCACTCTGTACATACAGAGGTTACAGAAAGTTTTGCCCATACTTCTTAATAGGTGTATTCTTCTTATCAAAAAAAAAAACAAACATATAAACATAGATCTGGAAATGCATTGTTTTCAAAAAATTTAACCCAGATTTTTCTATATACTAAACAACATGGACATAAATTATAGAGCAAAATTAATGGTTTTTGAATTCAATCTTTTTTTTTAAAAACAAAGAAAAAAAATATATATATATATATAAATTTTCCATAATATTTATGAAAAAGGGGAATTTCCGTCAGACTTCCAAAAAAGTGTTATAGTCATGATACCAAAGAAAGCAGGGGCAGATAAATGTGAAGAATAATTAGTTTAACTAGTCATGCATCAAAAATCTTAACTAGAATTCTATACAGAAGAATTGAGAGGAGAGTGGAAGAAGTGTTAGGAGAAGACCAATTTGGTTTCAGGAAAAGTATAGGGACAAGGGAAGCAATTTTAGGCCTCAGATTAATAGTAGAAGGAAGATTAAAGAAAAACAAACCAACATACTTGGCGTTTATAGACCTACAAAAGGCATTCGATAACATAGACTGGAATAAAATGTTCAGCATTTAAAAAAAATTAGGATTCAAATACAGAGATAGAAGAACAATTGCTAACATGTACAGGAACCACACAGTAACAGTAACAATTGAAGAACATAAGAAAGAAGCCGTAATAAGAAAGGGAGTCCGACAAGGATGTTCCCTATCTCCGTTACTTTTTAATCTTTACATGGAACTAGCAGTTAATGATGTTAAAGAACAATTTAGATTCGGAGTAACAGTACAAGGTGAAAAGATAAAGATGCTACGATTTGCTGATGATATAGTAATTCTAGCCGAGAGTAAAAAGGATTTAGAAGAAACTATGAACGGCATAGATGAAGTCCTACGCAAGAACTATCGCATGAAAATAAAAAGAAGAAAACAAAAGTAATGAAATGTAGTAGAAATAATGTAAAATATTAAAATAGGACGAGAAAAGATTATGGAGATAGAAAAATTTTGTTATTTGGGAAGTAGAATTAGTAAAGATGGACGAAGCAGGAGTGATATAAAATGCCGAATAGCACAAGCGAAACGAGCCTTCAGTAAGAAATATAATTTGTTTACATCAAAAATTAATTTAAATGTCAGGAAAAGATTTTTGAAAGTAAGATCAATAAAAACTGAATTTTATTGAAAATCAAACATTAACAAAAATTTTGAAACTGTACCCCTATAAATAGTTAAACAATAAACGTAGATCTTAACAAATTTTTTAAACCTAAAAGCTCAAATCTACTTTTTTTTTTGTTTTACAACTGTTTTCATGGAAACTACAGGAAATAATAATTCTGGAACCCATTTTTTTATTATTTAAGATTGCATATAATACTAATAATTAATTCACTCAATAATTTATATTCGTCATCTTTACATTTAGAACGAGAAATCAGGACGAAATCTTTCATTATCTATAATATGAAAACAGAATGTTTCTAGACCTATGTTGATATGAACTTTTTTCATTATTACGATGAGACGTGTTTAAAATCCGGTAAAAACTTGGTGAAACATTCAAAGTAAAACCTCTCTTTATGGATACCTCCAATCTATTAACTACCGGCAGTACTTTTGGAACCAAGAAATTTTATATTTTATTTTGAGCTCCTATGTTTGGACACTTGTAGGTAGACATGGATACTAAAATCTATGCAGTTTTATAAACACAACTTCTCTTTTCCAGATAATAAAGTGTTAATACAATGAATTTTCTTTGCGATAGTTTAATTATATTGAAAATTAAATAAAATTTAGTTTACTTAAAGTAATGCAAGTTAATCAAACATCACTTACCGTATAAAGTTGTGTCAATATAAGCTTTATTTGTAGAGATGGTATTAATGTAAAGTTTAACTAATAACACAGGTACCAAGAGACTGACTCTAATTCCTAACACACCTCTTACTTATTGCTTTACACTCATTCACCAACCCGCAAAAAGGAAATCTTGCAGGTATCAGTTTCCTACTGGTATTTCCCTATTAAACAGGGTTAACTGCTCGTAAAATTAATGTATTCTATTGAACAGCTGCAGTATATGTTAAACATTTCGTATTATAATAATTTGGGATTATAAGGAAACTTATTTGTATTCTAAGAACGTGTATTTTAATCCACTTTTCCTTTATTTTCTGGATGGATGTAAATTATTCTACTACATTTAAATTTATTCGTGCTATGTTTGACATCTAGGAATATTAATAATACTAATTATATAGTTATTTTTAACTGAAATAATAGTTTTAAGAATTAATAAGTGTCAATTTGTTGAACAGCTCTCATATATGGCAATCCCTATAACCCGATAAACCTTTTTCATGGTAGGTATTTCGAAAGGAAGATTTTAATATACCAGGGTGTCCATAAAGCCTTTCAATGAAAACTATTAGAGTTACAGCTGTGCAGTTTGTGACAAAAGAAAGAAAAAATTATGAGGTAGAGTAGAGGGCACTGTGATCAATTTTTTTAAAATGGTGTCAATCCAGGAGAAAGTGCAATGTGTGTTGTATCACGAGTAGAAATCACCGATTACTGTGTAGTGAAATTTTAGAAGGGAATATGGGCGACCAGCACCTGATAGCAAACGTATCGCATTGCATGATGTGCAAAGTTTAAAGAGAGTGGAAATGTAGTTGACCTGCAAATAGGGTGGCCATCTGTTAGTGAAGAGCAGGTCAAGGTTGTGCAGCAAGTATTTCTACATAGTCCCTCAAAATCTACCTGTCATGCATTTTGTGAACTAGGGATTCGTCGGTCAACAGTGCATAAAATTTTACACAAGAAACTAAGGTTGCATGCATATAAAGTTCATATATTGCAACATCTACAGCCAGACGATGGCTCTCATCGTGCTGCCTTTGCAACCAGATATTTTACAACGCATTAATAATGACAATAAGTAGATACAGCATGTGTATTTTTCAGGTGATGCTACTTTCCACACCTCAGGGAAAGTAAACCGGCATAATGTGAGAATATGGAGGTCAGAAAATCTGTACTTTACCAGGGGAAAAATGAGAGATTCCCCAAAAGTGAATGTGTGGTGCGATTTGATAAACAACAGAATCATTGGTCCCTTTTTTTTATTGAACAATCGATAACAGCTAACATTTACCTGGATATGCTGCAACACTTTGCTATACCTCAACTAAATGCCTTGTAACTTTGGGTGGTTTTCCAGAAGATGGCACACCACTGCATTGGGAATTAGTAGTTGGAGATTTTCTGAATGAATCATTTCATGGCAGATGGAATGGTCCTGACGATCCCACACCCTGGCTACCACGGTCACCAGACATAACTCCTTTCAACTTTTTCCTCTGGAATTGTGTTAAGGACAGAGTCCATGTAGCATCCATACCTGATCTGGACACATTGAGACGGAGAGTAACTGAAGCTGTTGCAAGTGTTACCAAAGAAATATTGACCAACACATGTCATGAAATTGATTATTAGTTGGACATTCTATGAGCGACAAAAGACGCACACGTAGTTTATTGACATGGTAAAAAAAAATTTGATAATTTTTTTCTTCACGGAAAGATTTTATGGACACTCAGTATTATTATGAATTTTAATATACATAAATTTCTTCAATTTGTATAATTTTTTTTTAAATTGTTTCAGGTTAGCAGTACAATAACGATGATTCCGAAAGAATTTTCATTAAAATTTGCAGAAAATATAAAATGTGACTATTTAAATATTCAAGCTAATCAAGGAAATTATGTAAATAATAAACTGTACGATGATATATTAAGGATAATAAAGGATAATGCAAAATATTACGAACATCATAAAGTTGAAGGAACACATCATTTACATTTAAATACTCCTGAAAATGTATCAGATATTATATCAAAATTTTTACTACGATGATTGTATAATTTTAAATAATATTGTAATAGATTTTTTTTAGAATAAATTAAAAAAAATTATATGTTTACATAGCAATCCATAAATAACTCTTCAACTTATTTATTTATATGCTAATACTTTTCCTTTAGTATACTTAATTATTATTCTAGCTGTATTAGCCGATATCTGTAGTAATTGATTTTAAAAAATTACCCTTTTTATAATATTATGTGCGAGCGGATAATTTTTTGAAAAAAACTTTTTTCACCCAAAAAAAATCCTAACTTTTTATATTAGAATTCTTAAAAAAGCTTTTTTTTAATGTTATTTTTAAGCCTAAAATAACTGTTTTTATAAATGAATTTTTATGTATGTTAGCCTTTGAAGCTTTATAATTTCAGTGATGTTTTGGGCAAAATAAAAATTTTACTGGAGCATCTTATCAAAAAGGTTTTCTTACAAAAGTTGAAGCCCTTTTTAAAAAAAATAATCAAATGAAAAATCTTTGAAATTTTTTTTGTAGCTATTTACTGCTTCAAAAAATGAATTAATGAAAGATTTTTACATTAATATTTTCCATATCAGTGAGTCTTTAAATGACTATAAAAATTTTTCCTCCATTCCTTTGTTATAGTTTGTGGCAATGAAAAATTGTTTTTTGAATTTCGTAGAAGTTTAAAAGCTCAATGTATACTACCCCTTGCATTTAAAATGTGAAAATATTTACGTTTAATTATCCCCAAAATTTCTAGTGTATTTACAACAACAAAAAAAAATGGCAAAAAAATGTATCCTTCCTAAAAAATCACATTTAAATTTATTTAAAATTATGACTGTATAGTTTTTATTTTTTCAATATGTTTGACTGTTTTTTTTTAAATTTAATATTGCCACTTTGAGACTACTTTTTAAATATTAATTTTATACAATTATTGCTCCTAGAGAGTAAGAAAGCCCTGGAAATCAAAATTTTTCTTGCAATTCTTAATTATAAATTTATTTAAAAAAATTTTAATATTATTAATTCAAGACTCTCTATTTGGAAGTCGAGTGAATCTCCACCAAAAACTAAAACAACAGTGAAAAAAAACCACAATTAAATGACAAACAGGAATTATTTACAATAATGGTTAAGCTTCTTATGAAAGGTCACATGTGACCTTCCCCTTCACTAATGAAACATACACTTATGTGATAACCGCTTGGTAATACGGCTTTTGTATACATTTTTCTTTATATAAAAGCTATTTTCACCATTAAATATACATTAATTGAGTCATTTACTTGTTTTTACTATCCCGCAAAATGAAACCGTCAATTTTATTCTTCTCTTACAGCAATAAATGTACATTTTGTCACAGTAAAATCACATATTTTACTCTTTTCTCATTAAGAAAAATGAAACCGCCATTTTTCCATTTATATTTCTTTAGATGGTGCAAGCTGTCAGGGTTTAAGAAATACTAGGATATATATAAAAATATTATTATGAAAAAAACTGTTTAATAAATTGCACATAAAAATATAAATAAAATAAATATTACCAGTTTTGTTACTTATTAATATTTAAAGAAAATTTTTTCAGTAATTATTTTTATTTTTTTATTCAATTTTATAAGATTTTATGTCTAATTTAGAGATTAAAAATATCTATAGCTGTAAAGTTAAATTAATTTAAACATCAGGAAAGCATTTTTGAAACTATATGTTTGGAGCGTAGCTTTATATGGAAGTGAAACTTGGATGATCGGAGTACCTGAGAAGAAAAGATTAGAAGCTTTTGAAATGTGGAGCTATAGGAAAATGTTAAAAATCAGATGGGTGGATAAAGTGACAAATAAAGAGGTGTTACGGTAAATTGATGAAAAAAGAAGCATTTGGAAAAATATAGCAAAATGAAGAGACAGATTTATAGCCCACATCTTGAGGCATCCTGAAATAGTTGCTTTGATATTGGAGGGACAGGTAGGTGGGTAAAATTGTGCAGGCAGGCAACGTTTAGAATATGTAAAACAAATTGTTAGGGATGCAGGATGTAGGGGATATACCGAAATTAAATGATTGGCACTAGATAGGGAATTTTGTAGAGCTGCATCAAACTAGTCAAATAACTGAAGAAAAAAAAGACAAAAAAGGAAGATAAAAAGTATATTTATCAAATAAGTTTTCTAATTATTTCATAATAAATTGATGATATTCATTAGAAAGCTTCTTATCAATTAAATTGCCAAAAATTTTCGGTATATTTGGAAAGTTTTTGCTATGAAATAAATGTTGCATGATGACCAGCATAGCTGGTCATCAAAACAGATACAATTTACACAGACAAATGAAGAATTAACTTCACAGATGACGTAAACATTAAAAATGATTGAAATGGAGAAGTTTTTTGATTGGATCATATGTCATGGATTCATAAGTTTCATTTTTTTACTTAAATAATAGAGAAAATTCTTATTTATTCTTAACATCCTAGATTAAAGTTTTTTAAAAAGTAATAATGAAAAATCTAATTGCAGGTAATCAGTATGGAATCTGATAACCTAATACAGAGTTCAAAATTCTGAAAGATATTTTCGTAAAATAATACTGGTGTACCAGATTTAAACGTAAAAGTTTTTTGAATAAATGTTATTTTTTTTAATTGATTTAGATATAAAAATTCTTTGAACGAGGGGCAGCTGAAATGTAATGCACAATGGAACATAACAGAACAAAATGTTGCACAAAGTGCTAGAAGCTGCCATCTTTCATTCCCTTTCTACTAACATTTCAAAACTCACTGACCCATGCTGTTACATTTTCTGTCACTCACCATTGTTACAGAATTTAGTATACTGGTTATGTCTACGTGTAGTGACTGAATTTTTAACCGTGGAAACTAATGACATTCATTTTCATCTAAAAATGGTGATAAAATTGTTGATCTAAGAAGTACGAATAGTTGGGGAATAAAATCTTGTACGACTGATGAATCACTTAAAAATTTATTGCTACCCAGATAGGCGTACCAAAAGAACAATAGAACATATTGCACAAATCTCTTTGAAATGGGTGCCATGCAAAACTACAGAAAGAAGAAACATCAACAAAAGGAATTACTGAAAAAAATCAAAATATTGCCCTTTACAATGTTGAAAAGGAAGTCATTTCTTTTTCAATATTGTTACAAGAGATGAAACTTGGGTACATCATTAGCATCCAGAAGAAAAATGGCAGAGCATTGATTACCGGCACTACGGTTCACCAAAATTAAAAAATAAATTCAAAACAACTCTATGCAAACAGTGTCACTATTGTTCTAGGATTTCAAAAATGTGTGTGTAACCTGAAAACCAGATTGACTGTAAATTTTGTGTGATACATATAAGCGTTAAAAACATATTACGAGACTTGCATGTCATGTTCAATAATCTGTAGAGCTGATTATCCAATGGGGTAATGCTCAACTGCACACATTGCATTTATACATATCATCCTCACTCATCCTCTGAAGTAATACCTTATGGTGGTTCTGGAGGCTAAACAGAGAAAGAGAGAGTACCCGATAGTATAACACTATGTGGAACAATTTACTGAAGTATGATATTTTAATGCGATCAAATTTAAATAACATCTTAAAAAGTGAATAATCAAATTATGTTAATGTAGTTTTGGCATAATGTATGTTCTTTCAAATTTTGGTAATCGGTGAATGTTATGCCAGAGAAAGTTACTATATTAATGTCGTTGAAGGGTATGACATAAAGGACAGTATGGATTTGAGTTTTGGATGTAGTCAACTGATTTACCTTGGTTTTATCAAAATAGAACTCAATTTTTTGTTATCACTGGTTGTTTTTATATTCAATAAATAAATAATTTTCACTTACAATAAGTACCAGTATTTTTAATGTTTTTAAAAATATTATAATTGGGAATTGAATTCTTTCAGCACTCTTTTTTTACTTCAACTCTCTGAATTTGATGTTAAAAAACTAAAGTTTTTATGAAAACAAAGATTTGTGATAAAATACAAATCAAATGATGATAATGAATGTGTTAAAACATTATATGCATTGTTGTTTTTAACAATGAGTACTTAAACAATTGAATAAATGAATGAAGTATATATATATAAAAACAATTTACTAGCCATTAACAACAAATTTTAAAGACTTTTTATGAGAAATATAAGTGATCATAAAATAACAAATTATATATATACACAAGTATATATATATATATATATATATATATATATATATATAAAGAAAAAATGTAAGTATAAATAAAGAAAAAATGAAAGAAAAAAGTGATGAGTTGTTAAGTTTAATATATAGTAATATAAATGACTGGTGGCATTAAACAACTGTAAAATGCAATAAAAGTAAAATGAATAATTTTCTTATATAATAAAAAATAGTAATGAAAGAAAAAATGTTATTTATAATTTGATTATTGATTAGAATTAATTTTGATTTTTCTGTATCAATTTAGGGATTCCAGGTAACAAACAAGTAGATTATGCTGCCAAAGAAGGGTGTATTCAACCTCCTTTCACCACCCGAGTTACTACCTTTGATTTTATTAATCGTGTAAAGTGAGCAAGGTGGCAAAGTGACTGGGCGACTACAATCGATAATAAACTCCGACGGATTAAAGACTCAGTGTTGCCATGGGGCTCCTCTTGCAGAAAAACTCGTCGTGAGGAAGTGGTCCTCTGCCGGTTACGGATAGGACATATGAGGATCACACACGAGTACCTAATGTCGGGAGGAGTCGCACCCCTATGTACAAGATGCAACTGCCGCATGTATGTGCACCACGTTCTCGTGGACTGTATATGTTATGCGGCGTTGCGTCGTAAGTTTAATCTACCTAGAAACATCTGTGATATCTTGTACAATAATAGCTAAATTTTAGACCGGATGTTTCTGTTTTTGCATAGGGGTTACTGCAAAAAATTTAATATTATCATATATATTTTTATGCTACAGGGGTTATTGATAATTTTTAACCTTTACTTTCAATTTTGATTTTTTTGGTTCTATGTCTTTAATTTTATTATCCAAGAAGGGAGCCTTTTGCACAACCTATCGGAATTAGGTAAGTTTTATATAGTTTCTTTATTCTATTAATTTAACTTTCATATTTTAAAGACTTTGTCTGCGATATTGGTTTAGAGTTTTATTTCACTTTTTTGACTTTTGTTTTAATAAAGATTTATTATATGATTAATATTAATTTTACACCTTATAAGTTTTATTATTTTGTAGCTATTTTACCCTTTTATTAATTCAAATTCTGGACGATGATAACGCTCAGGCGTTTTTCGCCCCCAAACAAAAAAAAAAAAGAAAAAATCAATTTTTTATAATTTTTAATATAAAAAAAGTTTAATTACTTCTTAATAATGTAAAAAGTAATTTGTTAAAAATATATTAAACTTAAATATAAAAGTAAAAGAGTTATTTAAAATCAATAAAAGAATTTTGTACAGTAGAACATAAATTTTGGAGTGTGATTCTCTATGGAACTGAAACACATGGACGATTAGAAAGGTAGACAGAAAACTAATAAAGGTTTTTGAGTTGTGGGTGTGGCGCAGAATTATAAATGTCAGATGGCAAGACCGTATAATAAATGAAGAAGTATTAAGGAGAATTGGAAGAAACAGGAAAATGGTAAATGTGATTGAATATAAAAAAGGAATTCACTAGGACATTATATGAGAAGAAGGTGTTTTTTTAGTGGATGCGATAGAAGATTCTGTGATTGGAAGGAAAGGAAGAGATTTCAAATGATGAATGGAATTTTGGAAACAGGAAATTATACCAAAACAAAGAGATTAGCAAAGAATAGAACAAGGTGGAGAACAGCTGCTGTGACAGGACCTGCCCTAATGGCAGAACATTATGAATGAATAGAAGATAAAGAAAGAGAGGTTATGATGAAAAAAGTAGTGAGACAAGGATGTAATAAATTCCCATTGTTTAATTTGACTCCAGTAACATTTTTAATAAATTATCAAAATATTTAAAAAATGTTTCCACCCGAGAATGATCTAAATTAAATAAACATTTTTTTTTTATAACAAAATAAATATTATTTCTATAGATGATTTTTGAAAAAATGATTTTTAAAAAATAAAATTAAAAAAACTTGTTCTACATCCCACGCAACATTCATAAATACATATTCAAATAATTTTTAGTAATATCTAAATTGTAATCTATATTGTATTTATTTTTAAAATTTATTATTTTTATATATTTACCTAATATATTTATTTTCATAATGTTTTATATTTCTGCTAGGATTATCATAATTAATTTGAGTTCTATTTTCTGCTCTTCCTAGCAGTGTCACTCTAATATTCTTAAAAAGTACCTCCATTCTCAAAATTCAAAGTAAAGTGATAGTTATGAGAATGAAATAAATTTTTCAATAATGTATTTATTTATAATAATTTTTTTAAGTATGGCTCGTTGGTATAAGTATATAATTATAGTTAATATACAAAAAGACAACAGTTGAGTATACCAAATTGATAGGATGTTTACGTTGACGTAATTTAAAAATATATGACGACCAACTGTTATGTTTTTATGCAAATATCATAATTTTTTTACAAATTACACGTGAAGTTGTAATAGGATGAATATGAGAGTTCCTGAAGATTGAATTTAATTCTGAAAGTGCTTGATAACATTGAATTCAATTGTTGGTAAGCGGTTTTTTGTATATTAACTATAATATATATATTTTTGGTGTACCGAGAAATATAGAAATATATACTATGCGGAAAAAAAGAATCTCTTTCTTTGGTCATCTCATAAGGACAACGAAAACAAGACTGTCAAGAAATATCATTGAAAAGCTCTGGTTCCAAAAGCTAGAAGTAGGATGGATCAAAGAAATTAGAGAAGATATGAAAGAATTGGGAATTTCCCTGACTGACCTACAGAATAAAACGGTAAAAATTACAAAGCTAAAAGACAAAAGCATTAGGTTTAAACAAAAGACAGACAAACGACAAAATACAACGAAGAGGGTGTTTACAGATGAAGAAAAGAAAGCAAGATCTGAACGAATGAAGAAATACTGGGCAGCTCGGAAGAGTAAAATAACATGCTTTTCTCAGAAAAGATCCAACTAAAATTGACTTAAGTGGTCCCATGTTGGCCGTAAAAGCATAATAATAATATATATTTTTAAAATAATTAATATGGAATTTCATCATTTCTATTTTTTATTTTATAATTAATTCTGTATACTGATCTCATCAAGGTTTTGCAAATGTACCATCAAAGCAAATGTTGGGAACAGTTCCTTTTGTTTTATTCCTTTACCATTCTGATATAAAACTCTATTGTTATCCTAAAGACATACTATTTAATAGTTTAATGATATGGTACTGATCTGTAATTCACATAAGCGATACGTATATAAAAGAAGTTTGAGAACCATTATTCTACAGTTTTGTGTCTGCCTGTATGTATTTATAATTTAATCTGTATCCAATTTTTTTCACTCAGTATTTAGAACTATCACTACACAATTTGTATTCTCCTGAGCTGCTGTTAATTTGTTAAATAATCTTATGTACTTTGTTTATGTCTTGTAATAAAGATAAAAATTTGATCAAAATAATATGCAAACAAAAACAAACTCAATAAATATAAAATATTTTATTCGATTACATTATTCAGGGTTTTCATAACCTTTTTAAAAAAGTATTATCAAAACTTCACAAAAGAAGATGCGTAGATAATTAGCTTAAAAAAACTTTTAGAAGAAGTTACATTAATGTGAGAATAAATCATTTATACGTCATTTTTTAAAAATTTTTATGTGTTATCATGAATCATGATATTCAACGTTAAATTTCTGTTTTATTTTTCTTTTCTTGGTAAAACAAGTTTATGGTACATTCTACATATATATCTATACAAAAATTTATGTAAATATAAATGTTATCTAGATTAATAGACTATGTTAATATTAAAATAATTAACTGCAAAAAATAATTCAAGGTAAATTGTTTTTAATTATTTATTAATGCATTTATGTACTTCTAAATCAGGTTACATTATTTGTTGTGTCTAAAAAATAATATTATTCATAACCGTTTATTTATATAATTAACTTCAATCAACACCATCTGGTGTTGTTTTTATTAACTACAAATATTTTTTTAATAATATAATTTGAATATATTATTAAAAATTTATGCAATTTTTTTTTGTATAACTTTTATACATTAAAATTTAATAAATAAAATATAATTTTATAAATACGTAACAAAATCTATTACCAAATAAAAAAAAGACAAAAAACTATTACCAAATATTGCTACTTTGGCATTGTACAGATGTAACACACATTTGTTTACATAGATAGTGGCATACATTTATTTACATTTTTACATTTTGTGGCATACTGATAGTGTCTTAATATTTATCCAAAGATGTTCCACGTTTAAATCCTGATTAAATATGTTATTTTTTACATATTACAAAATTCCTGCGTATTCCAGTTTGTAAGTTGACTTCACAAAGGATCTAAAAATTCTACTAAATCCCATTCGCGTAACTTCAGAAAACTGGGAATACAGGCATTAAAAGACAAAAAAGTTCATTATATAACAAGATGTCCTAATCTAAATTTAATAAGACATAACAACCGAATATAGGGTAGTGAAAACCCTCATGAAATTTTGCAGCACATTCGTGATAGCCCTAAGGTCAATGGTTTTTGTGCCCTAAGCAAACAAACAAAGACTGTACGGCCTGCTCTTCTTCCACGAGACAATGATAAATGGTATCGTTTACCTGAACATGATTCAAAATGTTCTAATAATGATGACCAAGACGGACACCATTACTATCACCAAGATGGGGCACTACCTCACACCTCACCACCGTCTAAAAGTCCAAAATTTTCTTCATACTTGATTCCAGGTTGGTGAACTGGTCATGAAGGACGAATTGCATAGCCATCTAGTTCCCCAGATTTGACCCTGCTAGATTATTTTTTGTGGGGTTTCATTAAAGGTTGGGCTTATGTACCACCTTTGCCAGCTGATCTTGTTAGCTAAGACTTTGAATTAATGCCATAGCTGCAGAGGTAACGCACAAATTGCTAGCAACAGTCTGGAATGAAATTGACTTCAGGTGAGATGTATGCCGCATTATAAATGGAAGCCATATTGAACCAAATGAATGTTGGGTGACAAACTTGAAATCTATGAAACAAGACCTTAACCGAATCTTTAAGGTATATCAATAAATTTTTAATTAAGAGTTGTGAAGTCCTTTTTTGAATCACCCAGTATATGGTTGTTTTAAAAATTGGACAAAAAAGTGAGGTGATAAGAATGACTACAATTTTGACCATAAGAAAAATTTATTCAGACATGTATAAAAGTAAAAATAAGAAAAACTTCCATTTCCATCAACTCCTCATCCCCAAAAATAGAAATTTTTATAGTTTTGTTTTTAAAACATTAAACTTCAAACATTTGAAACTTGGCTCTTGTCTAGTTCTGGTGAATCTAACTCAAATGGATTGAAATTGAAAAATAACCAATATTAATCTTAAAATTTTTGAAAGTTCGTAGAACTTTCAATGCTCAACATATTACTGTTTGTTATAAAAACTTTTTTGCTCAGATTTTTTATTGTACTGTACTTTTGTATTGAGATTGCCTGATAACCACCATCAAACTGATCAGATTGGTGTATGTATGTTATTTTCCAACTTCATTAACAACTACATATATTTATGTAAAATTAGATATTATTAATGGTATTTTAGTGGAACTGTCAGAAAATTTGTTAAATTATGAAAGTAGATCTGTGTGTCTGTTCATACAATAAAAGTAAAAATTTCTATTCTTATTTCAGCAAAACAATAAATTTAAAAATAAAAAAAATTATTTTGATTATTTTTCTGATTATAAAAACTTCATATGTGGGATATTTTATTTAATTTAATAATTATCAAAAACAGTTTAAAAGTAGAAAAGATTTTTAATAAGATACATATAATAAAACCTAATTAAATTCATAAAATCATAATTCATACACTGAAAATAAGCAAACACAATAATTAAATAAAACAATTAACAACAGTTCAATGAATGAAAAAACACATCTAAAGAATATACGCAAATATACTAAACATCCACCATATTTTCTAAAAGATCATATTTTTTCTACTGAAGATGCAGAAAAACATTTGAAACCCTCATCAATAAAAATTGAGTTATATTGCCCAATAATGTTTATAAAAATTTAATATAACTTAAAATAATTTATATATTTAATTTTACTTACATTCAGTGTTGAAGATGTTGTTCAATTCTTTTTAGATGTTATTTAATTTATACAGATGGAATACAGCTGGATAATAATCCAGCTGGGACTACTTAAATTCCTCCTTTACTCTCGGCGAACCTGAAATAAAAATTAATATATTAATTATGTATTTATATGACTTATCATCTTTAAAATTGGTTTCATCCTTATCTAATATATCAGATATTATATAAATCCTAGGTGAGGTGAAGTAAGCAAAAGGTATGATGATAAGTTCATTTACTTTATAGAATTAAACAAAATTCTGAATAATTAACGATCAGGTATAAAGATAGCTAGAGCCTCCTACCAAAATACATCACGGATAATTCTTTTCATTTGTTCTCAGATCTTTAGTACGGATAAAATGAAGGTTTTGCTAAATCCAGTCTAAAAAAAAAAAAAAGAAAAAAGGTTCAAATATAAGAAAAAGTAATATATATAAAGAAGAAACTATGCTATTAAACAAAGAAATATTTCACTAAGTTTATTTATACATGAGCATATTCTACCTACAATCTTTCATGAGATCTGGGCATTTTTATTTAGAATATATGTTAGTACATACAGAATATATACATGTAAAAATGGATTCAAATGTTATAAAAGCTCATTCTAAGTGTAATTTTAAAAAATCAACAAAGAATAAAATTAATTAGTAATTGCATCAAACTCTCTCTTTTTGCGTTTAGCCTCCAGAATGACTGTAAAGTATTACTTCAGAGGATGGATGAATAAGGATGATATGCATGAATGTAAATGAAGTGTAGTCTTGTACAATTTCAGGTTGACCATTCCTTTCTGTACATTCAGATCTACAATTGAAACCAAACCACCAAAGAACACCGGTATCCATGATCAAGTATTCAAATCCATATTAGGATATGGATATCCATATTAGGTAACCTTTATTAGGACCTTAGAACTCTCGACTTCAAAATAAGCTGATTTGCGACGAGTTAACTACTAGAACAGCCCAATAAAATCAGTCACAAGTAACTGATCACCAGAAAACTAAATAATGTTTAAATTTAATCAATACAAATATAGTTCTGTATAATGTTACATTTTTATAAAATTAAAAAAAAAAAAAATACATATTAAAAAAACTTTTATGTAAGTATTTATTAACAAATTAGACAAGTTCAGTGTTATATTCCTTCATATAATTAAAAAAATCCCTTTCGACACGCCAGAAGGCAGATGTAGATTTCACTGATGCTTATTAGAGGATAAAACACAGTTAAGAAAAACTTCAAATTTACTCAATACAACAATAGTTGCATGTGAAAAAAGTTTCACATGTTTAGCATTCCACAAGCCACATCTTAAAATTCTAGCAACATTTTGGTTATCTCTTGCCGTAAGGGTTGGTCATATCAAAAATTGTAACAGACAAAAGTTTTAGGTAATGTTTAGAAGACTAATGATCACTTTAAACCGATTCGATACTGTGCCTATTAAGTGAGGTATGATGGGGTCTTTGAAACCCCATTTTTTCAACTCTCTGGACCAATGGTTGGTGATATAAAAAAAATTTACTTAGATAGGTTTTATACCCTTATCCAAAGAATAATAGGAACTTTAAACGTATTTAATATTTTACTTTATAAAAAAGTTATAGTGATATTTTGTTTTTTTTTTTAAAACTCCCCATTTCCACCACCATGTTTCGATTTTGCTCATTAACGAACTTGATTGAGATTTTGGGTCATTATATTTTATGTATCAATATGAAAGTGATTGGCGCAAAATTTTGGAAGTTATCTTGTCCACAAGAAAGTGAATATATATATAAAAACGTTTGTGCTGATGATGATTTTTGGGTCTGGGGGATGTAAAATGTATGGATGTAAAATATATGGAAATTTTCTGGAAGTCGAATTATAGTATCCATTACAATAGTTAGCTTTATTATGAAATCTACCTAAATAAAAAACTAAGATCAATTAAATACTCATGACAAACATGCTACTGATGCTAAAATACAGTAAAAAAAGAATTATGCATGAATGAGAAATCATACTTCCCTTTAATAAAACCTTTGTTTGTTATCAGTTAGGCGATACTTATATGTTAAATATAGATTACAAGATGCATTTTTGTTGAAGTGTATATACTGTAGTATATATCACAAAAGAAAAGCTTTTGTTTTTTTTTCAAGAATTGTATCATACAAACCAGAAGATGGAAAAAAGGAGTTTCATATGTATTAAATCTTGTTACCTTTTATGTAATAATTATAATTAACAATTTCTTTGAATAAATCCTAAAAAAATGACTGTAAATTACATACACAGTATCCTGTTTTTATTTCGTTTTCCCATTATACAACCAATGTTCCACAACTTAAGTTAATAGATTATATAAAAACACTACTGTTACAATATACTCTCTCTAATCTCAATGGCAAAGGGATAGAGTCTCTACCTTTCATCTGGAGGTTCTGGGTTCGAATCCTGGTCTGGTAAGACATTTTCTACATGCTGCAAAATTTATTATCATCTATTGCCAGCTATTATACAGTACCAGTCAAAAGAAAAAATATAGAGGAGGTAATATAAAATATTCACTACATCTATATTAAGCGAGCAACAGATGTAGATATTTGATTGTGTAAAAATATATATAATTGAATAATAACAGTTTAATCTGTAGCTGAAATTTTTAACAATTATTGTATTTAATGTTGTGATCATAGTTTTAATTATGGGAAAAAATGAGGGTTGAAAAGTAAAGAAAAGAAATGAAATTTTCATTAAATCTAATTATTATTGTAATAATAATTGTATTATTGTAATGTTGATCATCTATTATACAAGGGATAACAGTTGTAGCACTTCACAGTGCTGCAGAAGGAAATAATTGTAGACAAAAATGAAACTGGAACAACATTCTACACTAGAGTAGCTTCGAAGATAGCACTAACAATATTGTGGCAAGATCATCCATTTATCCTTATAGATTCCATCCATTTATAGAGCCTTTATGATTCTATCGGTTAAAATTGGATTCTTAAATCCATACTTAAGATCTGTAAAATCATCATCAAAACTAGAACTATTCCTATCTGGTTGTATAATGACTTAATTGTTATCAAATAAACTCATGCCTTCTAAAAATTTAATAAATGCTAGTATACATTTACTTAAAAAATTTTTAAAACAAGATTTTTCGTTACAGAAAACTTCAAAATATCGATTTAAGAAAAAAAAAACTTTCCTATATTACTAGGTCAGGGCTCGCTTTGCTTGTCCTTCTGGAAGACTTTCCGAAGAAAAGTAGCCAGAGGACTTTCAGGATACAATAATGGTACTAATAGAAAAGAAAAGAAATACAAAGAAGTGTGAAGAACATAGAATGATTAGTGTAATATTACATGCAACTAAGGTATTATTAAGGGTTTTAATTAAGAGGATATATAATACATCAGATGACAGTATTGAGGAAGAACAGTATGGTTTTAGAAGAGATGTTGGAACAACTGACGCTATAGGGCTGCTAAGAGTAATAGGTCAGAGACACATGGAAAGAAGGTGGAGAGTGTATGTTGAATTTGTTGACCTACAGGAGGCGTTTGACAGAGTTAGATGGAATAAATTACTGCTAGATTTGGAAAAGAAGGGAGTTGACTGGAAAAAGAGGTGCATAATAAAAGAGCTGTACTATAAGTAAACAAAAAAAGTGAGGGTAAGAGAAGAAATGACAGGAAGGATACGGGTTGGAAGGGGAGTCAGAGATGTTACATGTCACCGAATATATCTAGAAGAAATAATTAAATGCTATCTGAATGGGAAATAAGGAATAAAAATCGAGGGAAGAAGAACAGAATGTATATGTTTTGCTGATGACAGCCCAAGTAAACTAAATGAAATGTTTGATGACTTAAATGAAGTTTGCCAAAGTCAGTGTATGAGGATAAAGAAAAAGAAGATAAAATATATGATATTAAGTGGAAAAGAAGAGAGGATTAAGGTAGGAAATGAAGTTTTAGAGCAGGTGAAGAACTTCTAGTACTTAACGAGTTTTATAATTTATGATCTGAGTTGAACAGTAGAAATTAAACAAGAGTATCAAGAAATAAGCAAGCATTTAATAAGAAGGGAAGACTTCTATGTGGAAAGTTAAACTTAGCGTTAAGGAAGAGATTAATGAAAAATTTTTTTTGTAAGTGTGATGTTTTATGGAGCTGAAACATGAATGATGAGAAAAGCAGACAGAAAACAAATTGAGGTTTTCGAGATGTGCGCGTGGTACAGAATGATAAATGATAGATGGCAAGACCATGTAACAAATGAAGTATTAAGAGAATCGGAAAGAACTGGAAATTTGATTGAGTATAAGGAAAAGGAACTGGCTAGAACATTTTATGAGAAGAAGGTGTTTTTATTAGTGGATGCGATAGAAGGCTTGGTGAATGGAAATAAAGGAAGAGGAAAAAAGAGATTTTTCAGATGATGAGGATTATGGAAAAGGAAAATATGTTGAAACAAAGAGGTTAGCAAAGAATAACACAAGGTGGAGAGCCGCAGCCATGACAGAATCTGGTCAAATAGCAGAACACTATGAATGAATGAATTTCCATTATTCTAGAATACCTTATAGAAGGTGTTTTTTATTAGTGGATGCGATAGAAGGCTTGGTGAATGGAAATAAAGGAAGAGGAAAAAAGAGATTTTTCAGATGATGAGGATTATGGAAAAGGAAAATATGTTGAAACAAAGAGGTTAGCAAAGAAAAACACAAGGTGGACAGCAGCAGCCATGACAGAATCTGGTCAAATAGCAGAACACTATGAATGAATGAATTTCCATTATTCTAGAATACCTTATATCTCAAGAAGGAATCAAGGTAGAAAATGGATAATCAAATATTTTATAAAATTTATAGTCTATTATTTTTATATCAAGAATGGAAATCAAAAATGATATCAGGTCATTGTTCAAAAGGAAAAATTAATAACTTTACCCCCAAGGGGATTAGGGTCCTTGATCTATGGTATAAAACCTTCCCTAGGATAACACGAATGAATCCTGCAAAATTAAAAGTAATCGGTCAGGTGGTTGTTGTTGCTAATGCTGTTGCAAATAGGCAGACCACTACAAACTTTTGCATTTATATATTAGAGATATTATAAAATCTATTGACCTTCATGATAGAGTGGTAATATTTATGATTTTCATCAGAAAAGTTCTGGGTTCAAATCCTGGTCAGATTTCACATGTTTCATATACTATGAAATTGTAATTAGGATTGGGTGTTTTATCAAATAATATAGTCTATATTAATAGAATAAAATAACAGAAAATAGTACTGAAAATAAAAAAAAATGTATTGACTTTCCTTTTTAAAAATAATAATATCCAAAGAACAAAATAAAATTTTATTAAAAAAAATAATAACTATATAATAATAAGTAGAATAAACTACTTACACTTTTCTTTTATAGTAATTTAATTTAATATTAATTATACATGAAAAAAAATTCAAATTGCTAATAAAAAACCGGTTTGATTTTTTTGTTGTTGCAGATATATAAACGTTTAACGTTTAATCAAATGTTTATAAACCAGTTCAAACCAGTTTAAAGATCACTGTAGCATACAAATAAATATTAAACACAGTTATAAAGAAATACATTTGAGTGAGAGATTCTAGAAGTTATAATAATAATAATAATAATCATGCTGAGATTTAACCTGTACTAAGAACCTAACCTAACCTAACCTAAGACAACACTATAGTATGTTAAGCGAATTATTATATACAACACTGTTAGCCTACACCGTACTAGTTCACAAAAATAATACGTTATTTTCACTTCATTATTTATCTGTCTGTATTGATTACAATTAAAGTTCTATGTTTTCATTAATAATAATAATTATGAATTAAATACAAATTATTTTATAAGATTTTACGTACTGGTTCAAGAGAAAATTAAAAAAAAAAAACTGACAATAAAGTTGTAATACTTTCCTAGAATCGATTATTATTTATTATTACATACTGGAAAAATAATTATACGTGAAAAAAATTATCTAAATTTCTTTTTTTGGGGTGAGGATTAATTTATGATGATAAAAAATTATTATTTTACGTTTAAATTAACTAAAAAATCGTTGAAATTAAAAAAAATCGATGGTTTTATAAAAGGCTTTTCCACCTCCAAAAAAATATCTACCGAGAAATCTTTTTGATTTTTCGACGTTTACTATGTATGTTAAATTAAAAAAATCCAATAAAATATGTTATAAAAAAATAAACTCCACGGAATGATAGCGTCTTGGCTTTTCATCAGGAGACCTCTGGTTCGATTCCGATCAGGTATTTTTCATACGCTAAAAAATTCAATTTCCATATCCCACGGACAAACTTATGTCGCGAATCATGCAAATATATATATATATATATTTTTAAAAGTTTATTCTTATGTTTAATTTATCCCCAAATATCTACTACATTCACGAAAAAAATCTGATGTGGTCATCACGTAACTTCCTTGTACGCTTATACATATACATTTTTTTTTAAATGAAAAGTACGTAAAATTTTATTTCATTAGTAACTTGCGATATTTTTTCTATTTTTTAAAATTTGTTATTGTTATTATTGAATTATTATTTCTTGTAAACGTTTTTTTTTACAATCAGAGGGTTATAATTATTAATAATTCAATATATCTAAATAAAAAAAAAGTTAAAATAATGAAGTCGGATTCGAACCGATGTGCCTTCCACTTGTAAGTACCACATATTTCATTAATTAAAGTTTTATTTGGCTATAACTCTGGAACCAATAAAAATAAGTAACACTTATGATATATCGTTGAAAAACTCTCAATAAGGGTTTATTACTGCAGTTAAGAAAAATTCCAAAATCTAAATTATTTTGAGTTTGGGCTTTTTTGTACATTTTTGGTCCAGTCGATTGCAATCAAAAGTGGAAGTGCACAACTAGATGTTATAACAATCGTAAATACAAAATTTCAACATCCTACGGCTAATCGTTTTTGAGTTATGTGAGATATATATACGTAAATACATACAGATATCACGCCGAAACTATTCAAAATGGATTCAGGTATGGTCAAAATGGATATTTCCGTTGAAATCTGAAAACCGAAATTTTTCGCGATCCGTACAAGTAAAAAAAAAATCTTTCTAAAAAATCAAATTTGAATTTATTTTAAATTATAGCTGTATTTTTTTTTTTAATTTACTTTTACCGCTTTAGGCTACATCTTTTTAACATACATTTTACCCAATTATACCCCGTTGGCTAAGAGATCATTCAATATCAAAAATTGTATTTTTGCAATTCTGAATTATCAATGGTTGAAACTTATTTTTATATGCGTAAAAGTAAAAAAAGCCTTTTTAATACAGGGGGCCCACAATTTTTCTTGTTCTTCATCCCCTTTCACGGTTTAGACTTGATTAGCCTGTTTCAGTACCCACTGACGTTTCGGTCTGCCTACATCTCTTCTTTCTATGAAATTATGAGCCATGAATTATATGAACATAATTTCATGTAATGGCAACCTAAGTATGTTGAAACATTCATAACAGGTGAATCGTACATCTTTCTCGGTATCATCTGATTGTTTCTTTGATTGATTGTAACTTATCTTCGCAAATACGATTATCCTGTCACATTAATACGATCTTTTCCCATAAAACCCTTCACTCTTTGGATGAACTTGATCTCCTCCGTTTGTACACGGGAATATCCGATTTTCTCTTGGTCTACACTTCACTACCATAATTAATTAAGTAAATTAATGGTAATTGATTTATAAAATTTAATTTGGGTATCCTTCCTGGTCTGACCTTTCAGAGTTATATATCAAACCACAAACCGCATTAAATTTAATCAACTTTCTATTTATATCTTGTTCATGATCGAAGACGGATCATATCCCAGATATTTGAAGTCTCCCATCTGTTCCAGAACTTCCCCATCGATGACAATCCTGGAAGGCAAGGGCGTAAGGTCGTTTTCCGCAAAAGATCATAACTTTAGGAATTTTGCTGTGAAAGTTTCATGTTGAATTCTTTACTGAGGAGTTGGTGAAGATGAACTGTCATTTGCAAATTGTCTTCGCTTTCCTGTACAATCACTGTATCATTATCAAACCTTAAAAAGTTAAAAAAAAACTTGTTCAAGATGTACATAGGAGTCAACTCTACCTTGCCAAATAGATATTAGCTCATCCAGATATACGACGGTAAGTCAATTATTATCCCCAATGTAGTTATACATTTTATTGCAATACAAATAGGAAACTTACATGTACATAATTTTTCAACATAGTCCCCTTGCATTTCAACGCACTTGGTCCATTGTTGCACAAGCTTCCTGATGTCCTCATAAAAGAAGGTTTTCGGTTGAGCTGCGAGCCACGAATGCACCGCTTCTTTAACTGTTTCGTCCGAGGTAAATCGACGGCCCCTTAATGCCTCTTTGAGTGGACCAAACAAGTGGTAGTCAGAAGGGACAAGATCAGGTCTGTACGGAGGATGAGTCGGTACTTCAAAGTTGAGTTTCTGGAGCGTTTCAGCAGTATGTGTCCGGGCATTGTCGTGCAACAACACAACACCTTTCGACAGCAGTTCTTGGCGTTTGCTTCGAATTGCAGGCTTCAGCTTGGCAGTAAGCATCTCACTGTAACGCGCACTGTTTATTGTCGTGCCTCTTTCCTCATAATGTTCCAGTACTGGGCCTTGTGAGTCCCAAAAAACCGTAAGCGTCAGTTTTCCTGCGGACAGTTGGATCTTGAACCTTTTTTTTGCAGGGCGAATTTGGATGTTTCCATTCCATACTCTGTCGTTTACTCTCCGGCTCGTAATGAAGTATCCGTGTTTCGTCACCGGTGATGATTCTGTCTAAGAAGATGTCCCGTCCGTTACCATAGCGATCCAAAATATTTTTTGCCAGATATCCAAGCGCGTTTGTTTATGCGACTGTGTGAGTTGTTTTGGAACCCATCTTTCACAGACTTTATGAAACCCAAGTCTGTTGTGGATGATTTCGTAGGCAGAACCGTGATTAATTTGCAGACGATGTGCTAATTCATCGATAATTACTCGTCTGTCTAAGAAAACCATATCACGTGCACGTTCAATGTTTTCCTCATTTGTGGCGGAAGACGGTCGTCCGGATCCTTCGTCGTGCGTAACACTTGTGCGACCATTTTTGAATCTTTCAACACATTCTTAGACACTCTGTTGTGGCAACACACTGTTTCCGTACTGTACCGAAAGTCTTCGGTGAATTTCGGCCCCTGATACACTTTTCGACCACAAAAAAAAACAGATCAATGAACGTTTCTCTTCTTTGGTGCAAACAGAAAGCGGAGAAGCCATGGTTAACGGCATGGCAGCGATAATGGAACTAACCTAGCAGCATCAAACTTGGGCAGACATAACAACAATTAAACCACGCAAGCGTCATCTACGCAACACGACAGTACTACCAACATAAATAAAAATATAACTAAATTGCGGATAATAATTGACTTACCCTCATACAATAAACATCGAAAATCACCTATAACTATAAGTTCTAGATGACGAATTTGTTGACGTTGGAAAACCTTGTCGAAGACCCTTGCATATCCTCAACTTCCCGCGTCAATCATAATAGTCGTTTTGGAATATAAATTAGCAATAAATGTAACACGATGTTCTGGATAGCCATTATCCAATATTATATTCCATATCATAGATCCATAAACGTTGTCGAAGGTCTTTTTCCAATCCACAATAATATAAGGAACAATTAAATTCTCGAAGTCTCTTAAAAAACCATTCGTAGTGTATACACCGCATCAATGCACGATTGACGCTTTCAGAATCCCATCTTTTCTTTCTTTTTCCTGTTTAGCCTCCGGTAACTACCGTTTAGATAATACTTCAGAGGATGAATGAGGATGATATGTATGAGTGTGAATGAAGTGTAGTCTTGTACATTCTCAGTTCGACCATACCTGAGATGTGTGGTTAATTGAAACCCAACCACCAAAGAACACCGGTATCCACGATCTAGTATTCAAGTCCGTGTAAAAATAGCTGGCTTTACTAGGACTTGAACGCTGGAACTCTCGACTTCTAAATCAGCTGATTTGGGAAGACGCGTTCACCACTAGACCAATCCGGTGGGTCTTCAGAATCCCATCTGGTTCTCCCCAATCAAACAGTCTATCGATCAAAAGAGTTTACTCAACAAGGAGGCATATATTTTGTAACCTATATCTAACAAACTGATTCCTTAATTACTGGATCAGCACATGATCCTTTCATAAATAACGAAATTACTCTGGATTTAACCCAATCTCTAGGAACTTTAAGATTCTTCCAACTAATTTAACAACCTGAAACGCAACAGCAATCCTCCATATTTTGTCAATTCTATATTGGCTCCATCTGGACCCGACGATGTGCAATACTTGATATTTTAAATTACCTCCAATAATTCATCAAGCGTTAGTTAATCAATCAAAAACTTTTATTTGGAAATCCCGGGTTCGAATTCCAAACTATATATATAAAAATGAATGTTTGTCTGTCTGTATGTCTTTTATTCTTTCCTAAACCGTTCATCCGTTAGCGATGAAACTTTAGGGAATGGTTGGACGCATGCCAGGGAAGGTTTCTGAATTAGTTTGGACCCGCTAGGTGGCGCTGGCGTCGAGATATTTCGAAAAATTGTATTTATGGTCCGATTTGCCTCATATTCAGCAGAATACATGTTACTTACATGGAAAGAATTATCTCTGCAAAAAATGAACCCGCTAGATGGCGCTGGGGTTGAGATATTTAGAAAAATTATATTTATGGACCGATTTGGTTCATATTCAGAATATGAATATTAGTTACGTGAAAAGAAATATTTTTGCAAAAACTATACACGCTAGATGAGGCCGGTGTCGAGATATTTACGAAACCAACAAACAAATATACAAACAGACTTTTTTATTCTATATATATATATATATATATATATATATATAAAAGGCATGTTCGAATGTGTGCCCGCTAAAGACCAAAAAACTAATGGACCGATTTACGCGGGGGAAAAGAGAAAAAGGGGGAAGGGGAAAAGTTGGAAAGAGAAAAGGGGAAAACGGGAAAGGGTAAAAAGGAAACTGCGAAAGGGGAGAGGGAGAAGGGTAAAAGGGAGAAGTTGGAAAGGGAAAAGGGGAAGGAGAATAAGTGAAAGGTAAAATTTGTGAAGTTCAGTTTTTTAATTTTTTTTTCAATTGTGTTCATTTAAACTCTCTCTCTCTCTCTCTCTCTCTCTCTCTCTCTCTATATATATATATATATATATATATAGCAATAGCGAAGCATTGCCGGGTCTGCTAGTTAGTCATAAAATATTTAATACGCTACAAAAATTTCTATCTTCATATTACGACGTTTCTTTGTAAGCTAATGCGGTGAATTAATTCATCAGTAAAAAAAAAAGAAAAGAAACTGGGAATCGAACCGAGGACTCTAGTTTATTAACCTGTAAATTCAATCTATATATGATGTAAAAAAAAAAATGAGGAAGAAGGAATAACTAATGGTAGAAAAAATGAAAAAGAAGTAAAAAAGAGAGATAAATGTAATATATAAAAAGGAATTTATTTTTAACTAAAAAAAAACACAAAAAACAAAAACAGAAACAAAATGAATAAATTTAATTCAAAACAACTTAAATTATGCATTTCCGGTATAACCTTGATATTTACCAAAGACAATTACCCTCGTATAATTGGAAAAAAAAAATACATCGTACCTATATAAAATACAAACAAACATTTATGTACTAAAAATAGATTTTACTTAATATCTCATCTATACATTCGCGGTTTAAAATAAATACATATATTAATGTATGTTACACCCAGATTGATTACACATTTTGCCACAGCTTTATAACCACAAAAAAAAAGACTATGACGTTATTCAATATTTGTATGTATAATTTTTATTATAGAGCTTAAACTATTTATAATCCAACTTTATAATAGAATTGAAAATTAATTTTAAATCTTTGACCTTCTATATCAAATCGAAAATAGCTTACAAATTTTTTTTTTTTTTTTTGTTTAACTCCTGGTCAACCGTTAGGTATTGCTTAAGAGGATGAGATGAACGATTTTTAGGGTGTATGAAAATGCCATGCTTGAACGGGGAATTCGAATCTGGGACCTCCGGTTGAAAGGCCGAGACACTATCACTCACGCCACGGAGGCCGGCATAAAAAAGTTGTACGACTTACCCGTTACACGGTTTTTTTCTGATGCACGGCTTACACGCATAATTTATTAAAAAATATTTATCATTTTATTTAAATATAATATTTTCTGTATACAGCTGTACATCAATGCTACATTAGCGTTCCTTGCGGTGAAAAGAGAAACCATTGACGCAGTATACCTACTTAGCCATTAGTTTAGGGAATTTTTTGGGGTTAAGTGCGATTTAAAAAAAAAATTTCTTTTGCAAATATTAGTTTTTAATTTTTAAGAAATGTGCCTAAATAAAAATAAGATCTTAATTAGGCGAAATATCGAGATACTGAGGGTAACTTTGGTCTACAGCCTCACTTTCTTGACTTTTTACGTTGAAAATTTAATAGCTTCAATGCCCCATTTATAGAAGTAATCTGACAAACTTTGGTCAAAATTGGTCCAGTAGTTCTGGAGATATAAGGTGTGAGACACCAAACACACACACGTACATATGAACAATTCGGAAAATTCCCATCCGTTTATTTGTTTTTTTTTTGATTTCTTAGGTGTCAAAACGTCAAGACCCGATGAAAACCGCGTTTGCTCAAAATTGGACTGATTACAATATTTTCCCTTCTACAGCTATACTTCTAGCACTAGACAGGAAAGTAAAATCAAATTTGGTAGTTACGTATTAACGCCACCGCAGCTACATCTTTATTTAAAAACAAAGTAGTTAATCGGATTTCGGTGGAAAATGAACAGTCTATTTATTAATGTTAATAAATGGTAAACTCTATATCGGCCCATTTTCCACCGAAATCCGATTGACTACTTAGTTTTTAAATAAAGCTGTAGCTGCGGTGGCGTTAATACGTAAGTACTGATATTGATATCGAAATGCAATATACCTCAAAAAATTAAAACTTGTTTAAATATGTAAAATAGTTGTCATTTCCTGTAATTCTATAATCAAAGTAATTTTTGTTTTTACGTATATTATGATGATAATATAAATTGATCTTTTATAGCTAGCAAAACCGGAAATCCTTCGTTATTGCTAGATTTTGGTATATATATATATATATATATATATATATATATATATATATATACAATATATATAGATTAAATGAACACAATTGAAAGTTGATAAAACATTAAAAATCTGAACATTATGGAACTTCACAAAATTTAACCTTTCACTTTATAAAAGTCAAAATGTAAATAAATCCAATTGTCAAAACAATAGCACTACCTATCGGATTTAATTCAAACTACTCTCTACTCTCTACGCAGTTGTCTGTGGAAAATAACTTTTAAACGAAAACAGATATGACTACAAAATCATAACAAAATACCTCTAACTTTATTTCTACTGGTGAGATTGAGGAATAAGTTTAAACCTTCTCCGGAAAACGCGGCCATTTTGCAAAAAACCCGGGCGTAAATCGGTCCAGTAGTTTTTTAGTCTATATACGGACACACATATAAAAATTTCCCTTTATATATATATATATACATACATAGAAGAAGAAAGTCTGTCTGTATACAGGGTCATTCACAGGAACCGGATGTTTTTAAAATAATCATAAAAAATTGAATATTTACTTTAAAAAAGTTTTATTGGTACTGAAACACTTGTTAAATCAAAGCATTTGTTACTTACTCATGAACAAAAAATTATGTCCGGCAAGTGATGTCCATTTTGGGGAATACATTGTTGTAGCCTTTCACGGTAACTGGCCTCAATTCTTTGCAGCATGTCTACATCAATTTGGGTGACGTGATGACGAATTGCGATCTTTAGGTCCTCCAATGTACGCGGTTTATTGTCGTACACACGCGATTTCAGAAACCCCCACAGAAAAAATTCACAACTACTCAAGTCGGGGAACCGAAGGGGTCAAGGAATGTCGCCGAATCTGGAAACGATCCATCCCGGATAAATTTAATAAATCACATAATAATTATATATAGTAAAAGAAGATATTTATACTTCCTTGTACGAAGTAAAGCAAGTATTGTGATCGCAAATAATTTTGGTTTTCAGATTTCAACGGGAATATCCATTTTGATCAACCTTGAATTCATTTTGACTAGTTTCGGCGTGAAGTTTGTATGTACGTACGTATGTATCTCACATAACTCAAAATCGATTAGCTGTAGGATATTGAAATTTTGTATTTAGGACTGCTGTAACATCTAGTTGTGCACCTCCCCTTTTGATTGCAATTGACTGGACCAAAAGTTTAAAAAAGCCCAAAATCAAAAACCATTTAAATTTTCAACATTTTCTTAACTGCAGTAATAAGCCCTCATTGAGAGCTTTTCAACAATATATCATAAGTGGTACTTATTTTTATTGGTTCCAGAGTTATAGCAAAACAAAATTTTAATTAATGAAATATTTGGACTTACAAGTGGAAGGCACATCGGTTCAAATCCGACTTCATCTCCTTTTTTTAATTTTTTTTTTAATTTAAATATATTGATTTATTAATAATTAACCTCTGATTATAAAAACGTTTTTATATATAATAATTCAATAACAATTAAACAAAAAAGAAAAAATATCGATGTTATTAGTGAAATGCACTTTTAAAAATTTGTATAAGTAATTTAATAGGCGTACAAGGAAGTCATGTGGTGTCCACATCAGATTTGTTTACATACCAACGAAAAGGATATCTTAATTGACTAATTTAATTGATATACATTGCTTTATTAATTTATTGTGATAAATATAAAATATCTAATTACAAGTGGAAGTAATTACAACTCCTTTCTTTGAGAGTAATGATGTTTATTAAATTGTTATTCATTATGATAAACAGAATTATCATATCACTTATAAGCTGGAAATATCACTATTATTTTGTAGAACTAATATATAACAATTTATTTAGCACGGTAAAGAAGAAAATGAGAAACTACTTCACTCCACATATTTTCTAATAAGTCTAGCATTAAAATAATTATTTATAAAAAAAAAAAATCATATTATTAGAAGAAATATTTTTTTTTTTTAAAAATTACTCATGTTTTTTAAAAAATTAATTAATTTTATAATAAATTTACCAAATTGAGTTCAAAAAAATTATAAAAATTTTAATGAAATAATCGTTTTTTGACTGAAAATTAAAACAGTTTTTAAATATTAAACTTTAATAATATTTATTTAATAATAAAAAAAGTGTTGGAGAAGGAAGGAGTATAAAAAATAAATTTATAAAAAAAACATTTGTAAGATTAAGTTTAATATAATGTACTGAAAAAGACACAATGCTGCACACAAACTGGAGAATGTGTCTGATAGATAAAGGTTAAGTTAAAAAATGTAATAAAAACGTGAAAGTCTGAAGCCATTGACAGTTAGACTGGAAATGGTAAGCGATTTAAGTGATTGTAATATTTATAAGGATAGGGAGAGAGAATATGTCGTTGGGGGGGGGGGGGGGGGGTCTGTATAAAAAAAACACCGGTAGGGTAGACAGTAGCAAAATGCTTGCACAAAGCTATGTAGCCGGTTGCTGTACCAGCATTGAATGTTGCATATACACCCGAATGAAGGGTGCATATTAACCAAGGTCGCGTCAGAGGTGGAGCGAGACCACGTGTCCAGTACCGCAGCAGTAATATCTTCGGGCGATGGAAAATTCCAACAAACTACTTCCCTCTTAATTGTATACCTTAACAGAAAAGTTATTGCGAATAAGACCACACCAGACTTTTTTAATATTCTATCATAGGAAAATACGAAACGAAACTATTATTAAACTTGAAGTTTAATTAATTCATTTTATTTTGTTTATCTTTAATTAATCTTTCGTCAAAGTTTAAAAAGCGTAAATAATTTTTTTTCTTTATAACTTCCGGGTCTACTGTTAGGTATTGTTTCAGAGGGTGAGATGAATGATTTGTAGCGTGTGTGAAAATGCCATGCCTGACTGGGGGATTTGAACCCGGGACCTCAGAGGTGATATCGTCTCGGCCTTCCATCCGGAGATCCTAGGTTCGAATCCCGGTCAGGTATGGCATTTTCACATACACTACAAATCATTCATTTCATCCTCTGAAGCAATACCTAACGGTGGACTCGGAGGTTAAAAAAACATATATATGCAAGTCGTTCTATTATCTGTTGTATCTGAAGTAGTGATGATGATGCTAATTAGTGTCTTGAAGGAACCCACCGGGTTGGTCTAGTAGTGAACGCGTCTTCCCAAATCAGCTGATTTGGAAGTCGAGAGTTCCTGCGTTCAAGTCCTAGTAAAGCCAGTTATTTTTACACGGATTTGAATACTAGATCGTGGATACCGGTGTTCTTTGGTGGTTGGGTTTCAAATAACCACACATCTCAGGAATGGTCGAACTGAGAATGTACAAGACTACATTTCATTTACACTCATACATATCATCCTCTGAAGAATTATCTAAACGGTAGTTACCGGAGGCTAAACAGGAAAACAAAGAAAGTATCTTGAAGGAGATACTGTAACAGAACAGTTGTTCTTCCAGCAATCCATCCCACGTATCAACTGAGCTTTCTAAACTTTGATGAAGTAATGGTTACTTTAATTGACCGAACGAAACAAGTTTTTGTTTTATTAACTGGACCCTTTATTGTTTCGTTTTGTAATGCAGTAACTGATGTGTAACTGTAATGTGCTTTTTGACCCTATATTTGGCGTTTTACACCGAATATCTTAGAAACTAAGAGAGATACAGTTCTGGGACGTATTTTTTTCGATTTCACAGCTCAAAAACCATAAGAAACAATTGAATTTGCATCTTAATTGACCTTCCCTGAATTTCAGAAAGCCTTAATTTACCCGGAAGAACTGAAACTCGGGCGAAATCTTTCACTCTGTATAACTCGCTAACGAAGCGTTTTCGGACCTATGTTTATATGACATTTTTTCTTATTTTTAGCCTCTAGAATGAATTTTCAAAGTATTACCCTATTCTTCTGAATCACCTGTATATATATGAGAAGATATAACGAAGTTAAATAATTAACAATTTTAATTACATTTTAATATAATTTAATCAAACGTCTATATATCTTTAATTTTTTTTATTTTAACCAACACACACACACACACAAACACACACACATATTCAGAGCATTACAAGAGCTTAAAAATTTACTTAAGGAAAAATTAATAACTTAACTTCCAATTTGATTTAAATAATATTACAATAAATCCTTGAACTTAAAAATGGTATTAATTTAAAATTTATAAAGAAAGAACAGAAATATGTAAATAGATATTTAAAAAATTAAATCCATTAAAACAATCATTTAAATATCAAAAGAACCTCATTTTTAAAGGGCGAAAAAGTTCTACTTACTTTTTAAATCATAGAATTAAATGCAAAAAAAAAGCTTGTTTTGTATGCGTATTTCCGGAATTATATGTACACACACACACACACACATACACACCACACATACACACACACACACCACACACACACACACATACCCATACACAGGATTCTAATGTTACATATTAAAATTTGCATTTATATAAGGGTATAAGTACAAGGTAACAAAATAAACGTAATATAATTCTGTACATCCTGACTGTGAAAATATTTATTACGTGTAATTATGACATCGGATATTGCTTGTTAAGTTGTTAAGTTCCTAAATGAATTAACGTAGTCAACATATTTCCCTAGTATATTATAATAATAATTAATTCCTTAATTGAAATGTAATATACATATCAACGATGTAAAATACAGGATGTCCCATATAAAACGCAACCCAACTTTATATTGGTAGGTATTGAAATAATAAAAAGGCATGTGTAAATGTAAATGTAATTTTTATTATTACCATCCATTACCTTACATTTAGAGTAAATGTTGGAAGTGGCCGCCATCTTATTGAATACAACTTCAATTCTTTTTACAGCGTTTCTTGCAACTTTTTTCAAAGTTTGTGGCTGGATATTTAATACAGCTTGTTCAATATTGACTTTCAATCGTTCAAGTGTTCGTGGTTTATTGCTGTAGGCTTTTTATTTGAGGTAACCCCGTAGAAAAAAATCCTCCGCAGTCAAATCTGGAGATCTTGGTGGCCACAAGCCTCGACCGATAACACGATTATCAAAGAATTCCTCGACGAAATCAGAAGTTGAAATTGCGTACTGCGATGTCGCACCGTCATGTTGTAACCAGCAGTGTCTGTCTTCCTATTCCAAGAGTGCGATGAACCGAAATAAAATATCCCGGTATCGTTCTGCATTAATGGTGTACTAGAAAAAAATAGGACCGATTATTTTCTTCCGCGATATACCCCACACGCCCGACTTCTGCGGGTGTAATTGTCTTTCGTGATAAACGTGGGGATTTTCAGCGCTCCAAATTCTACTGTTTTGGCTGTTTACGTAGCCATACAAATGAAACCGTGCTTCATGTGTGAAAAATAACGAATCCATAACGTTAATTCCCTCGCGCGGAAATCGACGGAACCGTTGACAATATTGTAGCCGTTTTTCTTTCTCGGGCTCAAGAAGTCGATGAACCGTTTGAATGCGGTAAGGTCGTAATTGTAATCGTTTGGTCGCCCGATGAATTAGACAAATTAATTTCAGCAGACAAACGTCTGATAGATTTATTTGGCGAGGCGAGTAATCGGTCTTTGTTTTCAGTGACTCTTTGATTCAACACCGACGCAGATCTTCTGTGTTCCTTGTTATTAACAGAACCGGTCTCTCTAAATCTTGCAACTGACCTTAATACTGATGTTTTTTTTGTTAGGACCTGGTTTATCTGGGTACTTATGGCGAAACAAATCTTGCACTGCAACCGCTGATTTCGTACTGAAGTACGACTCGATAATGAAAACACATTCATCTAGCGAAAACACCATCTTGTCTCTAGTAGTACACTGAACGTTATGATTGCATTGTTGTTACGATCGGTAGTGTTCTACTGCGTCGCCGCGATGTTCAGATGTTGGACGAGTCCATTTCAGTAACGAGTAGGGGAGTAAGCTTGACTTTTGAAATTTCATGGATGAGTGATTGATGGGTTGCGTTTTATATGGGACATTCTGTATATATATATGAGCGGAAATAAGAAAAGAAATATATATATATATATATATATATATATATAAAATCACATAAACCTACGTACGTATATGTGCATATCTCTATTTCTAGGAAATCTTTTTATTAACGAACTAAAAATGTTATTTCCTTATAAAGTATAAATTTAATTTAATTGTGTGTTTCCTCATAATAAAAACCCCATAAACAATCTCAAAATAATTAAATTTATGAATAAATTAAAATTAACCTTAGTATAATTTAATAATAAAAATTTGTACTTATAATTTTTAATGAGTAAATAATTACCTAATAATAGTTATAATTTAAATAGGTAATAATATGAAATAAAATTACACCAATTTATTATTTATTTAAATAGTATATATATATATATATATATATATATATACCATTAATATTTAAATTAAAAAAAATATTGTACTTTATATAGCAGGGGTTAATTAAAAAAGATAGAAAAATAATTTTATAGCTATATTAGATTACACGTAATTATATATATATATATATATATATATATATATATTTTGCTTTTAACTTAATAAATATTTTAATAATTTTACATTCGTTAACACTAATACTATTTCAGAAATAATCTAGATAAAATATTATGAGATTAATTCCAAACAATTCTCATTAAAAAAATTTACAAAAATTCCATTTTTAATAATTTTTTTTACTAATTTACCCAGTCCTAAATTTGAAAATTTAAAAAACTAAAAAATTAAAAAATTAAAATTTTTTCAAAACTATTATTTCACTTTTAAATAAAAAAAGTTTGAAATACAAAATTAATTAAAAAAATTACCTTAAAATCACCAAATATCAAATAATAAAGTTAACAGAACTGCTCTTGTCTCAATACTAAATTCAATTTAATAATTTTTAAACCTTTCTTTATGTAAATTAATATCTGAAAATACTTTTTTCGTTAGTTCATTGTAATAAAAACTAATGAATTTTTGTTATCATTAAATTAAAAATAAGAAACATTAGATGAAAGAAAAAGACAAAAAAATTATTAACATTTTTTAAGATTGAAAAAACTCGTAAATTTAATTAGCAGTTGATTTTTTTTTTATTGTGTTATTTATATTTGTTTTTTATTTTTCTAGATGTTTAGTGAGTATTTAATAAGAAATTAATTTTTTAAATATTTTTTACAACACTTTATTATCGATTTTTCGAAAAAAAAAAATACGATATTACTTTCGGTCGCATGATGCAACTGTAGTGGGGGATAAAAATTAATTTCTTTTACGTTTTGAGGTATGAGGAGTACAAAAATACAATTCAATTAAATTGAGGTTTCTTTATATATTTATAGATCTGTGTATAAAAATTTGTGGCTCGAAAATATCCAAAATTACATGATCAATTTCATTGAAATTTAGATACGCTGTAGTAGTTTATCTGAAGTTATGAATGTAAATACAGGGTCATTCACGGGAACCGGATGTTTTTATAAAAATCATAAAAAATTGAATATTTACTTTAAAAAAGTTTTATTGGTACTGAAACACTTGTTAAATTAAAGCATTTGTCACTTACTCATGAACGAAAAATTATGTCCGGCAAGCGATGTCCATTTTGGGCAATACATTGTTGTAACCTTTCACGGTAACTGGCCTCAATTTTTTGCAGCATGTCTTCATCAATCTGGGTGACGTGATGACGAATTGCGATCTTTAGGTCCTCCAATGTACGCGGTTTATCGCCGTACACACGCGATTTCAGAAACCCCCTCAGAAAAAAATCACAACTACTTAAGTCGGGGGACCGAGGGGGCCAAGGAATGTTGCCGAATCTAGAAACGATCCATCCCGGAAACAAGTTACGGAGAACAGCCATCGTTGCCCTCGCTGTGTGCGCTGTAGCTCCATCCTGCTGGGATTTTGAAAATCGATTCCCCGGTTTCGTAACCCAGGGATGAAGAACGTATTCAACATCGCAATGTAACGATCAGCTGTTACAGTTACGGCAGCGTCATTTTCTTCAAAAAAATACGGTCCAATAACACCGACCTTTCCTATTGCACACCAGACAGTCACTTTTGGGCTATGAAGTGGTCTCTCGTGAAGCTGATGTGGATTTCTTTCTGTCCAATACTGGCAATTCTGTTTGTTGACGAAGCCATTCAGATGAAAACGGGCTTCGTCACTCATTAACAATAATAAATTTTCATTTTGTTCAAAAATTATAAGCATTTGTCGACAAAATTGTAATCGCTGCGTGAAATCTTGCTCGTTTAACTGCCGCACGACGGCTATCTTGTAAGGATGGAAATGCAGGTCTTACCGTACTTGTGCTCATTTGAAGCGCTGCTGAATGCCTCTGAATAGAGCGGCATGGGCTTCTGACAATGGCTTCCCTTACTCGTTCGATGTTCTCCGGAGTGCTAGCAGTTCGTCGGGGACCGGGTGGTTTTTGCTTCAATATTGAACCGCTTGTTCGAAGGTTGTTTACCCGTCGCAATATTGTGTTACGAGAAGGGACGCTTGCATTACGATGGATATTAAACTGACGGCGGAAATCTCGCTGAACAGCGGTTACAGATTCGTCATTTCGCACAAAACTGTCATACGCGTACAGGCGTTGGTCTAGCGTCCACGGCTCCATCTCAACGACTAAAATGTAAATGGTGTGAACAAAGGAAACGTCAGACACCAGCCAGGTGCCCCTCCCACCACGAACGCCCCAGCGCACATATTGATATTTATTAAATACGTAAAAAAATGTTTGAGACGACAAATTTGAAAAATAAAAAATATAAACTGTAAGTAATTCTGTTTTAATTTAAACCATGTTCAAAACCGCACCATTCTTTTATGATAATTCTGTATACAAGAGAATGTCCTGAATGATTCACTGACTCATACATACAGCCAAAACTAGTATAGGTAGAAACTTAAAATTTTCAGGGTATCTTTAAGTAGGCGTCCGCTAAGAAAGGATTTTGCAACATTTTGATTTTAAGGGGTTCTAATAAATAATCGATAGTATTTTCAGTATCGATTTATTTGAGTCGAAAATATTTGTTTTAAGATCAATCGATATTGAATGAATAGATTACGGTACTAAAATTTATTAATAATTTAATTATTAATGTTGTTATTTATTGTTTATTTCTTCTGGCTATTATTTGTTGGTGTTGCTTCTTCCTTCGTTTATAAATATTTAAAAAAAAAGTCATATGATTTTTTATGGGTCTAAAGGTTAGTGTAGTGTTACAAAAAGTGAATAAATATGTCAGTTGAAAATATAACTGTTATTTAATGTTTTATTTTTTTTTTTATTATTATTTATGTTGTTTGTTATTTAAATATTTATTAAAATAAATTCTGTAAATAACATGTGATTAAGAAATTTTTAGAATTTATTAATAGATTTTTAAAAACACTGGGCCTGTGAGGACTCGGATGGAAAAAAGGTAGACTTTTTTTTTGGGGAGCCCGCACTTTTTTTTTTGGGGAGCCCGCAAGTAAATATGATGATTATAAGTTCTATTATATATTTCTGACATCATCTTTAAAACATAGCAACATAATAAGCAAAAGCATCACTCCAAAACATTCAATAAATATGTTTAAAATATTCAAGTATCGCGAAGGCGAGGCCGCGACGGGTAACCTGCTAGTATATATATATATAAACACATCGGTTCATTTTTAATAAGACATCAAAATTACCCGTGAAAGTAAAATGTAAAATAAAATATAGTAGAAAAATGAACTTTAAAAAATAAAAAATTTAAAATGAATAATAAAGTTAACTAATTTTATTATTTTTTTTAAAAACCAGTTTTTATATTTAAAAAATTTGGTTTGTATTACCTACCTTATTTCATTCAATCTTTGTACTTTTATAGCCTAAATAGAATAGATATAAAAAAAATGTATTTATATATTACAGGAAGGTCATTTTTAAAAAGTATGAATCATTTGCATATATTAACTATATAAGTTGATGCTTTGGAATGCAACCAGGTCGGGAACACGTTTTAACTTAACGCTAATCCAAACCTTTTCAGTACATCAGATTTTATTTATAAACAGAATTTTATTATTGACCATTTATATTACCAATTCTGCCTTTTGAAAAGCTATGATCTACCATTCGTTTATTTAAAAAAAAAAAAATTTATTTTTTCTTTTTTTTTTGTCTTCAGTCATTTGACTGGTTTGATGCAGCTCTCCAAGATTCCCTACCTAGTGCTAGTCGTTTCATTTCAGTATACCCTCTACATCCTACATCCCTAACAATTTGTTTTACATATTCCAAACGTGGCCTGCCTACACAATTTTTCCCTACTACCTGTCCTTCCAATATTAAAGCGACTATTCCAGGATGCCTTAGTATGTGGCCAATAAGTCTGTGTCTTCTTTTAACTATATTTTTCCAAATGCTTCTTTCTTCATCTATTTGCCGCAATACCTCTTCATTTGTCACTTTATACACCCATCTGATTTTTAACATTCTCCTATAGCACCGCATTTCAAAAGCTTCTAATCTTTTCTTCTCAGATACTCCGATCGTCCAAGTTTCACTTCCATATAAAGCGACACTCCAATCATATACTTTAAAAAATCTTTTCCTGATATTTAAATTAATTTTTGATGTAGACAAATTATATTTCTTACTGAAGGCTCGTTTAGCTTGTGCTATTCGGCATTTTATATCGCTCCTGCTTCGTCCATCTTTAGTAATTCTAATTCCCAAATAACAAAATTCTTCTACCTCCATAATCTTTTCTCCTCCTATTTTCACATTCAGTGGTCCATCTTTGTTATTTCTACTACATTTCATTACTTTTGTTTTGTTCTTGGTTATTTTCATGCGATGGTTCTTGCGTAGGACTTCATCTATGCCGTTCATTGTTTCTTCTAAATCCTTTTTACTCTCGGCTAGAATTACTATATCATCAGCAAATCGTAGCATCTTTATCTTTTCACCTTGTACTGTTACTCCGAATCTAAATTGTTCTTTAACATCATTAACTGCTAGTTCCATGTAAAGATTAAAAAGTAACGGAGATAGGGAACATCCTTGTCGGACTCCCTTTCTTATTACGGCTTCTTTCTTATGTTCTTCAATTGTGTTACTGTTGCTGTTTGGTTCCTGTACATGTTAGCAATTGTTCTTCTATCTCTGTATTTAAACCCTAATTTTTTTAAAATGCTGAACATTTTATTCCAGTCTACGTTATCGAATGCCTTTTCTAGGTCTATAAACGCCAAGTATGTTGGTTTGTTTTTCTTTAATCTTCCTTCTACTATTAATCTGAGGCCTAAAATTACTTCCCTTGTCCCTATACTTTTCCTGAAACCAAATTGGTCTTCTCCTAACACTTCTTCCACTCTCCTCTCAATTCTTCTGTATAGAATTCTAGTTAAGATTTTTGATGCATGACTAGTTAAACTAATTGTTCTGTATTCTTCACATTTATCTTACCCTGCTTTCTTTGGTATCATGACTATAACACTTTTTTTTAAGTCTGACGGAAATTCCCCTTTTTCATAAATATGACACACCAGTTTGTATAATCTATTAATCGCTTCCTCACCTGCACTGCGCAGTAATTCAACAGGTATTCCGTCTATTCCAGGAGCCTTTCTGCCATTTAAATCTATTAATGCTCTCTTAAATTCAGATCTCACTCAGTATTGTTAAAAAAAAAATACCCAGCTGAAATTTTTCAACAATGATTGGAAGTGTATGAAAAAGATTCGATAAATGAAAAAAAAAAAAAGATGTGATACAACGTTTTTATACTTTCCTCTCTCTCCTGTTTAGCCTCCGGGAATTACCGTTCAGGTATTACTTCAGAGGATGATATGTATGAGTATAAATGAAGTGTAGTCTTATACAGAACGACCATTCCTGAGGTGTGTGGTTAATTGAAACCCATATATAAATAATAAGACATATTTTACTTAAAAATAAAACCGCTAACCAATTAACAAAACAAACTTATAAATTAAGTTACTTATAATTATGTAGATTTCGTAAGAAAGCTACCTATTGTAATGGGTACCATAATACGACATCCGGAAAATTTAGACATATCTTCGCGTTTCACATCCCCCAGCCCCAAAACCACCGTCAGTTCAAAAGTTTATATATATATATATATATTTCACTTTCTTGTGGACACGATAACTGCCGTAATTTTACACCAATCACTTTCAAATTAATCGATATACCCATAAATATTACTTTAATCAAATTTTATGTTTACTAAAATATTAAGCCTTTTATTTTGAACAAAATGACATTTTATTTTTGAAAATCGGTTATCAAATAGTCGAGTTATGGCAGAAAATTGATGTTGTAATTTTGTGTCTGTTTTCATGTCCTCCACTTTAGGTTCAATTCGATTAAATATTAATTATTATTAATTTTAGTATTAGTATCAAAACCCACCGGGTTATTCTAGTGGTAAACGCGTCATCCCTTATCAGCTGATTTGGAGTTCGAGAGTTCCAGCAACTTGAATGCTGGAACTCGTAGTAAAGTCAATTATTTTTATACGGATTTGAATACTAAATCGTAGATACCAGTATTCTTTGTTGGTTGGGTTTTAATTATCCGCTTACCAAAATCCCAATCGAATTCGTTAATGAACAAAATCGGACCAATGAGGGTGGAAATGGAAGGGCTTTATCGAAAAAAAAACAAAATATTACTATAACTTTCTTATTAAGAAAAAAAAAAATCGAATTTGTTTAAAGTTCCTACTATTCTTTGTATAGGGGCCCTGAAATTTATGAAAGTGAAGTTTTTTTATATCACCAACCATCGGCCCAGGAGGTGGTAAAAATGGGGTTTCGAGAACAAAAAAAAATCATACCTTCCTTAATAGGCTCAGATCGGTCTAAAGTGGTCGTTAGTCTTTTAAATATTATCTAAAACGTTTGTCTGAAACAATTTTTTATATCCCTTACGACAAAGGATGACCAAAATATTGCTGGAATTATAAAAAGATGAGGCTTTTCGTATGCTAAACATGTGAAACTTTTTTTCCACATGCAACCATTGTCGTATTGAGTAAATTTGAAGTTTTTATTAACTTAAAAGTGGAAATCTTTTTTATCCCCTTCTTAGCACTGGTGAAATCTATCACCGCCTTCCGACGTGCCGAAAGGTTTTTTTTTATAAGATTATATAGTTGATTGGTTAATTCAAGAGATTAATAAAGATAATAATATTTTTAAGTAAAATATTTCTTATTATTATATTTAATTCTATCCAATCAAATAGGAAAATAAACTTAAATAAATTACATTTTATATATACACACCTTGCCTTTAGGCAAGTCCTGCAAATACAAATGTAATATTACTTAGTTTTATATATATATATATATATAATAATAAAAATAATAGAATCAAAAAGTAAATAAATAAAAAGAAAATCAATAAACTATATATTATTACAGAAAAAAACCACACTGCAATAAAAAAATGAAACGACTAGAGTGGAAAAATACTCTTATTAAAATCTGATAATCGATTAATCGATATAGACAAGATAAAAGATTATACGAAACAGATAAAACTTTTATCTGAAATGATTTTAAACTTGCTTAACAAGTAACCAGCCAGACAAGCGTTAAGTCAAGAAACTTATTTGTAAAAGAAACTTTCACCGAATATTTATAAGGTCATATTATTGCAATTAAATAATATATGTTTAAATAAGATAATTATGACATTTTTATGTTTTTTATTTATTTATTTAATATATATATATATATACTTTAACTATCTTCTTTTATTCATTTTTTCCTAATCCAATACCTTGATTATCTTGGAGCATTTCGGCCATGCGAATGGCCCAAGATAATCTAAGTGAATTATTATCTAAGTCTTATATATTATAATATTAAAAAAAATATATTAAAATATGTATACAGTATGTTTTTAAAATGCTGGGCTGGCTATACTTTTTCGGATTCCACTTGTAAAACTAAACAAAAAATATCCTTACGAAAAATGGTAGTTTCCCCTTCATTCTCCTTCTGTCCGCCATTTTGTTATTTTTATATTAAAATGTATATTTCAAGTTCGGATAGAGAAATCGCATTAATATTTGGTAAGCGTCTTGGTAATAAAATTGTTAAATTAGCAAAAAATCAAAACATAAATATCTTGGCAAATTAAAAAATGACGGCCATGTTTATTTTTAAATCAATAATAAAATCATGAATATTAGTTTTATCAAAATTTATGTTATACTAAAATATTAAGCCTTTTATTTTGAACAAATTGACATTTTCTTTATTAAAATCGGTTAACAAATAGTTGAGTTATGACAGAAAATTAATGTTGTAATTTTGTGTCTGTTTTCATGTCCTCCACTTTACGTTAAATTTGATTAATAAATTAATTTTGCTTATTTGTTATTAATTCTAGTATTAGTATCAAAACCCACTGGGTTGTTCTAGTGGTAAACGCGTCTTCCCAAATCAGCTGATTTGGAAGTCGAGAGTTCCAGCGTTCAAGTCCTAATAAAGTCAATTATTTCTACACGGATTTGAATACTAGATTATGGATACCGGTGTTCTTTGGTGGTTGGGTTTCAATTAACCATACATCTTAGGAATGGTCGAAATTAGACTGTACAAGACTACACTTCATTTACACTCATACATATCATCCTCTGAAGTATTATCTGAACGGTAATTACCGGAGGCTAAACACGAAAAAGAAAGTGTTAGTAGTAAATTAATTAATAATTTTCTCATAATAATACACCTAAAAATTATGACAAAAAATTATATCAATTTTCTCTCACAACTCGACTATTTGTTAACTGATTTAAAAAAATAAAATGACATTTAATTAAAAAAAAAGGCTTAAAATTATAGAAAATAACAAAATTTGATAAAAGTAACATTTATGGAGATACTACCAGACCCGGCAATGCTTTGCTATTGCTATATATATATATATATATATATATATATAGAGAGAGAGAGAGAGAGAGAGAGTTTAAATGAATACAATTGAAAATTTGATAAAAAAAATTAAGAAACTGAAATTCACAAATTTTATCTTTCACTTATTCTCCTTTCCCTTTTCCCTTTCCAACTTCACCCTTTAACCCTTCTCCCTCAACCCTCTCCCAGTTTCCTTTTTACCCTTTTCCGTTTTCCCCTTTTCTCTTTCCACCTTTTCCCTTTTCCCTTTTCCCCGTTTTCCATTTTCCCTTCTGCCCGCGCGTAAATCGGTCCATTAGTTTTTTGGTCTTTAGCGGACACACGTACCAATATGCCTTTAAATATATATATTTAAAGGCATATATTTAAATATATTGGTATATATTTAAAGACATATTTAAATATATATATAGAATAAAAAAGTCTGTTTGTATATTTATCTGTTTCGTAAATATCTCGACATCAGCACCACCTAGCGGGTATAGTTATTGAAAAAATATTTCTTTTCACGTAACTAATATTCATATTCTGAATATGAACTAAATCGGTCCATAAATATAATTTTTCTAAATATCTCAACCCTCAGCGCAATCTAGCGGGTTAATTTTTTGCAGAGATAATTCTTTCCATGTAAGTAAGACGTATTCTGAATATGAGGTAAATCGGACCATAAATACAATTTTTCGAAATATCTCGACGCCAGCGCCACCTAGCGGGTCCAAACTAATTCAGAAACCTTCCCTGGCATGCGTCCAACCATTCCCCAAAGTTTCATCGCTATCGGATGAACTGTTTAGGAAGGCATAACAGACAGACAAACATTCATTTTTATATATATAGATAACGGATTGAAAAATAAACATGGCCTCCATTTTTTAATTGGAGAAAGTATTTTATTGCTGATTTTTTGATAATTTAAACGATTTATTTCCAATACACTTACCAAATATTAATGTGGTTCGTCAATCTGAAATGAGATATACATTTTTATATAAAAATAACAAAATGGCGGACAGGGGGAGAACGAAGAAGAAATTGACATTTTTCCCAAGGAAGTTTTTGTTCAGTTTTACAAATAGAATCCGGAAAAGTATAGCCAGCCCACCATTTTAGAAACACCCTATATATATCTTCCTGTTTTTAATAAGAAAAAATATATTTTATTCCCCTTTTTCTTTATAAACCAAATTAACCTAACACGCATGCGTATGTACGTAAACACGCACATCCCAAACGGTTCCATTTTTTTCTCAATTTTTAAATCACAATGAATAATTCAAGGTATAATAAACATTCACGCACTAAACATTTATAGATTAAACGTGAATTACTGTAACGCATAGACAAGTGAAAGGCAAATGTATAAAATTTATTAGATAAATTACAATGTCCCTGTGAAAGTAGATACAATATATTAGATTATTTATCATGATATTAGCTTCAAACTCGATAATTATTAAAATCATTTGAAATAATATTTTAATACTATTTTTATTAAATTTTTTTTACGTAGAATTATTTAGATACATTTATTATTTGGTAATCAGTAAAATTTAAAAATAAACATCCCAGTGAATCCAGTTTGTATTTGTTTCATAAATACCTCGATACCCCGGTGCCACGAAGCGGGTATAATTTTTGAAAAATAATTTTTTTTCGCGTAACTAATATATATTCTGAATATGAACCAAATCGAATCATAAATACAATTATTTGAAATATCTCTCGATCCCAGCGCCACCTAGCGGGTCAAAACTAATTCAGAAACCTTCGCGGGTGTGCCCACAATAATTCACTAAAGTATCATCGCGATCGGATGAACGGAATAGGAGGAACACATACGGGACAAACAAACATTCATTTATATATATATATATATATATATATCATAAAAGAATGGTGCGGTTTCAGTAATTCATAGGAAGATTGTAGGGAAATTTCTAGATGTTATATTGGTATCCCTGAAAGCCTCCAACCCAAAAGTTTGTTTATCAGCAGTTGTAACCACAACGTCATATATTGTATTGTTGTTGCGGTGAGTTTAGCGAGTTACTATGTTCTCGGATAAAGACAAAGCAAAGTGTGTTTTATTGATGGTTGAATTAAAATCCGTAATTTTAGTTCAACGTGCGTTTCGACGTGAATTCGGAAGAGATCCGCTACACAAAAATAACAAAACACGTCGGTTCAAACGATTCGAAGAAACCGGATCGGTTAAGAAACAGAAATCAACCGGCAGACCAAGTGTACCAGACGAAACGGTTGAACTAATTAGACGATCGGCAATTAGAAGCCCTGGGAAGTCCATCCCCCGTCGAAGCGTCGAATTAGGTATTCCAAAATCAACAGTTCACAAAGTTTTACGTAAAAAACTGAAATTACACGCTTATAAAATCCAGATACTGCAGGAATTGAAACCCGATGATGGTGTAAAACGTTACGATTTCGCTGTTGAAATGTCGGAAAGAATAAGTGAAAACGAATCATTTTTAGACGATATAATTTTTACAGTCGAAGCTACATTCCACGCGAATGGATGTGTTAACAGACACAATTCACGAATACGGGGCTCTGAAAACCCACACGCAATTATTGAGAAACAACGCGATTCACCTAAAGTTAATGTTTGGTGTGGTGTGATGAAAAATCGAGTAATAGGGCCTTTCTTCTTTGCTGAAAAAACAATTAATGGAATTGCGTATCTTGACGTGTTAACCGATTATTGCTTTCCTCAGCCGGATACTCGAAAACATTCATCGACTTCATTTCCAACAAGATTCTGCTCCCACCACTTCAATGCGTCGGTCACGGACTCTTTGAACGAAAAATTTGGAGATCGATGGATAGGCCGGCAAGGACTTATACTTTAGCCTCCAAGGAGTCCAGACCTGACACCTTGCGATTTTTTTTTGTGGGGGTACATCAAAAGCGTTGTTTATACACAAAAAATTCGTGACCTAAACCGCTTAAAAAAACAGGATTAATGAAGCGATGACAACCATTAACGAAGAAATGTTAACTAATGTTTGGAGAGAAGTTGAGTATCGTTTGGACATTTGTCGAGCGACTAAGGGCGCACATATTGAAATTTATTAATTATGTAAAAAAATGTTTGAGACGACAAATTTGAAAAATAAAAAAACATAAACTGTAAGTAATTCTGTTTTAATTTAAACCATGTTCAAAACTGCACCATTCTTTTATGATAACCCTGTATATATATATATATATACACTTTAAAATAAAATAGAGAATGCAATAAATGAAATTAAAATATTAAAACATAATAGAAATGGAATTGAAATTACTCATACATTAATTTATTTAAATAAATAATGACAAGATTAAAAAAAACCTTTATCTTGGTACGTATGAAAAATCAACTTATCTAGTAATATAATTATACTATACGAGTTGTCGACGCTTTGCAATAGCTGAGATTTCTTAGGATTTCATTTTTATTTTCCTTGAACTAAATATATACTATATATATATATATATATATATATACTGGAATTGCTTACATAAATATTAGGGGTTTTTACAGTCACCAGTCCTTGAATCAACTTTTTATTTTTTTTTTAAATGCCAGTAAAATACTGAATACATAAAAAGATAAAATTTATGTAGACATAAGGGAAAAAAAACAGGCACAAGTAAACTTAAATTTTCCTTAATTACTCAATATAAAGTCCATATAACTGCAGATAGCAACAATTTTATATTTTTTCTACTGATTAAAAAATAAAAGGAAAAATTTTGGATTTAAGTGTACATAATATACGTTTTTTTAAAATTTTGTTGTTATATAAGCATGTAAAATCTATCGAAAAAATCTGATGTAGACACATTGTAGACTTCTGATGTGTCCACCTGATGTGGACTTGCTTGTACGCCTATTAAATTACAGACACATTTTTTTTTTAAAATGAAAAGTACATAAAATTTTATTTCATTAATAACTTTTATATTTTTTCATTGTTATTATTGAATTATTATTTACTGTAAAAACGTTTTTACAATCATAGGTTAATAATTATTAATAAATCAGTATATTTAACTTAAAAAAAAAAAAAAGTTAAAAAGAAAGGAGTTGAAGTATGATTCGAACCGATATGCCTTCCCCTTGTAAGAACCAGATATTTCATTAATTTAATTTTATTTAGTATAACTATAAAACAGATAAAAATAAGTACCACTTATAATATATCGTTGAAAATATCTAAATGAGAGCTTATTAATGAAGTTTAAAAAAAAGTCAAAAAATTCAAATTTTTTTGATGTTGGGCTTTTTTGGATGCTTTAGATCCAGTCGATTGCATCTGGAGAAGTTAAGTAAAATCAAAGAACCTATTAAAAAATCTATAAAAATCATTATAAAAAACTAGCAGACCCCGGAATGCTTCCTATTGCTAGATTTGAGTATAACATAGACAGATTAAATGAATACAATTGAAAGTTGGATAACAACATTAACAAAATGAACATTACGGAACTTCACAAAATTTAACCTTTCACTTAATAAAAGTCAGAATATAAATAAATCGAATTGTCAAAACAGCACTATCTATCGGATTTAATTCAAACTACTCTCTAAACACAGTAGTCGGTACAAAATACCTCTAATTTTCTTTCTACTGGTCAGATAGTCGATTTCAATTGCTTTAAACATTCTCCGGACAACGCAGACAATTTTTCAAAAATCGGGCGTAAATCGGTCCAGTAGTTTTTTAGTCTATAGCGGACACACATACAAACTTTGCTTTTTATATACGAGATGCTACCCAAAAGTTCGGGAAATTTTACCATAAAAATAAAATAGCTTACCATAACTTATAATTTCCACTGTCTCCTTCAAAGTAATCCCCTTGGGCATTGATACAGTGATCCCAGCGATTTTCCCATGATTCCATACATCCCTGGAAGTCTGCAAGTGTAAGTGTTCGAAGCACGTTCTGGGTTTCTTCCTGAATCTCCTCAATTGTGTTAAAACAACGGCCTTTCAATTGAAATTTTTATTTTCAGAAAGAGAAAAAAGTCGCACGGGGCAAGGTAAGGCGAATAGGGTGGGTGGGGAATCACTACCGTCTTTTTGGAAGCCAAGAAATTCCGAACGGCTAGCGATGTATGCGCGGGCGCGTTGTCATGGTGCAGAACCCATCTGTTGTTACCCCACAGATCTGAACGTTTGCGCCTAATGCTTTCACGTAACCGCTTCAAAACTTCACAATAGAACATCCCATTGACAGTTTGACCAAGAGGAACAAATTCCTTATGGATAATGCCTTTGATGTCGAAAAAAAACAATCATCATGAACTTCACGTTGCTGCGAACTTGGAGTGCTTTTTTTGGCCGCGGTGAACTTGACGACTTCCACTGCGATGACTGCTGCTTAGTTTCAGGGTAATACCATGTCTCATCACCGGTTACGATGTTGAAGATGAAGTTAGGGTCATCTCTTGCTGAATTTTACTTAGACAAACATCTCTTGCTGACTTTACTTAGATAAGTTTCAGACCCTTATTCAAAGAATAGTAAAAACTTTAAACGAATTCGATATTTTACTTAATAAGAAAGTTATAGCAATATTTTGTTTTTTCGAAAACGCCCTCCTGTTCCACCCCCATAGTCCGATTTTGGCCGTTAGCAAACTCGACCGAGATTTTGGGACGAGTTATGTTTAAGGAACAACGCAAAATTACGGCAGTTATTGAGTCCACAAGTTAACTGAGTTATTGAGTCCACAAGTTATATATATATATATATATAAACTTTTGAGCTGATGGTGGTTTTATGGTCTGGGGGATAGAAACGCGAAGATATAACAAAATTTTCTGGAAGTCGAATCTCGAATCATGGTACCCATCAGAATAATGGTAGAAGGAAGATTAAAGAAAAACAAACCAACATACTTGGCGTTTATAGACCTAGAAAAGGCATTCGATAACGTAGACTGGAATAAAATGTTCAGCATTTTAAAAAAAATTAGGGTTCAAATACAGAGATAGAAGAACAATTGCTAACATGTACAGGAACCAAACAGCAACAGTAGCAATTGAAGAACATAAGAAAGAAGCCATAATAAGAAAGGGAGTCCGACAAGGATGTTCTCTATCTCCGTTACTTTTTAATCTTTACATGGAACTAGCAGTTAATGATGTTAAAGAACAATTTAGATTCGGAGTAACAGTACAAGGTGAAAAGATAAAGATGCTACGATTTGCTGATGATATAGTAATTCTAGCCGAGAGTAAAAAGGATTTAGAAGAAACAATGAACGGCATAGATGAAGTCCTACGCAAGAACTATCGCATGAAAATAAACAAGAACAAAACAAAAGTAATGAAATGTAGTAGAAATAACAAAGATGGACCGCTGAATGTGAAAATAGGAGGAGAAAAGATTATGGAGGTAGAAGAATTTTGTTATTTGGGAAGTAGAATTACTAACGATGGACGAAGCAGGAGCGATATAAAATGCCGAATAGCACAAGCTAAACGAGCCTTCAGTAAGAAATATAAGTTGTTTACATCAAAAATTAATTTAAATGTCAGGAAAAGATTTTTGAAAGTGTATGTTTGGAGTGTCGCTTTATATGGAAGTGAAACTTGGACAATCGGAGTATCTGAGAAGAAAAGGTTAGAAGCTTTTGAAATGTGGTGCTATAGGAGAATGTTAAAGATCAGATGGGTGGATAAAGTGACAAATGAGGAGGTATTGCGGCAAATAGACGAAGAAAAAAGCATTTGGAAAAATATAGTTAAAAGAAGAGACAGACTTATAGGCCACATACTAAGGCATCCTGGAATGGTCGCTTTGATTTTGGAAGGACGGGTGGAAGGGAAAAATTGTGTAGGTAGGCCACGTTTGGAATATGTAAAACAAATTGTTAGGGATGTAGGATGTAGAGGGTATACTGAAATGAAACGACTAGCACTAGACAGGGAATCTTGGAGAGCTGCATCAAACCAGTCAAATGACTGAAGACAAAAAAAAAAGGTACCCATTACAATAGATAGCTTTCTTATGAAATGTAACTAAGAAATCTACCTAAAGGCTGAAAACAAAGTTGTAATAATTTCTTGGCATTTTTTATCTTATTTAGTGGAAAATAATGATACATGAAAAATATTTAAAAATCTTTATTTTTTTTATGCTTTCCCATCTCTTAAAATCAACTCCCAAGAAAATTTATTGATTTATATTCATTTACTATGTTAAATGGAACAAACTGAAGTAAAAAATTACACTGAAAAATGTACAACCAATTAAAAGTAACTAATATTTATTTTTTTTGGGGTGGGGATGGATTACGATGAAATTTTATGCAATATTATATATAAAAGTCAAAATAATTAAATTTTTTTTTTAAATTCCAAAAATTATATTTTAAACTTTGATCGGTTCCCCTAACCCCAATATAGCCCCCAAAGTATTCTTTTGGATCACTTGGACAACTACTATGCCCAGAAAGACATAAAAAAAATGTATGCAATTAAATTATAAGCAATAAAATATATAATATAAATGGTTAAAATATATGCAATAAGTAAAAAAAAAAAATAAAAAAAAAAATAGTTTTTTTTTTAATTTTTGGGGACGGGAGAGAATTTTAGGGTATTTTTTTATTTTTAATAGTAAGATAAGGTAGTACATATGTACTGAGCTTAATATAATGTGGTTTTATGTTCGCAAAATTTTAAGAAAATTGACCCTAAAAGATACTATTTTACCTCACTCGATAGAGATATTGACCCCGAACTTTTACCAAAAAATTTCTCTATATATAAACTAATCTCTGTACAAAATCTCATTATAGCGGTTTATCCAAACGGAAGTTATTAAGTTTCTTCTAACACGCCCTCTACGTTTGTACTTAACATACTAATATTACTCCCACATTTTAATATTTTTTGGTGTCTCTGGGTAATGAAAGGTCAAGAAATGTAAATCCATACTTTATTTTTGATTCAAGAAGGCAAGTATGATTATTACACTTACCTTCTTGAATAATAGCTGTAGATCTGTGATGCCAAGGTAGTAATAAAACTAAAAAAAATAATGTATATATATATATATAGAATTCTCTGAAGGAAATCACAAAAATTATTCAAGACATCTGGCAAACAGAAAAGATCCCAGATCTTGGGATCTTTTCCAGTCTTCTGGATCTTTTCCAGAAGACTGGAAACCCGCTTTAATTCACCCATTATATAAGAAGGGCGATAGGACAGAGGTAAACAACTACATAGGAATTTCCCTTTTACCGGTCACATACAAAATCCTATCATTCTGCTTCTTAACTAGAACACAAAAACAGCAGGAACCATACTTATCCGAATATCACGCAGGCTTTAGACCTAACAGGTCATGCCCGGAACAGATCTTTAGCCTGAAAACGATAATTAAAATTAAAAACAACAGAAACAAACCCATGATCTGCACATTTGTAGATTTCAAAAAAGCCTACAACTCCGTACAAAGGCAATCTCTTTTTCAAATTCTAGAAGAGAGAGGACTAGGCCAGAAAACTCGAAGATTAATAGAACAAACATTAACTGGAACTAAATCTAAAATAAAATTTATGGGTGAAATCTCAGAACCTTTTGAAATTAAGACGGGAGTGAGACAAGGGGATGGACTCTCCCTCCTGCTATTTAACATCACATCGGACAAAATGATGAAACAGTGGGAAGATACATTCAAACAACAAAAATACTGGCAACCGATTTCATTGGGATTCGCAAAATTAAATTTAAGTATACCTTACCTGGCATTTGCAGACGATTTGGAAATCTTTGCGGAGGACGAACGGACTGCGATAAAACAAATAGAAACACTCAAGGAATGTGCAGAAAAAGTGGGACTACAAATTTCGTTTTAAAAACAGTGTTCATCTGCTCCAGAATAGAAATCCCAAATTTAAACACAAAATATGGAATAATAAATAAAGTCTCTCGCTTTAAATACCTTGGAGAATTTATTACGCCAAACAGCTTTGAGAAACCAAGTCAATTGGAACGTCTGCAGAAGGTCAGGAAAGCTCTAGGTTTAGTGCAAAATTTCTACAACAAGAAATCCCTCTCGCGCCAAACGAAAATCTGGCATTACAACACAGTTATTAAACCCACAGATTAAATACCTTGGAGAATTTATTACGCCAAACAGCTTTGAGAAACCAAGTCAATTGGAACGTCTGCAGAAGGTCAGGAAAGCTCTAGGTTTAGTGCAAAATTTCTACAACAAGAAATCCCTCTCGCGCCAAACGAAAATCCGGCATTACAACACAGTTATTAAACCCACAGATTAAATACCTTGGAGAATTTATTACGCCAAACAGCTTTGAGAAACCAAGTCAATTGGAACGTCTGCAGAAGGTCAGGAAAGCTCTAGGTTTAGTGCAAAATTTCTACAACAAGAAATCCCTCTCGCGCCAAACGAAAATCTGGCATTACAACACAGTTATTAAACCCACAGATTAAATACCTTGGAGAATTTATTACGCCAAACAGCTTTGAGAAACCAAGTCAATTGGAACGTCTGCAGAAGGTCAGGAAAGCTCTAGGTTTAGTGCAAAATTTCTACAACAAGAAATCCCTTTCGCGCCAAACGAAAATCCGGCATTACAACACAGTTATTAAACCCACAGATTAAATACCTTGGAGAATTTATTACGCCAAACAGCTTTGAGAAACCAAGTCAATTGGAACGTCTGCAGAAGGTCAGGAAAGCTCTAGGTTTAGTGCAAAATTTCTACAACAAGCAATCCCTCTCGCGCCAAACGAAAATCTGGCATTACAACACAGTTATTAAACCCACAGATTATATACCAGTGAAACGTTGATCTTAAATAGGAAAACCGAAATAGAGGAAATAAAGAAACAGAAAAGGAAGATTATAAGGAAAATATTGGGACCGAGACAAACTGAAGAAGGATACAGCTTACAACCGAAAGAAATTGTTGAAAAATCGAAACTGACATAAGGAAAAGACGAATGAAATTCTTCGGACACCTTTGCAGGCTGCCGGAAAACCGACTGATCAAAAGAATAATCGCGTACTTAACATCATTAATAGTTGCAACCCCCTGGCTCGCAGAAACACGAAAAGATTTAAAACAAGCCGGAATTACGCTGAAGGAGATCATAGACAGAAATACATACAGAAATAAAATAGATAAATGGGAAGTTAAACCAGAAGCGGTGAACCTTAAACAACATCGTCCAAAATAGTCTGAAAAACGAAAGAAGGACTTTTCCGAAAGAATGAAATAATTTTGAAGGAAAAAGAAGAATTCCAAGCGAAAGAAATATGAATCATGAATGCTTAGCGTCTTCCATTGGGAAGTTCTCGACTTATAATAACAATAATAATATATACTTGTAAATAGAACCGGATGTATAGATAGGTTTTACATGGGAAATAAAATTTTGACAGTCACTATAAAAGGAAAATAATAATTACTAGAAAAAAAAAAATTAAACATATGACCTTTTGATTTTTCAGTACTCTTTAAAAATTAACTTTACTCACTCTCTCTTTCTTTCCCTCCTCTATAATCAAAGATATTAAATTTTCCACATTGTCTCTTGATTACATTTTCCTTCTCTCTCAAACTGGTATATACGTATATTAAATTCATTCTATATAATTTTTTTTAGAATTTATGTGTGCGTGTGTGTGTGTGTATCTGTGCGTGCGTAAATAAATTCGCATGAGTTTATAATAATATACAGCGCGTTGTACTATAATAAAATGAAACAATTATGGAAGGTTACAGACAAATACCTTGACCTTGATGGGTTTGTGATTTAATAACCGCTTCTTGTAATCATTATTAGAATACTTTTTATTGTTATTGTTATTATTATTATTATTATTATTATTATTATTATTACTATTAGAAGTAGTAATAGTAATAAATGAGGAATAATTATTAGGCGGAATATGTAAATTAAAATTTCTGGTGTAATTTTTTTTTTTGATACACATACACGGCGCGCGCACATACACACACAAATATATATATATATATATATATATATATATATATATAATTGTCAAGAACATACAGGAAAATAAATTACTCGTTAAAAATAAGTTAAACAATATATACAGAGTGATTCAGGAAGAAAAATAAATATTTTGGGAACTAATTCTAGAGGTTGAAATAATAAAAAAAAAATTCCCCGAAAAAAAGCTTTGTTATAGAGTTACGGCTAGCCCGGATTTCAGTTTCCTCGTTGAAATGAGATCATATTTTTAAAAGGTCAACTTGATGGTTTTTTTATGTTTTTACTTCCTTGTACGAAATAAAGGAAGTATTCTGATCTCGAAAAATTTCGGTTTTCAGATTTCAACGGAAATATTCATTTTGAACATCCCTGAATCCATTTAGATTAGTTTCGGCGTGACTTCTATACGTATGTACGTACATATCAGCATAACTCAGAAACGATTAGCCGTAGAGTTTTGAAATTTTTAATTAAGGACTGTTGTAACATCTAGCTAGGCACCTCCCCTTTTGATTGCAATTGACTGGACCAAAAGTTTAAAAAAGCCCAAAATCAAAAACCATTTAAATTTTGAACATTTTCTTAACTGCAGTAATAAGCTCTTATTGAGAGCTTTTCAACGATATATCATAAGTGGTACTTATTTTCATTGGTTCCACAGTTATACACAAATAAAACTTTAATTAATGAAATATTTGGATCTTACAAGGGGAAGGCACATCGGTTCGAATCCGACTTCATATACATATATTTTTTTTGTAATTTTATTTAAAAATATATTGATTTATTAATAATTATTAATCTATTAAAAAAATATAGGTGTATATGTAATTTAATAGATGCACAACGAAGTCATATGGTGTCCACATCAGATTTTTTTTCCGTTACAGAAGCAGTAATTTGTTATCCACAGTTATATCGTACTGGGGATAGGCACCACGATGTGATATATTGAATATGTTGAATATTCATCTACGTGGTAGTTGATATGTAATCACAACCGAATTATAAATTTTAATATACTTTTCCACTTAACACATGGTGCATACCAGTCCACTTCTCTGTTATTACTGAAATGGTTTCCAAGGTCACAGCCATTTTGATTCCCGTTTACACGTCAGAGTTACCAACTTATTTTGCTTCAAACATTTGTCAGGTTATCCGTAAGTCATTCATTTTTTTTTTCTTCCTGTTTAGCCTCCGGTAATTACCATTCAGATAATAATTCAGAGGGTGATATGTATGAGTGTAAATGAAGTGTAGTCTTGTCTGTACAAGACTACACTTTTACAGGTCGACCATTCCTGAGATGTGTGGTTAATAGAAACCCAACCACCATCCAACCGGTATCCACGATCTAGTGTTCAAATCCGCGTAAAAATAACTGACTTTACTAGGACTTGAACGCTGGAACTCTTGACCCGTAACTCATTCTGTATCATGGTTCACAGTTTTTCATAGTTTCGTGTTTTTTTATAGTTCCGTGAACTCTCGAATTATGACTTCGAGAGTTTTATGAATCTTCGAGATTTGCTAAAAAACTGCGTGTGTGTGTGTGTGCGCGCGCGCGCGATTGTATATATATATATATATATATATATATATATATATATATGTTGCCCCTATTTTTCTAAGGAGATAGTATAAAAAAATTGAAATTTTGTTTATATGACTTCTTTTGAAAGATTTTTTATTATTTTTTTTTGAAAGAAAAATAGTCGATGTGGTAAAAAAATGGGCAATTTTTTTTGTTTATTTATTGTATTTTTTTTTTCTAGTTTCGGCGTGACTTCTGTACGTACGTATGTATCTCGCAAAACTCAAAAACGATTAGCCGTAGGATGTTGAAATTTTGGATTTAGGATTGTTGTAAAATCTAGTTGTTCACCTCTCCTTTTGATTGCAATTAACTAAACCGAAAGTGTCCAAAAAATTCAAAAAAATTGAATTTTGGACTTTTTCTTAACTGCAATAATAAGCCCTCATTGAGAGATTTTTAAAGATATATCATAAGTGGTACTTATTTTCATTGGTTCCAAAGTTATAGCCAAAATAAAATTTTAATTAATGAAATATTTGGATCTTACAAGGGGAAGGCATATCGGTTCGAATCCTACTTCATTTCCTTTTTTTAACTTTGTTTTTTAATTTAAATATATTGATTTATTAATAATTTATTAACTTCTGATTGTAAATGATTTTTTACGATAAATAATAATTCAAAAATAACAATAAAAAAAATTCTGAAAATATATCAGAAGTTATTAATGAAATAAAATTTTATGTACTTTACATTTAAAAAAAAATTTAATATGTAATTTAATAGACGTACAAGGAAATCATGCACAATTATATTCAAATCCAGATCATTCAAGTTAAGAAAAAGTCCAAATTCAATTTTTTTTTTTTGGATTTTGGGCTTTTTTAGACACTTTTGGTTCAGTTGATTTCAATCAAAAGGGAATGTGGACAACTATATGTTACAACAGTTCTAAATCCAAAATTTCAACATCCTACGGCTAATCGTTTTTGAGTCATGCGAGATATATACGTAAGTACAGACGTCACGCCGAAACTAGGGAAAATTGATTCAGGGATGGTTAAAATGAATATTTCCGTTGAAATCTGAAAACCGAAATTATATACGAACACAATACTTCCTTTACTTTGTACAAGGAAGTAAAATAAGACTGAAAATATTATTTTAAAATATCATTACAACAGAGCTAAATCTTTTTTTTTTTAATTTAAACCGGAAATCCGCCCTTCTGACGCACTTACTACGACAGTTTTTTAGTATTGGAATAAGAAAGTTTATATAAAAATGGGACAAGTCTTTAAATATAATAGGGGATTATGTTAAAATATTTAATTTATTGTAATTGAATAAATACCATTTCTACAGCTGTTTAATTATTAAATGACCTTCACTGAAGTTTTTTAAAAATTAACTCCCATCATATTTTACACAATATCCGTTTATACGATATAATATTTTATCTCATAATATCCGTATTTATTAAAAAAAAAAACATTATTAGGAAGTTATTATTGTAATAATTAAAAACTAATGGCTGAATGCCAATAAATTTAAAAAAAAGATTACTTTTTAAGAATTCTGATATTTATAAATTTCCGTTATTAAAAATTTATAATTTATTCTATTTTATATGTTTTATAATGTAAAGTACTGAATGATTGTAATATTTTTCCACGGCCATATTTATCAATAATTTCCTATATAAAAATCAATGAAAAGTGACTTGATCTGTATTATAAGCTACGTACAGTATTACATTCTAATATCATAATCAACGTTTACGTAATAATAAAAAAATAATAAATAAAGGTAACAGTAGTATAGTCAAGGATTAATAAAAATAGAACCTATTTAATTTTTATGTGTTAATATTTTTTTTAACAATGCGGTAAAAGTTTTGTAAACAGTAGAGTTGTTCTTAATAATTTTGTAATCATATATATATATATATATATATATATATATTTTGTAATCATATATATATATATATATATGATTACAAAATTACTATGATATAATATTTACTATCTCTCACACTAGTTTCGGATTGGTTCTATTAAACAAATACATATTTTTCTGATAAAACTTATCAGATATTAATCTAAAATCGTAATAGTGATAGTTTTAAAAAATCATATTTAAATACTAGCAGACCCGGCAATGCTTCGCTATTGCTAGATTTGTATATACAGAGTGATTCAGGAGGATAGGGCAATACTTTGACAACTCATTCTAGAGGTAAAAAAAAAAAATAAGAAAAAAGTTCATATAAACATATGTCACGCTTCGTTAGTGAGTTATACAGGATGAAAAATTTCGCCCGAGTTTCAGTTCCTTCGGATAAATTAAGGCTTTCTGAAATTCTGGGAAGGTCAATTAAGGGGTAAATTGAATTGTTTCTTATGATTTTTGAGCTAGGAAATCGAAAAAAATAGCTCCCAGAACTGTATCTGTCTTAGTTTCTAAGATATCCCATGTAAAACACACAAAAAAAAGGGTTAAAAAATTCTGAAATTTTTACGATAAGAATTCGACGTAATACTGCAAACAGGATTGATCAAGGAAAGGTTATTTACCACATTACCACAATTAACAAACAACAATGAGTAGTATTTAAACAAATTGTGATGAAAAAAAATCAGTGTTACCAACTTGTTATCCGTAGGTCTAAAATTATTGTACCTACTAGACACATCTGTTTTCTTTTTTTGTAACATTTTCTTCTAAGTTTTCGTCGGATTTGTTGTTAATAAAAGTTGACATGTTTAAAATTTTATTTGTTGACATTATTTACATCAATCTTCTTATAATTAAATTCTCTACAATTTATGTTTAAAAAAAAAGTATGATTTATTGCCAATTTAACAACGTTATTGTACGTCAAACGTAAAAAAATGTGTTTTTTGACCCTATTTTTGGAGTTTTACATGGGATATCTTAGAAACTAAAAGAGATACAGTTCTGAGACCTATTTTTTTCGATTTCCCAGCTCAAAAACCATAAGAAACAATTCAATTTGCCCCTTAATTGACCTTCCCAGAATTTCAGAAATCCTTAATTTACCCGGAGGAACTGAAACTCGAGGGAAATCTTTCACTCTGTATAACTCGCTAACGAAGCGTTTTCGGACATATGTTTATATGAACTTTTTATTATTTTTAGCCTCTAAAATGAGTTGTCAAAGTATTGTCCTATCATTCTGTATATATAAATGAACACAATTGAAAGTTTGTTAAAACATTTAAAAATGAACATTACAATACTTCACAAAATTTATCCTTTCCCTTTTTCCCTTTCTCCCTTTTACCCTTCCTCTCTCCAATCCCAAATTTTCCTTTTCTCTGTTTCATTTTTATCATATCCCCTTTCCCGTTCCCCCATTTTCACATCTCTTCTTTTCCCATTCCTCCCTTTTCCATTCATTCCCCTATTCATCATTCCATTATTTCCTCCCTCATATTTCCTCCCCCTTTTCCATTTCCCCCGTTTTCCCCCTTTTTCTTTTTCCATTTTCCCCTTCTTCCCTTTTTCGATTTTTCCCTTTCTCCTTTTTTCTCCGCGCGTAAATCGGTCCAGTAGTTTTTTAGTCTATAGCGCACACACATATAAGAAACATTGAAATGGAATCGTAAAATATTTAGTATACGGTGTGTTACTTTTACGTCAAACAGATAGCGCTGTTTTTAAAAATAACACGTTTTTATCTGTGACAGGTGTAACATCTTAGATATATAAATAGTAGATATATAAAAACACGCGTGTATTAGAATGCAACGTTGCGTAAAAATTTCAAGGCAATCGGTGAAGAACTTTCGGAGATTTAAGATTTTGAATAAACGAACATTTACATTTATATTTATATAGATTATATTTTACGAATTTAACTTATAAATATTGTGTCCCGGTAGATCATGGTATATTGTGACGTCACAGGTGAACGGTAGAATTAAACAATTTAATAATATTTAAATTGTAAAAAAGTAACTCGGTCTGGTTAGGTCTCGAATTCGATCGCCCGATTCACTCGGTATCTGGTTCGTTAAGCCTCGCGGCAACACCAGTCTGTCGACCAAACAAGCGAAATTTGTTTGATATAAATTGTGAAATTACATTGCTTTAGTTAGTGGTTTGATACCTAAGGAATCCAAAATAACCCCTCCCCCCCCCAAAAAAAAACAAAAAAAAAACTGATGGATATTTCCGGATGTAAATGTTCGTATGTACCAATGAGGCCAATGTTGGCCAATGTTGGCCTCTAAATAACCTTATATTTCCAGAACTACAGAACCGATTTTGACCAAACTTAGTCAGATTACTTTCATATATATGGGGGGTTGACGTCATTAAATTTGCAACTTAAAAGGTCAAGGGGTTGAGGCTATAGAGCATGGTCACCCTCAATATCTCGAGATTTCACGTAATTAAGGTGATATTTTTCAAAGGAAAATTTGTTAAAAATTAAAAAAAAATAACGTTATTTGCAAAAAAAAAATTGCAAAATCGCATCCCCACCCCAAAAAATGCTGTTGTAGTCGTTTGATATGTTGTGACGTCACAGGTGAGCGGTAGAATTAAATAAATGAATAATATGTAAAGAGTAAAAAAGTAATTATGTCTGGCTGGTTCTCGAATTTGATCGCCCGACTTGGTACCTGGTGCGTTAAGTCTCGCGGCTACACCAGTTTGCCGATCGTACAAGAGCAATTTCTTCTACCCCTAGTATCGCCATACTCATGCGAATTAAATACGGTATACGCTCGCGATTTATTTAGAAATATTGAATTAAATAAACGAAAAAATACTATATTTAAATAAAATGATAAACATTTTAAATTAAGTTTTATATGTAAGCCACGCATCAGAAACAGCAGTGTTGTCAGATTTTTTTCAATAAAAATTTATATTGTAATAACAGATTGAGATATTTTAATAGAATTTTCAATTCCTGTTTTCTATTTTCCAGACTAATTAAAATTTTATTGTTTTATTCTTTTATTTCAAGTGTGTACATTGCAGTCTGTTCAGCTAGTGAATAAAAATTAATCCCTCCCATGATACAATGAGAAGAGGATAATATATATGACATGTAGTTTTATACAGATTCAGGCCGATCATTCCTGAGATGTGTAGTTAATTGAATCCCAACCATTAAAGTACACTGGTATCTACATTCCAGCATTGAAATCCTTATAAAAACAACGAATTTTTTTCTAGAATTTGAAGAACCACAGAAATTTTGACTTCGAAAATCAGCTGTTAAACAACTGATTTGCGATAAGGGGTTTAACAAAAAAACTTGTTTAATATTTAAATAATAATTAATAATTTTAAAATTTATTTATTACATAAATGTTGGGTACTGTATACCAAACCTCATTAAAATATTTTAAACTGTTGTTAAGATATACTCGTATTTTTTTATTGAAAAAAAAAAACACAAAATTGAGACCAGAGGGAAAATAATATAAAATACAGCATATATATGAAGTATTTTTATTTATTTTGATGTCGTTAATCAATCCCTTAAGTACGGAACACTCTGTATAATATAGTATAGTATATAGAATGTTAATAGCATTTTTTTTTTTTTGTCTTCAGTCATTTGACTGGTTTGATGCAGCTCTCCAAGATTCCTTATCTAGTGCTAGTCGTTTCATTTCGGTATACCCCCTACATCCCTAACAATTTGTTTTACATATTCTAAACGTTGCCTGCGTATACAATTTTTTCCTTCTACCTGTCCTTCCAATATTAAAGTGACTATTCCAGGATGCCTTAGTATGTAGCCTATAAGTCTGTCTCTTCTTTTAACTATATTTTTCCAAATGCTTCTTTCTTTCCCTATTTGCCACAACACCTCTTCATTTGTCACTTTATCCACCCATCTGATTTTTAACATTCTCCTATAGCATCGCATTTCAAAAGCTTCTAATCTTTTCTTCTCAGATACTCCGATCGTCCAAGTTTCACTTCCATATAAAGCGACACTCCAAACATATACTTTCAAAAATCATTTCCTGACATTTAAATTAATTTTTAATGTAAACAAATTATATTCCTGATTAGCCTGTGCTATTTGGCATTTTATATCGCTCCTGCTTCGTCCATCTTTAGTAATTCTACTTCCCAAATAACAAAATTCTTCTACCTCCATAATCTTTTCTCCTCCCATTTTCACATTCAGTGGTCCATCTTTGTTGTTTCTACTACATTTCATTACTTTTGTTTTGTTCTTGTTTATTTTCATGCGATAGTTCTTACGTAGAACTTTTATATTTTATATTGAAACGGTTTTTTATACTTTATTGTATTTCAAAAATAGAAAACATGTGGTGTTACACAGTGGGGGATCGTGTAGATAATATTAGTGGGGGGTGTTGCTCCAGAAAAGGTTTTTCTGGGCCTTTTCAAGGCGATGGTTAAAGTTTTCTGGAAAATAAAAAAACCGAAATAAAAAATGAATCGAATAGAATAGCTTAAAAAGCAGGATAATAATCTAATTCTACACCTTATCACATTCAGGAATACGGTACACGGTTCCAAGGCTGGTGTCTTCCCTTTTAAAGCCAAGAAGTTGAAATACTGAAAACATTTGGGTAGATGAGTAACCAGAATTGAAATTATAATTTCCTTCATGTGAAACAAGTAAAAAGTGTACACTGTATATATATATATTTTTTGTTTGGGGGCGAAAAACGCCTGTGCGTTATCATCGTCCCCAATATAGAATATATAAAATTAAAATTAAAGTAACAATAAAATTATTATAAATACTGTTTCATAGCAATGCTTAACTAATATAAAATTCATATTTACTTTACTAATCTGAAAACAGTAGACATGTAAAGATGGCTACTATGTCTCGAAGGCTTGTCTCTGGGTGGTTGTGTCATGGTACCATGGCAGGCCAATGGTTGGCTGAGCACCGGTTGGGACACTGGGCTCCTGATCTTCGGCTCTCTGAGATGAGGACGCCATTGGGGACAAGCAGCATGTTATCAGTTTTTGACAGCTGTTGGTTGCCAGCGGGCGACTAGTGATAGTTAGAAGCCGGAGTGGGGGGTAACGCTGTTCTTAGGTTGACGTATGACAGACTGACGAACTACGGCTTTTTTTACTTCCTCGCTATCACCCACTGGGAAGCAACAGCTTGTCAGGAACTGGTATCATTCTGTTTGTCATTGGGTGACAAGACTAAGATGAAATAAATAATAATAATAATAAAAACAACGGTTGGCTGAGCCACGGCTCAGCCACAGATTAGCGACATTTATTTTATTAAGTAAGATAATATGTTTAAAATCATTGGTGAAAAAATATCTAACCCTTATCACTAACATCGGCTGATTTAGAAGCCACTACATTAATTTTGTATGAACATTTTTCCTTACTGCAAGCTCTTGAATGAATTCCCACATTATTGTTACTGCCTCCTGAATCAACCTGTATATATAATCTTAATTTTATGACCACTATGTGCGTTGTAATGGTATGTGTGTAATACAATTAAGCTAAGGACAATCAAGAAAGGATTTTTTATAAAAATAGCAAGAACATTAGAGAAAATTAAAGACTTAAATTTAACATTCAGCTTTTAATTTAATGAATTTATTCCTTATACGTATGAATGAATTCGGTTATAGAATTTATATAGCATTTGTTATAATTTATACCCTCAAATATACGTTTATATACAAAATAAATGTGGAGGGGGGGCCAATCATATTAATAATATAATTATTTATTTTTATCTTCAGTCATTTGACTGGTTTGATGCAACTTTTCAAGATTCCCTATCTAGTACCATTCATTTCATTTCGGAATATCCCCGTAACAATTTGTTTTACATATTCCAAACAGCACAATTTTTCTCATCTACCTGTTCCTCCAATATTAACGCGACTATTCCAGGATGTGGCCTCTCATCTTTTAACTATATTTTTCCAAATGCTTCTTTCTTCATCAATTCATTTGTCACTTTATCCACCCGTCTGATTTTTAACATTCTTCTATAGCACCTCATTTCAAAAGCTTCTAATCTTTTCTTCTCAGATACTCCGATCGTCCAAGTTTCACTTCCATATAAAGCGACGCTCCAAACATATACTTTCAAAAATCATTTCATGACATTTAAATTAATTTTTGATATAAACAAATAATATTCTTGATTCGCCTGTGCTATTCGGCATTTTATATCACTCCTGCTTCGAACATCTTTAGTAATTCTACTTCCAAAATAACAAAATTTTTCTATCTCCATAATCTTTTCTCGTCCTATTTTAATATTTTACATTATTTCTACTACATTTCATTAGTTTTGTTTCGTTCTTGTTTATTTTCTTGCATAGGACTTCATCTGTGCCGTTCATTGTTCTTCCTAAATCTCTTTTACTCTCGGCTAGAATTACTATATCATCAGCAAATCGTAGCATCTTTATCTTTTCACCTTGTACTTTTACTCCGCATCTAAATTGTTCTTTAACATCACTAACTGCTAGTTCCATGTAAAGATTAAAAAGTAACGGAGATAGGGAACATAATAACATAAAAAATAGTTTTAGGATTCTTACCACGAAGGGCTCTCTATGAAGAGGAAACCCAAAAATCTTTAATAGAAAGGATATTAATGAGACATTTTAAAGGGCCCGCCTTCCGTAGCACGAGTGATAGCATCTCGGCCTTTCATCCAGAGATCCCGGGTTCGAATCTCGGTCAAGCATCGCATTTTCACACACGCTACAAATCATTTATCTCATCCTTTGAAGCAATACCTAACGGTGGACCTGGAGGTTAAACGAGAAAAGAAAAATCATTTTAAAAAGCATTGAAAACCAAAAAAATAATTTAAAAAGACAACCCTAACTATATTGGTGAACATTTAATAGTCAGAGAATTATTTGAACAACTTCATATTTTATTGGAAAAAATAAATTAATGAATAAAATAATTAATGAATCGTCCAATTAATGAATGGTTGGACTCTCTTTAACAGGTAACTCATAAAGTTTCCCTCGGCAAATACTAGATTGCGCTGTGACTGTATACGTAACCCCATACGTCAGTCGCCATGAATCCACAGATGAAAGAAAGCACATTGTGTATAGTGGTTTATTGAAAAAAAAATTAGACATACAATTTCGAGGCAGTTTTAAAACTCGATATAACTTAGAGTCATCTCTAGAACAAGTATTCGTTCAGGGTATGATAAATTTAAAGAAACTGGCAGTGGTAATCATAAGAAAGGTGCACAGGTAGGTCTACAATATTAGATTAAAAAATGGAGATCGTCACTCTTTTGTTCGCAGTTCTGGGAAGTCAACTCGGATTGCAGCACACGAGTTATAAATCTTCTGCAATCATTCACGATGTTTTTGAAGAAAAAACTAAACCTCTATTCTCATAAATTATAAATACAAATACTGAAGCACATTGTTCCACTTAAAAGGAATCTGATGTGAAAATTATTGAAAAATTTAAAAATAATGACTGTTATACGAGTGTTACAGGTAAAAAGATAAAGATGCTACGATTTGCTGATGATATAGTAATTCTAGCTGAAAGTAAAAAGGATTTAGAAGAAACAATGAATGGCATGGATGAAGTCCAACGCAAGAACTACCGCATGAAAATAAACAAGAACAAAACGAAAGTAATGAAATGTAGTAGAAGTAACAAAGATGGACCACTGAATGAGAAAATAGGAGAAGAAAAGATTTGCTGATGATATAGTAATTCTAGCTGAAAGTAAAAAGGATTTAGAAGAAACAATGAATGGCATGGATGAAGTCCAACGCAAGAACTACCGCATGAAAATAAACAAGAACAAAACGAAAGTAATGAAATGTAGTAGAAGTAACAAAGATGGACCACTGAATGAGAAAATAGGAGAAGAAAAGATTATGGAGGTAGAAGAATTTTGTTATTTGGGAAATAGAATTACTAAAGATGGGCGAAGCTGAAGCTATATAAAATGCCGAATTGCACAGGCAAAACGAGTCTTCAGTCAGAAATATAATTTGATTGCACCAAAAATTAATTTAAATATCAGGAAAAGATTTTTGAAAATATACGTTTGGAGCGTCGCTTTATATGGAAGTGAAATTTGGACGATCGGAGTATCTAAGAAGAGATTAGAAGCTTTTGAAATGCGGTGCTATAGGAGAATGTTAAAAATCAGATGAGTGGATAAAGTGACAAATGAAGAGGTGTAGGCAAATAAATGAAGAAAGAAGTATTTGGATAAATATAGCTAAAAGAAGAGACAGACTTATAGGCCACATATTAAGGCATCCTGGAATAGTCGCTTTAATATTGGAGGGACAGGTAAAAGGAAAAAATTGTGTACGCAGGCAACGTTTAGAATATGTAAAACAAATTGTTAGGGATGTAGGGGGTATACCGAAATGAAACGACTAGCACTAGATAGGGAATCTTGGAGAGCTGCATCAAACCAGTCAAATGACTGAAGACAAAAAAAAAATACGAGTATTAAAAAAGTATGGTTCTTAGACGAGGATTTATTTCACGTGTCTGGAAAAGTTAACCCTTATAATATTCGAATACAAGGTTCAAAGAATCCATATGTTTGACCAGTGACGGCTCGAGTATAGGCACTGTGGAACTGCAGCACCCCCCAATTTCCATTTGATATTAATGATAACATTTACTATACTTAGTCCCTTTTTCTTTATACTTGTACAATATATAATCCTTAAGCTATCCAGTTTATGAAATAAATACAAAAATCTTTGTAAGAAACTGTGCGCTTTACAGTTCCAGTAGCTGGTGTTTCGCTGTTGTGCGCATGTGCACAAAGGAAGCTGCACGCGAGGCTGCGAGGGAGAGTCCACTTTCTTGTGGACACGATAACTGTCGTAATTTTGCGCCAATCACTTTCAAATTAATACATAAAATATAACTACCCAAAATCTCGGTCGAGTTCGTTAAATCAGACTATCGATGCAGAAGGAACGGGGATTTCTCAAAAAAAAAAAAAAATAAATAAAATATTGCTATAACGTTCTTATTAAGTAAAATATCGAATTCGTTTTAAAGTTCCTAATATTCTTTTGTTAAGGGCCTAAAACTTATCTAAGTAAAGTTTTTTGATATCACCAACGATTGGCTCAGGGAATGAAGAAAATGGGATTTTGAAGAAAAAAAACATACCTCCCTTAATAAGTACAGTATCGAATCGGTTTAAAGTGGTCGTTAGTCCTCTAAAGATTACCTAAAACTTTTGTCTGAAGCAATTTTTGATTTCACCAACCCTTACGGCAAGGGATGACCAAAATTTTGCTAGAATTGTAAAAAGATGAGGCTTGTCGTATGCTAAAGATGTGAAATTTTTTTTTCACATGCAACCATTGAGGTATTGAGTAAATTTGAAGTTTTTCTTAACTTTAAGGTGGAAATCTTTTTTACCCCCTGTAAATGCAAATTATAATAGAAAAGTTTTAAAAGAATTCAGTAAAACAGAAAAAAACTCGTAGGAGACGGTGAGTATTGGCACGGCCTGCAAGGGAATAAGGCGTCGGAGGATGCCGGGTTGGACAGGTCTGCGGCTGAGGGCCTTGGGGGCCCTCTCGAGCACGGGGGGTCGCTTTAATGCGGTGAGGCCGTGGACCACTCCACTCCTGGTGCCTGAGGGCGTTTATCACTTTTTAGTGATGACGGTCGAGTGGGTAAGTGGTAAGTAAGTGTGTGTGTGTGTTGTGTACTCTGGGTAGAGATTGTGGAAATTTAATGAGTGTACTTTTGTGGATAAGTTATGTCTTGTGGTTAATGTCTTTTTGATTATGGTGCACTTGTCTTGTGTTGACTTGATTGTATGAATGTATAAATGTGTGTATGTGCGTGGTACGTCTTAGTAACTGTTAGGTGTTTTTTTTTCTGAATTCTTTTCTCTTTAGGTACTCTTGTAGTAGTTTGGTGTGGATGATGTTTGCTAGTGGAGACCGAATGTGTGTGTGGGCGCTTAGCCCCCTCCTGAAGTAATGCTTCCCAGGTGGTGTGGTCGCCAGTGGTGGGGGGAGGGAGGTTTAGTCGGTAGTGCGCAGGAATAGATGTGCGTTTTCTGTAACAAATTGCGGACCTGTTAGCAAGTCCAACACTGCTTCGGCGGCCGTAAATGGGGTTCCTCCAACTCAAAAAAAAAATTTAGTACCGATGAAATTTACCTCCGCCTTCTGGTGTACCGAAATGGATTTTCTAACCTAGTTATTGTTAATTGATAATAATAATAACCAGGTTGAAAACCCTTTGAGTTATTTCCGGTTGAAAAACTTGCAAACTTTTGGAAGGGAAGAAGGGAAAGTTCGATTTTTGACATATGTTTATACAGAGTGTCCCACATAAAACGCAACCCAACCTTATATTGGTAGGTTTTGAAATAATAAAAAGGCAAGTGTAAATGTAAATGTAATTTTTATTATTACCTTACATTTAGAGTAAATGTTGGAAGTGGCCGCCATCTTCTTGAATACAAGCTTCAATTCTTTTTACAGCGTGCAACTTTTTTCAAAGTTTGTGGCTGGATATTTAATACAGCTTGTTCAATATTGACTTTCAATCGTTCAAGTGTTCGTGGTTTGTTGCTGTAGGCTTTTTCTTTGAGGTAAACCCGTAGAAAAAAATCCACCGCAGTCAAATCTGGAGATCTTGGTGGCCACAAGTCTCGACCGATAACACGATTACCAAAGAATTCCTCAACGAAATCAGAAGTTGAACCTGCGTAGTGCGATGTCGCACCGTTTTATTGTAGCCAGCAGTGTCTGTCTTCCTCTTCCAAGAGTGCGATGAACCGAAATAAAATATCCTGATATCGTTCTGGATTAATGATGTACTCGAAAAAAATAGGACCGATTATTTTCTTCCGCGATATCGCGCACCACACACCCAACTTCTGCGGTTGTAGTTGTTTTTCGTGATAAACGTGGGGATTTTCAGCGCTCCAAATTGTACTGTTTTGGTTGTTTTCGTAGCCATCCAAATGAAACCGTAATCCATCTGTGAAAAATAACGAATCCATAACGTTATTTCCCTCACGCAGAAATCGACGGAACCGTTGACAATATTGTAGCTGTTTTTCTTTGTCGGGCTCAAGAAGTCGATGAACCGTTTGAATACGATAAGGTCGTAATTGTAATCGTTTGGTCGCCCGATGAACCGTTGATTTAGACAAATTAATTTCAGCAGACAAACGTCTGATCGATTTATCTGGCGAGGCGAGTAATCGGTCTTTGATTTCAACGACTGTATCTGTATTCAACACTGACCCAGATCTTTTGTGTTCCTTGTTATTAACAGAACCGGTCTCTCTAAACTTTGCGACTAACTTAATACTGATGTTTTGTTAGGAGCCGGTTTATCTGGGTACTTATGGCGAAACAAATCTTGCACTGCAACCGCTGATTTCGTACTGAAGTACGATTCGACAATGAAAACACGTTCATCTTGCGAAAACACCATCTTGTCTCCAGCAATACACTGAACGTTATGATCGCATTGTTGTTACTATCGGTAGTGTTCTACTGCGTCGCCGCTATGTTCAGATGTTGGATGAGTCCATTTCAGTAACGAGTAGGGGAGTAAGCTTGACTTTTGAAATTTCATGTATGAGTGACTGATCGGTTGCGTTTTATATGGGACACTCTGTATTACCTTTTTTCTTTATTTCTAGAATGAGTTACCAAATTATTTATTTTTTCCTTCCGAATAAATCTGTACGTATTTGATTCTTCCGAATTCAAATAAAAAATATCTTTTATCTTAAATGTAAATTAAATTTACAATAGTTAATCAATCCACGTATGTCTATTATTAAAATTTATAGGTTTTAATAATAAATTTTTTTTGGAACTTATATAATATAAATCGTTTCATAAAAACGTTGATTTTTTAGTCATTCCTCTTGCAGATTAATTATTTATTTAATTAGAAACAAACAAAAAAAACTGACTACAAGATAAAAATTATTTTTTAAGAAAATATTAGACATTTTTGTATATTTATATATTTTTAAATTCACTCTCATAAAAAAACTTGTTAAAAGATTACATTAATTTTAATTTTTATATAGAAATTTAAATAACGAATCAAATTCAATAAATGAGATTAACATAAAAAAAATATCAATAAATCAAACAAGTTACGATTAATTCTTGATCGTAATAAGTAATAATTTAGAAAATTCAAACTTATCAATAAAGATATAGCACAAAAAGTAAATTAATTGAAATTAATAAAAGGTTAAACAATTCTAACATAATATTTGTTAAAAAGCAATAAAAAAAATAAATAAATCCAATAAAATGTTTTTCTAATAAATAATATTATAAAAAACTAGTCAAATAAAGAGACTATAAAAAAAAGAAACTGATAATTTAGCAATAAAAACGTAATTATTAGGCAATAAAAAAATAATTAACAATAAAAATTAACTGTAACGAAATAAAACTGTTATAATTAAAAAATTTAAAAAATCGAACGTAATAAAATATGTAATTAAACATGATTTTTTTTCTTTTTATTTAACAGTTTTATCAAGTGTGAGTGTGAATAAGTGCACGCGTGCGGGTCATTAAAATACAAAATTACATTTACAAATGTAATTTATATTAATGATTTGAATTAATCAGTTAAGGTGGAAGACTAACTAGCATAGAATTGAAATTGAAAAAAAAAAACTGTTTGCCTAATTTTAATTACAATAAAGATGATATATATTTTCTGATAAGTTTGGAGCATATTAAATCGCTTTATAATAATAGTAAAAAATAAGGACAGTCTTGTATTATTTCTCAAATAAATTTTAATTTATAATTTATTCAACATCATATTATGGTATTCTGCCCTTTGGCAGGTCCCTGGCACCACTGTTGTTTCCATCTGTTTCTGTTCCGTGCTTTTCTTTCGTCTCATCATAGTTAACCTTCAATATCTTCGATTTTGCCGATTAACGAACTCGACCGAGATTTTGGATCGTTATATTTTATGTATAAATTTAAAAGTGATAGGCGCAAAATTACGGCAATTATCGTGTCCACAACAAAATGATGGTGGTTTTGGAGTCTGGGGGATGTGAAACCGGAAGGTACGTCGACATTTTTCGGAAGTTGAATCATGGTATCCATTACAATAGGTTTCGCGTTTCATGCCGTAATTTTACGCCAATCACTTTCAAATTGATACTTAAAAATAACTCCTCCCAAAATATCGGTCGAGTTCGTTAACGGCCAAAATCGAAACATGGGCAAAAATTGGTCGGGGAGGGCTTTTTGGAAAAAGCAAAATATTGTTATAACTTTATTATTAAGTAAAATATCGAATTCGTTTAAAGTTCCTAGTATTCTTTGCATAAGGGCCTAAAACTTATTTAGTCAAAATCAGACCATGGGGGTGGGCTTTTTCGAAAAAAACAAAATATGGCTGTAACTTTAATATTGGAGGGACAGGTAAAAGGAAAAAATTGTGTACTCAGGCAACGTTTAGAATATGTAAAACAAATTGTAAGGGATGTAGGGGGTATACCGAAATGAAACGACTAGCACTAGATAGGGAATCTTGGAGAGCTGCATCAAACCAATCAAATGACTGAAGACAAAAAAAAATACGAGTATTAAAAAAGTATGGTTCTTAGACGAGGATTTATTTCACGTGTCTGGAAAAGTTAACCCTTATAATATTCGAATATAAGGTTCAAAGAATCCATATGTTACGTTTGACCAGTGACGGCTCGAGTATAGGCACTGTAGAACTGCAGCACCTCCATTTCCATTTGATATTAATGATAACGTTTAATCAGTCCCTTTTTCTTTATACTTGTACAATATATAATCCTTAAGCTATCCAGTTTATGAAATAAATACAAAAATCTTTGTAAGGAACTGTGCGCTTTACAGTTCCAGTAGCTGGTGTTTCGCTGTTGTGCGCATGTGCACAAAGGAAGCTGCACGCGTGGCTGCGAGGGAGAGTCCACTTTCTTGTGGACACGATAACTGTCGTAATTTTGCGCCAATCACTTTCAAATTAATACATAAAATATAACTACCCAAAATCTCGGTAGAGTTCGTTAACGGCCAAAATCAGACCATGGAGGCGGAAGGAACGGGGATTTCTCAAAAAAAAAAAAAATAAATATTGCTATAACGTTCTTATTAAGTAAAATATCGAATTCGTTTTAAAGTTCCTAATATTCTTTTGTTAAGGGCCTAAAACTTATCTAAGTAAAGTTTTTTGATATCACCAACCATTGGCCCACGGAATGAAAAAAAATGGAATTTCGAAGACAAAAAACATCATAGTTACCTTAAGAGGCGCAGTATCGAATCGGTTTAAAGTGGTCGTTAGTTCTTTAAACGTTACCTAAAACTTTTGTCTGAAATAATTTTTGATATGATCAACCCTTACGGCAAGGGATGACCAAAATGTTGCTGGAATTGTAAAAAGATGAGGCTTTTCTTATGATAAACATGTGAAACCTTTTTCACATGCAACCATTGTCAAGTAAATTTGAAGTTTTTCTTAACTTTAAGATGGAAATCTTTTTTATTCCCTACTTAGGACCGGTGAAATCTATCTTCGCCTTCTGGCGTGCCGAAAGGCATTTTTAAATTATCGTACCTGCAACTAATATGCAAAAAGGTTCTTTGCAAATATCTTTCTTATTTTAGCCTTTATTGAAGTGTGTTAGATATATATATATATATATATATATATATATATATATATATATACACACACAGTTGTATCACAACCCTTCTTCCGGGACTGTTATAACAAATTCTACTCGTGAAAAATTTCATATGTCTTATGCTTCGTTTGCGAGTTACGGCTAATGAAAGATATCGCTCAGATTTCAGCTATCCCTGTGAAAAGAAGTCGCACTTAAATTTTTAGGGGTTAATTAAGGAGCAGAATTTAATGATTTCTTACGGTTTTTGACCAGAAAAATCTAATAAAATATTTCTTAAAACCGTATCTGGAATAATTTTTTAGAAATTTGGTATGAAAACCAATAAATTGTTGTAAAGAAACCTTTTTTTTATGTTTGACGTAAAATAACTTTATTAAATGGGTAATTTTTCAAACTTTTCTTTGTTTTATTCAACTTATCGTAAACCATTTTTTTTTCAGAATTAAATTTTCTATAAGTTTTGCTTATTTCTTTTTAATTTTATCAATCATTTAAAAGAGTACGTCAAATATAAAAAAAAATTTGAAAATTTTTAGTAGAATGGTATACTTATAAAATTTTTTGTATTGTTATTTACGAGTGAAAAAATTTAACTAAATTAAAAAAAAATTATGTATTGTGATAATAAAAATAAATAATACAAATTGACCTAACCATTTAATCTGTAGTTTGTAGTGTTGCAAATTATTATTCATTTTGTATTATTATTATTATTATTGTGAAGGCTGTTATTATTAGTGTTTGAATCATTAACTCTAACAATAACTGTTTAAAATTTGTTATTGGATGTAATTCTGAAGGTAATACGTAATAAAAATTCTGATGTAGACACCACATAGACCTTGTTGTACACCTATTAAATTACATATACACATTTCTTGCTGCACTTCATTTAAACTCATTTAATTTAACGTAGTAAACGTAGAAAAAAAATTCTTGGAAAGTAATTTGAACGTTGATTTTATTTCCGGAGAAAAAATACCGGTATTTGTAATTTTTTTAAACTTTTTTTTTTGTAGAATGGAGACCATCCTAAATCCAAAACTTTTCTCAAATAACATCGTTTGAACATTTTATCAGTATTATTTTTACAACCTTGAGGATGACGAACACTGCGAGATTCCGAAGGGCAAAACCCTCTGGCTAGATGGGTAGGATGAGCCAAACGTGCTGTGACCGGCTAATATTTAATTTTTTTTTTTTTTTTTGTCTTCAGTCATTTGACTGGTTTGATTCAGCTCTCCAAGATTCCTATCTAGTGCTAGTCGTTTCATTTCAGTATACCCTCTACATCCTACATCCCTAACAATTTGTTTTACATATTCCAAACGTGGCCTGCCTACACAATTTTTTCCTTCTACCTGTCCTTCCAATATTAAAGGGACTATTCCAGGATGCCTTAGTATGTGGCCTATAAGTCTGTCTCTTTTTTTAACTATATTTTTCCAAATGCTTCTTTCTTCATCTATTTGCCGCAATAATATCTTCATTTGTCACTTTATATCTCTTCATTTGTCACTTTATCCACCCGTCTGATTTTTAACATTCTCCTACAGCACCACATTTCAAAAGCTTCTAATCTTTTCTTCTCAGATACTCCGATCGTCCAAGTTTCACTTCCATATAAAGCGACGCTCCAAACATATACTTTCAAAAATCTTTTCCTGACATTTAAATTAATTTTTGATGTAAACAAATTATATTTCTTACTGAAGGCTCGTTTCGATTGTGCTATTCGGCATTTTATATCGCTCCTGCTTCGTCCATCTTTAGTAATTCTACTTCCCAAATAACAAAATTCTTCTACCTCCATAATCTTTTCTCCTCCTATTTTCACATTCAGTGGTCCATCTTTGTTATTTCTACTACATTTCATTACTTTTGTTTTGTTCTTGTTTATTTTCATGCGATAGTTCTTGCGTAGGACTTCATCTAAGCCGTTCATTGTTTCTTCTAAATCCTTTTTACTCTCGGCTAGAATTACTATATCATCAGCAAATCGTAGCATCTTTATCTTTTCACCTTGTACTGTTACTCCGAATCTAAATTGTTATTTAACATCATTAACTGCTAGTTCCATGTAAAGATTAAAAATTAACGGAGATAGGGAACATCCTTGTCGGACTCCCTTTCTTATTACGGCTTCTTTCTTATGTTCTTGAACTATTACTGTTGCTGTTTGGTTCCGGTACAATTTAATCAGCCGGTAATATTTAATAAAAAAAAAATCTGATGTGGACAGCACATGACTTCATTGTAAGCCTATTAAATTACATATACACATTTTTTGCTGCATTTCATTTAAATCTAATTCATTTGAAAGTGAGATACGATCCTCCAATTCTTTAATAAAGTGGACAGTTACAAAATTGCATTTTGGTGGACATCACATTTTTTTGTGGTGTCCGTATCAGTATTTTATATTAGTTTATTAATTTTGTTTCACGTCACTCAAGTATGTGTCGAATCCGTAACCGTGGTGGACACATCGGCTCGAATCCGATATCCTATAAATATATTTTTTTAACTTTTATTTACTTTAAATATACTGATTTATTAATAATTATTAATCTCTGTAAAAAAAAAATTTTGAATTAAAATGAAAAGTACATAAAATTTTATTTCACTAATATGTGATTTTTTTTCATATTCTTTTTCAATGACAGGTTAATAATTATCAATAAATCAGTATATTTAAATTTAAAAAAAAGTTGACTCTCGAAAAAAATCTGATATGGACACCACACGACTTCCTTGTACATATATTAAATTACATATACACATTTTTAAAAGTACATGAAATTTTAATTTCATTAATAACTTCTGATTTTTTTAATTGTTATTATTGAATTATTATTTACCGTAAATTTTTTTGGTACTTACATATTAATGCCACCGCAGCTACAGCTTTATTTAAAAACAAAGTAGTCAATCGGATTTCGGTGGAAAATGAACAGTCTTTATTAATTTTAATAAATGGTTATTTGTATTTATATATATAATTTAACGAAACTTAACCTACGCTCGCTTCGCTCGCTAACCTTGACTAATTACCACCGTAATTTTTTGAGAATTTATTTAATAAATTCAGTAATTATTGCAATTATTTATTATTTAAATAATCAAAACACTCCTGTTAATTAGTCAAGGTTAGCGAGCGAAGCAAGTGCAGATAAGTTTGGTTAAATTATATTTATAAAAATAAATAACCATTTATTAAAATTAATAAAGAGACTGTTTTGAATCTATGTTAAACTCTACATCAGCCCATTTTCCATTAAATAAAGCTGTAGCTGCGGTGGCGTCAATACGTAAGTACCATTTTTTTTTTTTACAATTAAAGGTTAATAGTTATTTATAAATCAAAACATTTAAATTAAAAAGAAAGTTAAAAAAAATAAAAGAAATTGAAGTCGAATTCAAATCGATGTGCCTTCCCCTTGTAAGATCCAAAAATTTTATTAATTATAATTTCATTTGGCTATAACTTTGGAACCAATGAAAATAAGTACCACTTATTTGAAAAGTTCTCAATGAGGGTTTATTACTGCAGTTAACAAAAAGTAAAAAATTCAAATATTTTGGATTTTGGGCTTTTTTGGACACTTTTGGTTCAGTCAATTGCAATCAAAAGAGAAGGTACACAACTGGATGTTACAACAGTCCTAAATCCAAAATTTCAACATCCTATGGCTAATCGTCTTCGTATTAAGCGAGATAAATACGTACAGATGTCACGTCGAAACTAGTAAAAATGGATTCAGGGATGGTCAAAATGGATATTTCCATTGAAATTTGAAAACCGAGATTTTTCGCGATTTTGAAAATTCCTTTACTTCGTACAAGGAAGTAAAAAGTTCCTACGACGAGTTTTAACTCGTTTTTGTTACGTCCACCAATATTTTTCATTTTTGTGTTTTCAATTGTTTACCGCTCAAAAACTAAGATAATTATAGAAACACGGTTTTCATTGTAGTTAGCATTTATGAGCCTGTCCTACATAACAAAAAAAGTTTGATTCAAGATGATGGGAAAAAATTTCAATAGTACAATAAAATAGTAATTTTGTATCTATGTAGATCCGTATTTCTTTCTACATCCTGGAACACTCTGTATTACAGAGTGTTTAATGAAGAAATGGATAAAATTTTAGAAAATTTTCTACTAGTAAAAATAATTTAAAAAAAATTAAATGAACACAATTCTTGACATTTTTTGTTTCCAAATTACGGTTACCGAAAAATTTCGCCCAGATTTCAGATCTTCTAATAAATAAAAAGAAGCCATACTGTAAAAATTTTTGGGACCAAAATTAACAAGTAAAGTTGATGGTTTCTTATGTAATTTGAGCTGGAAATAAGATAAAACAAGTCCCAGAATTGTAAATCGAACAGTTTTTAAGATATCTGACATAAAACACAAAACAAAAAACAAGTTTTTTTTTTTTTGCTAAGTTTGTAATACAATAGCTTTGTTAAACGACTTATAAATGCGGAAGATTTAATAAAAAAACTTGTACAGAATTTAATTATGAGGAAATTAATATAAGTACAGCCAATAAAAACGTTTAAAAATTGGTTTTTTATTGAAACAAAACAGACGAGAAATAGATAGATACAAAATTGTATTATTCTTTCTGTACTTAATAAACATTATTCTTTCTTATTCTTCTATAGGAAAACAAAAAAAAAAAGTACATGAAATGATAAATGGTAACAGAATAACAAACTTCTATTACAATAATTGTTTGAAATTACCTTCTTTACAATGTACACTCTGCCCAATGTAAAATATTTACTGTGGCTTTATGTAACATCTCATGATTGTTTCTCATAAATTCAATAGAATTTCGTATTTTAATAAGTTTTCAGTACGATTTTACATACAATACACGATTTAAATCGGTACGGTTTTCAGTACGTCACATTTTTCATCAGCAGCTAGAAATCATTTGAATGATAATTTAATCAACTGGATTGGTGGATCAATATAGCAATGGTTCTCACTATCACCACACCTAACGCCACTAATTTTTTTGATTTGAGAGCCAAATTAAAAAAAAAAAAAAAACGACAAAAGAAAGACGGAATTGTTCTTTAATAAAATTTTTAAAAAATTTGTTTTTTCTTTCCGTAGGGAGAGGAAAAAGCTCTGCCAGCCGCCGTCAGGCCCGCGCTGTTGGTAGTGCCGGGCTCTCACCCGCTAAAAAAACCTCCCCTCTTATCATACAGGGGGAAAAGTTTTTGTTTATATTTACTTTAATTTTTTCAGAATTAAATTTTCTACAAGTTTTGTTCCTAAATCTTTCGCATTTATTAGTCATTTAACAAAGCTATTGTATTATGAACCTAAAAAAAATATGATGTGGACACCACATGACTTCCTTGTACGCCTATTAAATTACATATTTTTAAATAAAAAGTAGATAAATTTTTATTTCAAATATTTTTTCATATTTTTTTTGTTATTGTTATTATTGAATTATTATTTATCGTAAATTTTTTTACAATCAGAGATTAATTAATTAATTAATAAATCAATATATTTAAATAAAAAAAAAATAATAAATAAAAAAAAAGGAGATAAAGTTTGATTCGAACCGATGTGCCTTGTTCTTGTAACAACCAAATATTTCATTAATTAAAATATTATTTGGCTATAATTCTGGAACCAATGAAAATAAGTACCACTTATGATATACTGTTGAAAAGTTCTCCATCAAGGCTTATTACTGCTTAAGAAAAAGACAAAAATTCAAATTGCTTTCGATTTTGGGCTTTTTAGGACATTTTTGTTTAAGTCGATTGTGGAAAGGATGTTGAAGAGAAAGGAGGAAATTAAAATAAAGGGAAGAGATATCGGGGAAGGAAAGGGAACGATTAGGAAAAAGGGAAAACAATGAAAGGGAAATGGGGAACAGGGAAAAATAATGGTAAAAATTAAAATGGGGAAAGAGAAAAAATAAAAATGCGAAAATGGAAAAGGGAACAAGGGAAAAAGAAAAAGATTAATTTCTGAGAAGTTCCGTAATGTTCATTTTGTTAATGTTTTATAAAACTTTCGATAATGTTCATTTAATCTATATATATTTATATATATATACTCATACCTAGCAATAGCGAAGTATTGCCGGGTCTGCTAGTTTATCATAAAATATTTTACAATGAGAGGTTATTAATAATTATTAATAAATCAATATATTTTTTTAAAAAAGAAAAAAAGTTGAAAAAAAAGTAGATGAAGTCTGATTTCAACCTATATGCCTTCCCATTGTAAGATCCAAATATTTCATTATTTATAATCTAATTTGGCTGTAACTTTGGAATCATTGAAAATAAGTACCACTTACGACATATCGTTGAAAAAATCTCAATGAAGAGTTACTGCAATAACTCTTAAGAGAAAGTCCAAAATCTAAATGTCTTTGATTTTGAACTTTTTTGAATATTTCTAGTCCAGTTGATTGCAATCAAAAGAGGAGATGAATAACTAGATGTTACAGCAATCCTAAATCCAAAATTTCATCATCCTACCGCTAATCGTTTTTGAGTTATTTGTTATACGTACATACGTACGTATAGACGTCACGCTGAAATTAGTCAAAATGGGTTCAGGCATGGTTAAAATTGATATTTCCGTTGATATCTGAAAACCAAAATTTTTAGCGACCACAATACTTCTTTCGTTCAAGGAAATAAAAACAAGGATTTTTATTCCAATTTATTGGGTTTAACCCCAGATTTCTCAAAAGCTACGGTAGATTTGATTCTGGACCTATTTTATTTTATTTTCAGGTCAAAACCCGTAAGAAAACACTAATTCTGACCCTTAATCAATATCATACAAATTTCAATACGACCTCATTTCACCGGGGTAGCTGAAATCTAAGCGAAATCTTTCACTAGCCGTACCTCGCAAACGAAGCATTTTAGGACATGTTTATATAAACTATATCCATCACTTTCACGACTGGAATTGGTTATGAAATTCCCTGGAGAACTTCGTGATACACCAATAAAGTAAAAACATTATCTTATAAGATAATTTTAAGTTAAAATAAAATTAGTTTTCTAGTTAATAATATTAATAGTAAAATTACTGTTCAGCTTTCATAAATATGAATCATATTTATATGATTCATATGTAGTAAATTAAAGATTTTTTTTATTTATGAATGAATAAAGTTTACTAAAAAAATAGTCGCTTATTATAATATACGTATATATTTTCGCATAACACAATATTTCGATGCTTATGAGAAAAGGCCTAATTACGTTTCCGTTCTCATTAATAATAAATTACCATACAATAAAAAAAAAAAATTCCCACAGGTTTATTTAAAATACAATTAAAAAATTCTCTTTTACACAAACAATTTATCAATACATTTTTAAACAAAACTAATTACATATTACACAAAACTAGGATTTTCTGCATTTCTTTATAATGGAGTTCAAATAATCGTTATTAATATTTTTAGGTAGATTTCATAAGAAAGCTACTTAATGTAATGGATACCATGATACGACTTCCGGAAAATTTCGACATATCTTCGCGTTTTACATTCCCGAGATCCCAAAACCACAGTCGGCTTAAAAGTTTATATATACATTTATATATACAGAGTGATTCAGGAGGATAAGGTAATACTTTGACAACTCATTTTAGAGGCTAAAAATAAGAAAAAAATTCATATAAACATAGATCCGAAAACGCTTCGTTAGCGAGATATACAGGGTGAAAGATTTCACCCGAGTTTCAGTCCTCCAGGTAAATTAAGGCTTTCTGAAATTCTGGGAAGGTCAATTAAGGGGCAAATTCAATTGTTTCTTATGGTTTTTGAGCTGGGAAATCGAAAATAACAGGTCCCAGAACTGTATCTCTTTTAGTTTCTAAGATATCCCATGTAAAACGCCAAAAATAGGGTCAAAAAACACATTCTTTTTACGTTTGACGTACAATAACGTTGTTAAATTGATACATTTTTTAAACATAAATTATAGAGAATTTAATTCTAAGAAGATTGGTATAAATAATGTCAACAAAAAAGAAATAAAATGTTAAACATGTCGACTTTTATTAACAACAAAGTAGACGAAAACTTAGAAGAAAATGTTACAAAAAAAGAAATGTGAAATGTGTAGGAACTCCATTAAGTTGGTAATACATTTCAATTCGTTTTGCTAAGGGGATATTTTCCAGCAATATAATAAATACATTACGTAAAAATTTCAGAGAATTTCTTCCTGTGACACGATGTTCTAGTATGAAAGGACCGATTAATTGGTCATCTATGATATCACACCAAACATTCACTGAAAATCGTTGCTGGAAATGTTTTTCCGCTGTAACATGTGGGTTTTCTTCAGACAACCGATTTGCATTCTGTGTGTTGTTTATTCCGTTACGAGTGAAAGTAGATTCATCCGAAAATAGTATAAATGGAATTTAATATTGATTCCTATTAACCCATTGACAAAACTGCAGCCGGCTGGCGTAGTCACCAGGCTGGATATGTTGCACTGAATATGAAAAGGTTGCAATCCATTATTATTTAATGTCCTCCATACTTTACTTTGTGAAATTTTGAACCGTGATTCAATTAATCGTGTGCTCGTTGCCGGACTACGTTGAACCATCTGCTGAATGTTTTCACCTTCATCAGCATGATTTGCTTGCGTTCACATGAAATATGAGCGCCGGGAAGTGTACCGTTCTCACGAAGATTATTAAAAATTCTAATAAATACTTTACGATTTGGTACAACACGACCAGGATACCTATGTCGATATTCCATAACCGCTGCCGCAGCATTTCCATTGCAAAATCCATAGATGAAAATCATGTCGGCATATTCGGCATTAGTGATACAATCAATGTTGCGGATACGCAACATTTTCCAAAACAAAGCTAAACAGAATTTCACTTTTTTTAACAGAATTGATTTTTATGCACTGTAAAATGATTACAAAATTACACTTAACAGTTTTCTGAAATTTTTACGATAAGAATTCAATGTAATTCAGCAAACACGATTCATCAGGGAAAGGTTATTTAACAAATTACCACAATTAACAAACAACAATGAGTAGTATTTAAACAAATTGTGATGAAAAAAATCAGTATTGCCAACTTGTTTTCCGTAGGTCTAAAATTATTGTACCTACTAGACACATCTGTTTTCTTTTTTGTTACATTTTCTTCTAAGTTTTCGTCGGTTTTATTGTTAATAAAAGTCAACGTGTTTAACATTACATTTTTTTTTGTTGACATATTTACATCGAACTTCTTATAATTAAATTCTCTACAATTTATGTTTAAAAAATGTATGATTTATTGCCAATTTAACAACGTTATTATACATCAAACGTAAAAAAATGTGTTTTTTGACCCAATTTTTGGAGTATTACATATAATATCTTAGAAACTAAAAGAGATACAGTTCTGGGACATATTTTTTCGATTTCCCAGCTCGAAAACCATGATAAACAATTGAATCTGCTCCTAAATTCACCTTCCTAGAATTTCAAAAAGCCTTAATTTACCCGGAGGACTGAAACTCGGGCGAAATCTTTCACCTTGTATAACTCGCTAACGAAGCGTTTTCGGACCTATGTTTATATTAACTTTTTTCTTATTTTTAGCCTTCAGAATGAGTTGTCAAAGTATTGCCTTATATTCCTGAATCACTCTGTATATGTACGCACAGACGTCACCCAGAATCTAGTCTAAATGGATTCAGGGATGGTCAAAATGGATATATCCATTGAAATCTTAAATTTTACGCGATCACAATATTTCCTTTACTTTGTACAAGAAGTAAAAAGAGTTAAAATATATTATTTTTTATATTTAATTTTTTTTAAGCTTGTCTTATTTGTTTTCATTTTTTATTTAATTTGATAAAAATTGGTTTATAAAAAATTGTAATAAAGAAAAATGAAAAAAAGTAAGATGTATTTCCCAATCGCAATCAATTATAGTCAAATTAAAATAAAGTTTAGGTAGGTTATAAATATTACAAAATTATATAACAACATTTAAGGAAGACCACAAAAGTATCTCTAATTATTTTCTTACTGCGCAAAAAAAAAAAAAATAGTTGCATAAATGACACACGTGGCGCCACTTGGATACAATAATAAACATTGTAACATAGTTCTATATTAACAAATGGTAGAGTACATACGCAGTTTAAAACAGATCTGGCAAACGTTAAAAAGAATTTGATGGTAACATATATATATATATATATTTCAAACTAACAAACCATGCCCGTCACGTTTATTCCATCCTCAACCCACGTGATAATTAAAAAAAAAAAATAAAAAAAACTGTCTTATTTACAATCTCAACGCATTTCCTAGAGTACTGTCCGGTACATATAAATATCATACAAAAAAAAAAAAAATTGGGCACTGGGTTACTAAGTAAAAATAACTTAACCTTTCGCATACGTTAATAATAAAAACAACCAAAAACAATGTAATTTTATTGGCAAATATTATATTTTAAAGACTACGGAGTGCGTTTCCGTTATAATATTATATAATTTATATCGGTAATTAAATTTTCATATAAATAATTAAACCAAAGTATAATATATAAATTAAAATTGTTCTGGCCAATTAATATATTTTAAAAACATTTATTTTAATAAAATAAAAAATAATAAAAATTTATCAGACCTCCGTGGCGCGAGTGGTAACGTCTCTGTTCTTCACCCGGAGGATCCTGGGTTCGAAACCCGTTCAGGTATAACATTTTTCATACGTTAAAAATTTCTATTCCGGCTGAATGATCATAGCAGTCAATGCCTGTACTTCTCGTTAAAAAAATTTAAGTTTAAATAAAAAAAAATCCCTCTCTAAAGTTTTCTAAATAATTAGAAAAATATTTGGTTTTTACTTTTATAATAGAGAAACCCACTGAGTTAGTCAATAATAAACTTTTCGTAAATCGGCTGATTTCGAAGTCAAAGTTCTCAGGTTTCAATTCTAATAAAGGTTGGATTTTAATCGTGGAAAACAGTTGTTCTTTGGTGGTTAGGTTTCAATTAACTATATATCTCAGGAATGGCTGGCCTGAGTGTGTTCAAAACTACGTATTCATCGGTACAGTTATATTTAATTGGTAAGTCGTTAATGACTTTAAATGTTGATGCGATTGTAAATAAAAATATTAAAAAATCCTTAACTGAGAATCGAATAGTAGACTTAATTTATCAAAAAACCGTATAATCATTAAGATAAAATTATTTTTTTTTATTAATTAATAACGAAAAAAAATTAATTAAAAATAAATAACATTTTTTTTTTTTAATAATATTACATGCTTAATGAAAAGTGAAAAGATAAAGAAGATACGATTTGCTGATGATATAGTAATTCTAGCCAAGAGTAAATAAAATATCTGATGTAGGCACCACATGACTTCCTTTTACGCCTATTAAATTACATATACGCATATTTTTAAAATGAAAAATGCATAAAATTTTATTTCATTAATAACTTCTGATATTTTTTCATATTTTTTTTTAATATTATTTTTGAATTATTATTTATCGTAAAAATTGTTTTAGAATCTGAGGTTAATAATAATAATTATTATAATAAATTAATTAATATATTTAAATTTTAAAAAAAGTTAAAAAAAGGAGATGAAGTCCGATTGAAGTCTGATGAAAGGAGATGAACCGATGTGCCTTCCCCTTGTAAGATCCAAATATTTTATTAATTAAAATTTTATTTGGCTATAACTCTGGAACCAATGAAAATAAGTATCACTTATCGTTGAAAAGCTATCAATGAGGGCTTATTACATCAGTTCAGAAAAAGTCCAAAATCCAAGGTTTTTTTATTATTTGGACACTTTTGGTCCAGTCGATTGCAATCAAAAAGGGAGGTGCACAACTAGATGTTACAACAGTCGTTAATCCAAAATTTCAACATCCTACAGCTAATCGTTTTTAAGTTATGCGAGATATATACGTACGTACAGATATCACGCTGAGACTAGTCAAAATGGATTCAGGGATGGTCAGAATGGATATTTCCGTTGAAATCTGAAAATTGAAATTATTTGCGATCACAATACTTCCTTCACTTCGTACAAGGAAGTAAAAAAGAATAATTCAATGACGTTTAGTTTTTATTTAAAAGAAAAATAAATATATGAATTCTCTGTATGTTCGTTAACGTATATATGTTAAAATAAATTTCGTTAGCATTCTCTTGAATTTTTATTTATTTTGAATTTATTTATTTTTATGTAGTTACACCTTTAAATCATTAATATACATTTTTAACCATCCTTTTTATTTATTTTATAATTATATATATATATATATTTTTCTTCCCTGAACGTACAACGAAGTGTTATGATCAGCGTCAGGACACGATGTTATATATTAAATAAATAAATAAATATTAAACATTAACAATTCAAAATTAAATTAAAAACTAAAACCCAGTAATATAAAACGATAGCATAAATGAAAAATCCCAATGAGGTATAATAAAACCGAAATAAAACCACAATGAAATATTACATTAATAATTAAAATTTTTTTTCTTTTTTTTTGTTTAACCTCCGGGACCACCGTTAGGTATTGCTTCAGAGGATGAGATAAATGATTTGTAACGTGCCTGACCGGGATTCGAACCCGGGACCTCCGGATGAAAGGCCGAGACGCTACCAATCGCTCCACGGAGATCGGGTAATAATTTAAATTAAAACAATAAAATTATCATATACCATACACCAAATGGCATAAATAGCTTAAAAATACTACCGTAAAAATATTTAAATACAAACGGACGGCCTTGAGAAATCGTAAAACATTCAATAACATCGGCTTATTATTTCCTAAGATATTTTGGAAGTTAGCCCCCTAGTTTAAACTAGCGACGCAATGCCGCATGACGGACAGAATCCACAAGGATGTGGTGTACAGTTAGTTGGTAATCACAGCGAACAGTAATGGGTGTATTTATTTGTGTTATGAAATACCCATAAGTGAGTCTAGAGTTTCCTATTCGCAAACGGTAATTAATACTGGCAATTCCCTATTCCCAAACTGGACAAAGTTTATTATTGTTGGTAGTATTCCACCATTTACTTTGCCACTCATCAAGAATTATACTTTTCAGAAAACAGATCATCAGAAGAACATCACGTTATTTCTGATGAAGCAAAGAAAGTAGGCTAGAAACAAGTCTCTTTTGCTTTACTATCAGCACCACTCATTGCCTAAAATTCCGATACAGCGGGGGACCCAGCAGAAGCTCACAGTTGTGTTATATCGAATCATTTGAGAAATAACACACTGAATCTAACAGAAAACAGAGTCAGATGTCACTAATCGCCTGTAAGGCACTCATGAAATTTGAACAGACAAGTACGTTTCGAAATGTTGGGCTAATTACAGTTTTTATTCGAGTACCCCCCGCCCCGGAATAAGCCCCGCACCACGATTTTCCTGATCGAAAATCTAAAACAAAATCGAGTATATACCGGTATTTTAAAGTGCAACAGATATGATAAAAAAAAACTAGATATAGTAAACACTAGATGTGCGAAACGCACACCTGGTGCTTCATAGGTTAGAGACAGGAAGGGCAGCTTCCAACTGAGCTGGCTGTCCAGAAGAGGAATTCGGCGTGTCCTGATGACACTAGGGAGGAATGCCATCTACAGGGGGCTAGACAAGGCGGGCAGGCTGCTGCCACGACACTCTGAGGTGACCAAGTGATGCTTGATTGCCGGACTTGTGTCCTTGGGGTGTGTAAATCAGAAAAAAAAAATTAACAAATTTGCTTGAGTAAATTTTTAAAAAAATCTAATAACCCCTTAAATAAAAGCTAAAATAAGAAGAAGATTTTAAAAAAACTTATTTAAAAAAAAAAAAATAATACAGACCTTTCTTGATAGCTCTATATGAAATATAAACTTTAAACAGATTTTTGAAAAATATTTAAACCGAAGGGTGATAAAGAAAAAATATAAAAAATTTACGATAGTTCAATTTTAAGAGGTGGGGTTAATTTTTTGAAAAAAATTTTTTTAATCTATTTATAAATGAATAAACAATTTGTTTTAATACAATTTTCTCTAAAATACTTTTAAGACTGGTTTTTTACTCGATTTAAAAACAACCGTTAGATATTGCTTCAGAGGATGAGATGAATAAAAAGTAGCGTTTGGAAAATACCATGCCTGACCGGGATTCGAACACGGGACCTCAGGATGAAAGGCCAAGATACTACCACTCGCGCCACAGAGATAAAAGTTTTGAGTTGCCACTGAAAAAGTACGCTTTAGAATGCTTGGAATAAGGTTGTCTTATACTAAAAAAAAAATCTTTTGACTTTCATTTACCTATGTTTATCGGTTGAAAAGATATATTAAGGATTATCATATTTTATTAACAATATTGCATACAATAGATTCGTATTAACCCCCCTGCAATGTTATCAAACGCAACCTGCACTTCATTCATAGTAAAAAACCTTTTAAAATAATAATAATAATAATAAACAATATTGCTTGCAAACTACCTAACCTAATTAAATGCCAATAAGCGTACATAGCGATATTTCATGATATATAATCTTTAAAACACCGCCCTATTTATCTGACCTAAACAGCCCACTTTGTTAATATATATTTGCAATTTTTATCCTATCTACATCTCAAATTAACCGGATCTTGTATGACCTGTTTAATTTAATTAAGTAGACAGTGGATTTTTTTTTTTAAATTGAATTTAAATAATTATTATTTAAGCTAATTATTTGCTTTAAATAGAATTTTTTTTTAAAGCTTTGTTTGGCATTATTATTTTCAAGCGAATATTTTATGATTTTGTTTTTTTTTTAATTTAATAAATTTATTTATCTACTTATATTATTTATTACTATTATTTATATAATTTATTAGTGAATTAACTTCTGCGTGTGTACACACTTAGGTTTATTATTATTTTTTTCCTTTTTAGAAGGTCGAATCGTGCGGTATGCATGAATACGGAAATCAGTTCGTGTACGTAAATAAATCATGACTATTACTATTATTATTGTTAATTAAAATACCTCTTCGTATATATATATATATACCGTTATAATTAACACTTTAATCCGAATATTCATAAACCGTAACCCTTAATTTTGATTTAAAAACTATTTACTGCACTAATAATTTTTTTTAGAATACATTTAAAATTTTTATTATTTTTATTTAATTATAAACTTAACTTATCAGTACCTCTATTAACCGTATTTATTTTTAATAGGGAGGAGACATAAATTTATCAGTAAAGTTTGCATATAACATAAAGAAAAATCTATACTTTTCAAGAAGATGCCCGCAGGCGATCTGTAGTTAGTTAGTTGTTTGATAGCGTTACTGAAAGGACCCACCGGGTTGGTCTAGTGGTTAACGCGTCTTCCCAAATCAGCTGATTTGGAAGTCGAGAGTTACACCGTTCAAGTCCTAGTAAAGCCAGTTATTTTTACATGGATTTGAATATTAGATCGTGGATACCGGTGTTCTTTGGTGGTTGGGTTTCAATTAACCACACATCTCAGGAATGGTCGAACTGAGAATGTACAAGACTACATTTCATCTACACTCATACATATCATCCTCATTCATCCTCTGAAGAATTATCTAAACGGTAGTTACCGGAGGCTAAACAGGAAAAAAGAAAGCGTTACTGAAAGGAGAGAATAAATAAATAAAAATTATAATCTAACTTTATATATATATATATATATATATATATATATATATATATAAATTTATGTAATAAATGAATTTAAAAATATAAATTTAATCTACGTTTTCTAACCTTCGCTCGCTAGTCAAGGTTAGCGAGCGTAGATTAAAATCGGAGAATATTTGAATGACAGGAAAATGAGGATTGAGACTCTAGATGATCCGATTAACAGTAGTCTTGGCCGGGGAGTTCCGCAAGGATAAATGTTAGGCCCCCTCATCTGAATTCTTTTGTATGACGGTGTTTTGAGACTTCCCATGCCAACGGAAACTGAATTGATTGCATCACATTTTTTTTGTGGTGTACTTATCAGTATTTTATATTAAGTTTATTTATTAATTTTGTTTCATATCGCTGAAGTAGTTATGAGGTGTAAGTGAGAACGTATCGGATTCGTAACCATGTGTACATAGATTCGAGTTCGACTTCATTTCTTGTTATTTAAAATTTTTTTTTTTAATTTAAATATATTGATTTATTAATAATTATTTACCTCTGATTGAAAAAGAATATGAAAAAAATCAGAAGTTAGTAACGAAGTAAACGTTTTTATGTAATTTTCATTTTAATTAAAAAATGTTTACAATCAGAGGTTAATCAATTATTTATAAATCAATATATTTGAATATATATATATATATATATATATATATAAAAAAAAACGTTAAAATACATGTGTATGAAGACGAATTCGAATCGATGTGCACATGGTTACGAATCCGACACGTTATAACTTACACCACATAACTACTTTAGCGATATGAAAAAAAATTAATAAATGAACTAATATAAAATACTGATAAGGACACCAAAAAAATAAATCTGATGCAATGTGATGTCCACCACAATAAAATTGTGTAACTATCTACTTTATTAAAGAATTGGAGGATCGTATCTCACTTTCAAATAAAATAAGTTTAAATGAAGTGAATCAGAAAATGTGTATATGTAATTTAATAAGCGTACAAGAAAGTTAGGTGAGTCCACATCAGACTTTTTTAAATGTGTTAATAACGATTTTATACTAACTGTTCCGTTGTATGTCGAGCCGTCCGGTGCTGCGATCTAGTGGGCGCTAGCGCTCACCGGAGTGTTCCACACGTACTAGTATTCGGCGCTCGAATCTGATCCAAGGCAGTCACGTCATACTCTTAGTCCGGATCGACTCTATTCTTTGTTCGGATGAACGTTTGCTTTAATGTTTTATTTAATTTTATTTATTTTATTATTATATGTCAAATTATACGTTATGTTACAATTCATTTCGTTAACTGTCAAGATGTCAATTCATTAAACCATTATACAACAAGCAACAAAGCGTTCGTTGTCTTCATTCATCACCTATGAACATACAGTCCAACCTCGCTCTAAAATCTACCAGTAACTTTTATATTTTATTTTAAAATACAGGAATTTTTTTTTTATTACAATATTTTAGGCTTTAATTCAATTTTCTTTTGATCGATTCAAGGAAATGCTTTGACAGATACATTTTTTTATCCGTGGAACGGTGGAAAACCCCATTCCTGATGTAATTTATAAAATGTTTTGTTACGTACGATCAAAATAGATTTTTTTTAAAATTTTAATGTGGGAGATTTTGTTTTTTGTTGTTATTTGTAGTTAAAAAAATAAAATTATGTAACAATAATAAAGTTCATCTGAAAATCATTCTTTTTATTATTTTTCAAATAAACACTTACACATGTATATATATATATATATATATATAATAAAAACAATGTCGGAAACCGTTCCATTGGATTAACATCTCTTTATTTCCAACAAACATTGACCGTGAAACTTGAAAAAACTATCGAATGCCAAATAATAATCTTTTATTATAATCTATATGTATTACAGATGCTTATATATATATATATATATATATATATATTTTCCAAAAAAAAAAATATATATATATATAATTGCCTACTAAAAAAACTTTACACAATATAATAATTTAAAAGAAGTAAATCGAGGAGTGAAAAAAAAATTGTTTGACTTTCCTTCAGTTATTTATTAATTTATTTTTATTAAATATAAAAATCTATAAAATTAAAAAAAAATTAATCAAAACGAAGTTTTTTTTCTAAATATAAGTATCGAAACCAAAGCTAAAAATCATATATTTAATTTTTGATTTAGATTTAGATCAATAAAATGAAGAGAAACTAAAAAAACTGAAAACAAAATTGTCATAGTTTCTTGTCATTGTTTTTTTTTATATACTGGAAAAATATGAAAAAGGTAACCTAAAATTTTTTATCGGATGGAAGGTGGTAAAAATTATGATGCAATTTTATTGTAAAAATATCATTATACGAGATCATTCATGTAATTTCTGAAATTAAAATCAGTGATAAAAGACGCCGTTTTGAGACTTTTTCTTTTTTCTGTTTAGCCTCTGGAACCACCGTAAGGTGGTATTACTTCAGAGGATGATATACGAATGTAAATGAAGTGTAGTCTTGTACCGTTTAAGGTCGACCATTCCTGAGATGTGTGGAACAGCAAAGAACACCGGTATCCATCATGTATTCAAATTTGTATAAAAGAAATTACCTTTACTAGGATTTAATCCTTAATATTCCCGACTTTGAAATCAGCTAATTTGCGATAACGAATTCACAATTAGATTAACCTGCTGGGTTCCATTTTGAGACTATTGATAACATTAAAGTAAATTCATCAAGGACCTTAAAGGTCATTTTAAATTAAGCTATCCAGGACTGCTGGGAAAAGTGGAAAAACTTCTGGGAAAGTCTATGAATAGAGAAAGGGAGTACTTTGAATAGAACAAGGACCGATAATGTATAAAATTAATAATAAAGATTAAAAAAATAAATTTCGGTTATATTTTGAACCGAAAGTGTGTTTAAATAAAACAAAAAAAAAAATTAAAAATGAAAAAATCGCTATTTTTTAATATTTTTTGCTCTTCCGCCTCCAAAAATCACCTTCTAAGATTTTGTTTTTTGATTTTTCTACGTTTAATTTTTTTTAAATGGAAGAAACTAATTAATATTCACAAAAAATTACTAATAAAAAGTTACCAAAGATTTCTTTGGTGGTAAGGAGAATTAAATTATGATCAACTTTTATGGAATATTTTTACCATAAATATGTTATTTAAAATTTAAATAATATTAAAAGTTTATAAAAACCAAAAAAGTATAAAATAAATTTAAAAAAATCGATATTTTAATAAAATTGAGTGGAATCCGTACCTCAGTATTGTTTTTTTTTGGGGGGGTGAGGGTGGCGAAAAACGTTTTCGCGTTATCATCGCCCGGGAAAAAACTACAACAAAAAAAGCTCCTCCCCAGATATAAAAAAAATACCTTAATATTGCCCAAAAGTATTTTTATATATTTTTTTTGGATCGCTTGCACTACTATTAAGTCTAGAAAGACATTCAAAAAATTCCCTTCAGTACGCCAGAAGGCGGAGGTAGATTTCACCGGTGCTAAGTAGCGGATAGGAAAGATTTTCATCGTAAAGTTAAGAAAAATTTTTAATTTACTCAATACAACAATGGTTGCATGTGAAATAAAGTTTCACGTGTTTAGCATACGACAAGCCCTATATTCTTACAATTCCAGCAAAATTTTGATCATCCCTTGCCGTAAGGGTTGGTCATATCAAAATTAGTTTCTGACAAAAGTTTTAGGTAATGTTTAAAGGACTAACGACCACTTTAAACCGATTCGGTACTCTACCTATTAAGGGAGGTACAATTTCTTTTGTGGTTCAAAACCCCATTTTTTCCACCCTCTTGGGCCAATGGTTGGTGATATCAAGAAACTTTACTAAGGTAAGTTTTAGGCTCTTACTCAAAGAATACTTCTTTCTTTTTCCTGTTTAGCCTCCGGTAACTACCGTTTAGATAATTATTCAGAGGATGAATGAGGATGATATGTATGAGTTTAAATGAAGTGTAGTCTTGTACATTCTCAGTTCGACCATTACTGAGATGTGTGGTTAATTGAAACCCAACCCACCAAAGAACACAGGTATCCACGATCTAGTATTCAAACCCGTGTAAAAATAACTGGCTTTACTAGGACTTGAACGCTGTAACTCTCGACTTCCAAATCAGCTGATTTGGGAAGACGCGTTAACCACTAGACCAACCCGGTTACTCAATGAATACTAGGAACTTTAAACGAATTCGATATTTTACTAAATAGGAAGCTTATAACGATATTTTGTTTTTTCGAAAAAGCTTTTCCATTTCTACCCCCGTGGTCCGATTTTAATGAACTCAACCGATATTTTGGGTCGTTATATATTATGTATCAATCTGAAAGTGATTGGCGGAAAATTACGGCAGTTATTGTATCCACAAGAAAGTGAAATATATATATGTATATATGATTATAAAGAACAATTTAGATTCGGAGTAACAGTACAAGGTGAAAAGATAAAGATGCTACGATTCGCTGATGATATAGTAATTCTAGCCGAGAGTAAAAAGGATTTAGAAGAAACAATGAACGGCATAGATGAAGTCCTACGCAAGAACTATCGCATGAAAATAAACAAGAACAAAACAAAAGTAATGAAATGTAGTAGAAATAACAAAGATGTACTACTGAATGTGAAAATAGGAGGAGAAAAGATTATGGAGGTAGAAGAATTTTGTTATTTGGGAAGTAGAATTACTAAAGATGGACGAAGCAGGAGCGATATAAAATGCCGAATAGCACAAGCTATACGAGCCTTCAGTAAGAAATATAATTTGTTTACATCAAAAATTAATTTAAATGTCAGGAAAAGATTTTTGAAAGTGTATGTTTGGAGTGTCGCTTTTTATGCAAGTGAAACTTGGACAATCGGAGTATCCGAGAAAAAAACGTTAGAAGCTTTTGAAATGCGGTGCTATAGGAGAATGTTAAAAATCAGATGGGTGGATAAAGTGACAAATGAAGAGGTATTGCGGCAAATAGATGAAGAAAGAAGCATTTTGAAAAATATAGTTAAAAGAAGAGGCAGACTTATAGGCCACATACTAAGGCATCCTGGAATAGTCGCTTTAATATTGGAAGGACAGGTAGAAGGGAAAAATTGTGTAGGCATGACACGTTTGGAATATGAAAAACAAATTGTTAGGGATGTAGGATGTAGCGGGTATACTGAAATGAAACAACTAGCACTAGATAGGGAATCTTGGAGAGCTGCATCAAACCAGTCAAATGACTGAAGACAAAAATAAAAATATATATATATAATTGAAACTATGAAAAAGAAGCGAATTTCTTTCTGTGCACATTTGTTAAGATAACGGCAAGATAGGATTACTAAGAGAATTATCGATCAATTTTGGTCTTTAAAAAATCTGCCATTATGGATCAATTAACGAAGATATGCAAAAATTAAATTTGACTTACGAAGATTTACTTAATAAATCCGAAAAATTAAAATTTGTTATTAAAGATCCGAATACCGACGACTTTATACCATATAAAGAACTTTTAATTATGACAAAAAGGGTTTATTTAGAAGAGGATCGTAAAGCAAGATCATTAAGAATGACTAAATATTGGGAGAAAGTAAAAGCTAAGAACTTAAAGGCCAAAAGATCGGTAAAAAAGACTTGAATTATTCTGACTAAAGTGGTTCTTTGCGGTCTTAAAAGTAAATAATAATAATAATATTATAAACGTATAGATAACATTTTTAACTGACGGTAGTTTTGGGTTCTGGGGGATGTAAAACGTGAAGATAAGTCAAAATTTTTCTAAAGTCGAATCATTTAAAGTTATCGAATCCGTTTAAAGTTCCTACTATTCTGTGGAAAAGGGCCTAAAACTTATCTAAGTAAATTTTTTTAATATCACAATCACATTTCCAGGAGGTGGAAAAAATGGGGTTTTGAAAACAAAAAAAAAAAATCAAATCTCCCTTAATAGGCAAAGTATGGAATCGGTTTAAAGTCCGCTAAATATTATCTAATACTTTTATTTGAAACAGTTTTTGATATAACCAACCCTTACGGCAAGGGATGACCAAAATTTTGGTGGAATTGTAAGAAGATGAAACTTGTCGTATGCTAAACATATGAAACTTTTTTCACATGCAACCATTGTCGTATTGAGTAAATTTGATGTTTTTCTTAACTTTAAGGTGTAAATATTTTTTATTCCCTACTTAACATCGATGAAATCTTCCTCCGCCTTCTGACTTGCCAAAAGCGATTTTTTGTTGGTTTTTGAGAACAGTTTAGATGTAAAATAAAAAAAAAAAAAAAATTATAATTAGGTAACATTGAAGCGTAAATAGATATTGTATTATATTTTTAAACACAAGTTTTTCTTGAATTATAATTTCGAGTCAATGACCTGCTCACATCCTGTTAATGAAAATTATACGATAGCTACAAAATAATTACAAAAAAAAAAAAATAAAAAATAAAAAACTTCAGGATATCATTTATTATTAAAGAACTGTATCATTTAATAGACAATTTTATTGTACCATAAATTTTGATGTCGCAATTTTTTTACGAATAATATCTATTTATTGTATAGATAATTAAATTTGTATCAATAAATGTTTATTAATTTTGTTTTTATTTTGACAATAATACCTTTGTGTTCTGTTTACTAAATCATAAAAAGAATTTTACTTTAACAACATAATTTATTTGAATTTTAATCCATAAAATGTTGATTTATAGACAATAATTTTATTACTGTTTAATAGGAGAGTAGCATGAAAAAATATTTATGAATCATGACAAAAAATTTTAACTAGATGTTATATAAATTATACGACCAAATTCTTAATAATACAGGGTGTCCGATATAAAATGCAACCCAACCTTATATTGGTAGGTATTTAAATAATAAAAAGGCATGTGTAAATGTAAATGTAATTTTTATTATTACCATCCATTAGCTTAAATTTAGAGTAAATGTTGGAAGTGGCCGCCATCTTCTTGAATAGAAGCGTTTCTTGCAACTTTTTTCATAGTTTGTGGCTGGATATTTAATACAGCTTGTTAAATATTGACTTCCAATCGTTCAAGTGTTCGTAGTTTGTTGCTGTAGGCTTTTTCTTTGAGGTAATCCCGTAGAAAAAAATCCGCCGCAATCAAATCTGGAGATCTTGGTGGCCACAAGCCTCGACCGATAACAAGATTACCAAAGAATTCTTCAACGAAATCAGAAGTTGAACCTGCGTACTGCGCTGTCGCACCGTCATGTTGTAGCCGGCAATGTCTGTCTTCCTCTTCCAAGAGTGCGATGAACTGAAATAAAATATCCTGATATCGTTCTGCATTAATGGTGTACTCGAAAAAAATAGGACCGATTATTTTCTTCCACGATATTGCGCACCACACGCCCGACTTCTGCGGGTGTAATTGTTTTTCGTGTTAAACGTGGGGATTTTCAGCGCTCCAAATTCTACTGTTTTGGCTGTTTACGTAGCCATCCGAATGAAACTGTGCTTCATCTGTGAAAAATAACGAATCCATAACATTAATTCCCTCGCGCACAAATCGACGGAACCGTTGACAATATTGTAGCAGTTTTTCTTTGTCGGGCTCAAGAAGTTGATGAACCGTTTGAATGCGATAAGGACGTGATTGATTGCAATCGTTTGGTCGCCCGATGAACAGTCGATTTAGACAAATTAATTTCAGCAGACAAACGTCTGATCGATTTATTTGGCGAGGCGAGTAATCGGTCTTTGATTTCAGCGACTGTATCTGTATTCAACACTGACGCACATCTTTTGTGTTCCTTTTTATTAACAGAACCGGTCTCTCTAAATTTTGCGACTGACCTTAATACTGATGTTTTGTTAGGAGCCGGTTTATCTGGGTACTTATGGCGAAACAAATCTTGCACTGCAATCGCTGATTTCGTACTGAAGTACGACTCGACAATGAAAACACGTTCATTTAGCGAAAACACCATCTTGTCTCTAGCAATACACTGAACATTATGATTACATTGTTGTTACTATCGGTAGTGTTCTACTGCGTCGCCGTGATGTTCAGATGTTGGACGAGTCCATTTCAGTAACGAGTAGGGGAGTAAGCTTGACTTTTGAAATTTCATGGATGAGTGATTGATGGGTTGCGTTTTATATGGGACGTTCTGTATATATATTTTATTTCTTCATTAAAAAAAATATCTTTGTCTCAGGATTCAAAAGTCCTCTTTTTTTTTAAAAAAAAAGAGAAAACGTGGAAATTATTTAACCATGTTCGTATTTTTGGTTACAATTTTTTGTTTTAATGAAAACTTTAACTTTCAACAGCAATCTCAATAAGAAATACTCCGCGTTTGGGAATCGAATCAAGGTCCTCGAAAAACAAAAAAAACGAGCGGAAAAAAAGAACTACAAGAAAGCTTCTTTACTATTAAGCTTCTTTCATAAGAAGCTTAACAGTAATCGTTACGCTTATTATGAAAGGTCACAATTTCGTTCACTAAAAAAAAAAAAAAAATTGATGTGGACACCACATGACTACCTTTTACTCCTATTAAATTACATATACACATATTTTTAAAATGAAAAATACGTAAAATTTTATTTCTTTAATAACTTCTGATATTTAAAAAAAAATATTTTATTGAATTATTATTTATCGTAAAACATTTTTACTATCAGAGATTAATAAATCAACATATTTAAATTAAAAAAAGAAAGAAGAAAGAAGCATTTGGAAAAATATAGTTAAAAGAAGAGACAGACTTATAGGCCACATACTAAGGCATCCTGGAATAGTCGCTTTAATATTGGAAGGACAGGTAGAAGGGAAAAATTGTGTATGCAGGCCACGTTTGGAATACGTAAAACAAATTGTTAGGGATGTAGGATGTAGAGGGAATACTGAAATGAAACGACTAGCACTAGATAGGGAATCTTGGAGAGCTCCATCAAACCAGTCAAATGACTGAAGACAAAAAAAAATTAATATTAATATTAATCAGATTTTTATTTTAAATCTTCTGGACCATCGCTAGGTATTATTTCAGAGAACGAGATGAATGACAATTTTTGTAGCGTGTGAACCTGGGTTGTTCTCATTAAAGGCCAAGACACTACTACTCCATCCACGGAGGCCGGTAGATGTAATAAATATGGTTATTACCAACATAAAATTCAATTATTTTAAATGTCGATTGCCCAGTCGATTGCAATCAAAAAGGGAGGTGCATAACTGGATGTTACAGCAGTCCTAAATACAAAATTTCAATATTCTACGGCTAATTGTTTTTGAGAAAATGTAAAAGCTAAAACAAGATAGGCTTTGGAAATAAAATTATTCTAAGATCATGTTTAAAAAAAAAAATTATTTTCGTAAGGAAATTATTTCTAATTCTGAAAAAAAATAACTATAGTGACCTTTTTATATAAAAAAATTAAACCAATATAAGGCACCCAAAATCCATATTACTGTAGATAAGAATGGGAAGGTACGGGCTTCGGGACACCAATTTCAATCATATTGTGTGTATGCAAAGTACACTGTTTACGAGTCTTCATTACAAAATACAAACACGCAATATTCAGTTATACTCAAGAAAAATGGTCCTAAACATTTTTTTACATTTATATTAGTTTATATATTAAATTTGTTTCACGACGCCGAAATAGCTATGTGGTGTAAGTGTGAACGTGTCGGATCTTTAACCATACACACATCGGTTCGAATCCGACTTCATTAACATATATTTTGTTTTAAATTTAAATATATTGATTTATTAATAATTATTAACCTCTGATTGTAAAATTTATGAATTAAAATGAAAAGTACTAAAGGTTTATCTCGCTTATAACTTCTGATATGTTTTCATATTTTTTTAATTATTATTGTATTATTACTTATCGTAAAATATTTTTACAATCAGAGGTTAATTTTTTATTTTGATAAACCAATATATTTAAATTAAAAAAAAAGAAGTTAAAATAATAAAGGTATATAAGTCGGATTTGAAACGATGTGCCTTCCCCTTGTAAGATCCAAATATTTAATTAATTATAATTTTATTTGGCTGTAACTCTAGAACCAATGAAAATAAGTACTACTTATGATATATCGTTGAAAAGATCTCAACGAGAGCATACTACTACAGTTAAGAAAAAGTCTAAAATCAAAATCTTTTAGATTTTAACCTTTTATGAACATTTTCGGTTCAGTCGATTGAAATCAAAAGAGGACGTTCACAACTATGTTACAACAATCTTAAACCCAAAATTACAATTTTCTACGCCTAATAATTTTTAAGTTATCCGACATATATACGTACAGATATCACGCCCAAACTAATCAAAATGGATGCAGTGATGGTCAAAATGGATATTTCTGTTGAAATCTGAAAAACTGAAATTTTTCGCGATCACAATACTTCCTTTAAACTTCGTACAAGGAAGTAAATACGCATTAATCAATATTTAACGTTAGATTCGATTGATTTTATAAAATTTTGCAAATTTAGCTTTTTGTGGAAAAAAATTGTTTTTTGAAAAATATATTTACTTTTTTATCAATATTTTGTTTATTTTTAATCTTATGAAAAAATACCACAATTAGAAACTAAGACAATTTTTCATAAAAAATGAGCAAAATAAGGAAATTTTGAATTATTTATTAATTTAACCGTTTATTATTGTTGTATACGAGAAGGTACCAACCATATTATATAAGCGTATATTGTATACGGTTTCCAAGCTACTCTACCATGTCGCGATTTTGTGACTTATTATAGAATTCGCTAGCACCCTTAGTTTTGCTTGTAGAAAAAAGTACCCGAGAGGTTTTTTATGTAAAATTTTCTCAGCTATCTATTAGTGCTTTTTTTTTACATACAATTAAAAATAAAGCCGCTATTGTCTAAAAAATAAAACCTTTTCCTTAATTTGTTAATAAAAAAATGAAATAGTTATTCGTTCATATCCGCTAGGGCACACCTTTATTCTACATAATTTTCTGAATCCATACTAATAATATATTTTTTGTAGTGAACTTTTTAAAGGTCAAGGCCCTTTTGAGTATCCAGTGACTCAGCTATTAGTGAAAATAAAGAAAAAATTTCATATAAATATAGGTTTGGAAACGCTTCGTTAGCGAGTATCGGATGGCGAAATATTTCGCTTTGATTACTGAGCCGTCGGTAAAATATATCCAGACTGTAATTCTTGAGACGTAAATTAAGGGGTAACTTTTGTGGTTTTATATAGTACTAGCTCCCATTCGCAGCTTCGCTCGCGCTATATGGTTACTTGCGTTTCCCGTGGTGGTCAATCTTTTTATTTTATATTTATTAGTCAAGTAACCGAAGGCAGGTGCAGTCAATCAGATATACAGTAACGGTGGCATATCGAATTTCCCGTTGCTCAGTTGTTTCAGTCGAGCGGGATTGAACTGTGCGTATTCGGTCGCTCAGTTGTTTCACTCGAACGGGATCGGGGTGTGTGTATTCGGTCGCTTTCCAATCTTGAATGTCTTTCGTCTTCAGTCTCTGCCGCACGAACAGTTTTCATCATACGTGCTTTTTTTTATTTCTCCCCATCGAAGAATGTCTTTTAGCCATGGTATGAAGTTTTGAAAAAAGATCACAGAGTTTAAAAGATTGCAGTTAAATACTTGACACACTTTAAATTAGTAACAGACACATGATAAACAAAAGCGGCTATTTATTTATGTTTTTAAACAGCTGTAAAAAATTGTAAATGAATGAATCGTAAAAATTACATATGCATTTGCGCTAAATCAATTGAAACTTTGGAATAACTGTACGTTAAAACCTCAGCCTTTTTCAAAATTAATCGATTTAAAAAAATGTTAGCTAAAAATTAAATTTTTCTTGAAAATCAAAGTCATTTTGAAAATTAAATAAGCTTTATGGAAGAAATAAAGTGTTTTAAATTTCGTTATGTCAGAGGTCCAAAAAATTAGCCTATGTTCACCGCAGGGCTTCAAAGTGTAGGTGTGCAACATTTTAGACAAATCTGTCCGGTAGATCTCGAGTTAAGTTGGAACAGCCAGACAAACAAACATTGATTTTAATATTTATATAGATAATTATTTTAATTAAGATAGATAGATATATATTTTAATTTTTAAAATATATATATAATTATTAACGTCTGATTGTAAAAAAACATTTTATAATAAATAATAATTCAATAACAATAAAAAAAAATGAAAAAAATAAGAAGTTATTAGTGTGAAATAAAATTTTATGTACTTTTCATTTTAATTCAAAAATTTTTACAAAGGTTAATAATTATTAATAAATTAATATATTTAAATTAAAAAAAAAAGAAAAAAGATATGTATGAAGTTGGATTCGAACCGATTTCTCCGTGTTTACACATCCGATACGTTCTCATTTACACCACATAACTACTAGACCGATATGAACCAAATTATACCATAACCATAAATTATTATAAAATGCTGATACGGACACCACAAAAAAAAAATGTGATGTCCACCACAATGCAAATGTGTAATTGTCCACCTTATTAAAGAATTGGAGGATCGTATCTCACTTTCAAATGAAACAAATTTAAATGAAATACAGCAAAAAATGTGTATATATAATTTATTAGACGTACAAAGAAGTCGTGAGGTGTCCAGATCAGATTTTTTATAAATTATTTTATAAAATCTATTTCTTTTCTACTGTGCGGGCGGCCAGCGGATAAATGTGTAAAGCCGTTCGGTTATTTTTATATTTTTTTCAGATTATTATCGGAATTTGATTAAAAATTATAGGGAATCATTCCGAATGTGTACTGTTTTGTTAAAAAAATTATCAAATCGGTTTACTAACGTCGACAGTAATCCGTAACATAATTAAAAAAAAAAAATTGTGGAATTAATAACTTCCTTTATTTAAGTTGGTTAAAAAAAAAGTTATATAACGTATAATTAACATTAGACATAAATGAATGTAAATGAAAAAAACAGTTAGATAAATAAAATAAAAAAGAAAAGTTTATTTTTATTTACATATTTTGAAATTATATATTGTAAAAAAAATTATAAAGATTTTTTTTATCTCTTTTTTAAAAATAATATAAAATGCGTAAAATAACATTTAAATATGATACCGAATAACAGATTGTGTTTGTTTTTAACAGTTAAGAAAGATCCAGTAATCGTGATGTCCGGTTATTAGAGACTTTATAATATATTATAAAATAATGTATACATCAATTTAATGTCCCTGAATATGTATATAAAAATCCCTTTATTTTATTATTATAATACAATAAAGATTTCTGTAATATAATGCTATTAATCAGATTTGTGACCTTGTCTAAAAAAAAAATGGTGTGAATTAAAAAAAAATCCTAATTATTATGTAATAAGGAACTTCAATGATAGGTTACGTTTCATAAAAATTTAATAGAAATCTTAAAAAAAAAAAAAAACAACAAAAACAATGCGTAACAGACATGGTATATATTAGTATTGTACAATTAAATGAAATCCCGGTAGTTAAAAACAATATACATCCAATTATATGAATAGGAAATTCGTTCATTATATACTATTTTTATTTCTTTTTTTTGTTATTGATAAAGGGGGAATACCAACGCTCCAGAAGGGGCAGTATCGGATTCGCGGCATGTTCCGCTAATTGTTATTAAATTAGCGAATATGTTCCTGCGCCCTATCGACTAAATTTAACCACCTAACCAACTCCATCACCCCAGTAAAGCGGTAAAGCATTACTCAGTCCCGGGGAGTGCCTTTGAGATCGAGGGATCAAGAATTCCCGTGCTTCATCGTCATCCTCCATCCACTTAAGTGCAGACAAAAGACGGCTCCGCAGGAGGCTGTTCATCCCCTCTCACTCATCCGTGTCGGTTTTCACCTCATTCGTGTCTAGAGGTCTTTACAAAGACTGTTCCTGGAAATTCAATCCTGATCTTACTGCTTGTCGAAAATCAGCTATTTGGCCTGAATCCCAAATCCTGTACTCTTCCTCCTTAGTTTTGAGGATTTATAGAACAATTCCTGGATTTATAGAACTGAAATTAAAATAGATAAAAATAAAAATTTTACTAGCCGATCAGGCCAGTCAGGGGTGTTCCCCCCTGGACCCCCGCTGTGTTCATTATTCTCACAGTTGCAAGAATAATACTAATAAATAATAATTAAAGCCTGAGAAGCTCTCTTTCCTTCAACATTTCTCTCGTTCTTGACGTAGAAAAACCTGTTATAAACGAATATTTGGTTCCCCTTTTCGTTACCCTAAAATATATCTAGAAAGGATCAAGGTAGAGAGCTGAAAATTGGATACGTTAAAAAACGCATAATCTAATTAATAATTTTATATCGAAAAACAAAATCAAAAACTATATTAAGTCATCATCCAAGAGGAAAAATTAAAAATTTCACCTCAAAGGAAGCTAGGCCTCGATCTATGGCTTAAAAGTTTTCCTGGAATAATAAAAAAATTTTCCTGAAAATTTGAAAGGTCGGTTGGTTCTTGCGTGATGCTACTGCAAACAAAGGAACAAACAGGCGAACGTTATACATACAGAGTGTTTTGGAATATATTCCCTCATCTTCAGGTACTGATTCAGGACAACTAAATGAGCAAAATAATTAATATTGACATGGTGCACCGTAATGCAAGCTGATAATTTTTCAACTGTTTCCTTTGCTAAATTAAAAAAAAAAGATAAGGTGATAATGCAACGTGATAAGGGGATAAGGTAATGCAAGGTGATAATTTTTATCACCTTGCATTACGGTCCGCAAGCGGTACTGACGGTTTAATTGTGTGCAATAACTCTATTTTTTGTCGACGTGATGTTTACAAATAATTTTGTTAAAAATAAAATTCTTGATAAATTTTATAAGTAAACATTTGATCAAACGAATAATTACAAAGATATTAAAGATTAAAAAATTAAAACGGGCGCCATTTTGAAATTTCTGAAGGTGATTTTTATTCAAAATTTTACTTCCTTGTACGAAGTAAATGAAGTATTGTAATCGCAAAAAATTTCGGTTTTCAGATTTCAACGGAAATATCCATTTTCATCATCCCTGAATCCATTTTGACTAATTTCGGCGTGACGTCTGTACGTATGTATCTAGCATAACTCAAAAATGATTAGCCTTAGGATGTTGAAATTTTGGATTTAGAACCGTTGTAACATCTAGTTGTGCTTCTCCCCTTTTGATTGTAATCGACTGGACCAAAGTGTCAAAAAAGGCCCAAAATCCAAAAATTTGGATTTTGGTCTTTTTCTTAACTGTAATAAGCCTTCATTGAAAGATTTTCAACGATACATCATAAGTGGTACTTATTTTCACTGGTTCCAGAGTTATAGCCAAATAAATTTTTAATTAATGGAAATATTTGGATCTTAAAAGGGCAGGCACATCGGTTTGAATCAGAATTCATCTCCTTTTTGTTTAATTTAAATATATTGATTTATTAATAATTTTATCCTCTGATAGTAAAAAGGTTTTACAATAAATAATAATTCAATAATAAAAATATAAAAAAATATGAAAAAATATCACAAGTTATAAATGAAATAAAATTTTATGTTCTTTTCATTTAAAAAAAAAAAGTGTATATATAACTAATAGGCGTAGAAAGAAGTCTTTCAAATCAAAATTAAAAGAGGAAGTCTTTTGATTGCAATCGAGTGAACCAAAAGTGTCCAAAAAAGCCCAAAATCACCCAAAAATTGGATTTTGAACTTTTTCTTAACTGCAACAATAAGCTGTCATTTAGAGCTTTTCAAAGATATATCATGTGGTACTTATTTTCATTGGTTCCAGAGTTGTAGCCAAATAAAATTTTAATTAATGAAATATTGGATCTTACAAGGGGAAGGCACATAGGTTCGAATCAGACTTCATCTCCTTTTTTTTAACTTTTTTTTTTTTAATTTAAATATATTTATTTATTAATAATTATTAACATCCGATTGTAAAAACGTTTTATAATATATAATTCAATAAAAACAATTAAAAAATTATGAAAAAAAAAAATAAACATTATTAATGAAATAAAATTTTATGTACTTTTCATTTTAAAAGAATGTTATATAAAATTTAACAGGCGTACAAGGAAGTAATGTTGTGTCCAGATCAGGTTTTTAAACAAATGAATGGATTGCAAAAATGTCGAGAATAAGTTATTTCATTTATTTTTTTAACAGTAAAATTAGATATTTTAAAACGTTTATTTTATTTTTATTAGACTTATTCACATGAATATTTATAGAATTAAATTTTTTGTACAGGTGTTTTTAATAAATATTACGCATTTATTAGGCATTTAACAAACTTATTCTAATGAAAACCTAAAAAAATCTGATGTGGACAACTAATGAGTTTATTGTACACCTATTAAATTTCATATACACATTTTTTTTTTAAATGAAAAGTACATAACATTTTATTTCATTAATAACTTCTGAAATTATTTGATATTTTTTTTTTTATTGTGATTACTGAATTATTATTTATTATAAAACATTTTTACAATCAGATGTTAATAATTATTAATAAATCAATATATTTAAATTAAAAATAAAAATTAAAAAAAAAAAAAGTAGATAAAGTCTGATTCGAACCGATGTGCCTTGCTCTTGTAGCAACCAAATATTTCATTAATTAAAATTTTATTTGGCTACAACTCTGGAACCAATGAAAATAAGTACCATCTATGATATATCGTTGAAAAGCTCTCAATGACAGCTTACTGTTGCAGTTAAGAAAAGGTCCAAAACCCAAGAGCTTTCTGGACACTTTTGATGCAGCTGGTTTCAATCAAAAGGGAATGTGGACAACTATATGTTACAACAGTTCTAAATCCAAAATTTCATCATCCTACGGCTAATCGTTTTTGAGTTATGCGAGATATATACGTAAGTACAGACGTCACGCCGAAACTAGTGAAAATTGATTCAGGGATGGTTAAAATGAATATTTCCGTTGAAATCTGAAAACCGAAATCTTATACGATCACAATACTTCCTTTACTTTGTACAAGGAAGTAAAATAAGACTGAAAATATTATTTTAAAATATCATTACAACAGAGCTAAATCTTTTTTTTTAATTTAAACCGGAAATCCGCCCTTCTGACGCACTTACTACGACAGTTTTTTAGTATTGGAATAAGAAAGTTTATATAAAAATGGGACAAGTCTTTAAATATAATAGGGGATTATGTTAAAATATTTAATTTATTGTAATTGAATAAATACCATTTCTACAGCTGTTTAATTATTAAATGACCTTCACTGAAGTTTTTTAAAAATTAACTCCAATAATATTTTATACAATATCCGTTTATACGATATAATATTTTATCTCATAATATCCGTATCGCGATCACAATACTTCCTTTACATTGTACAAAGAAGTAAAAACGTTTTTCGGTCAACAAAATTTTCAGTTTTACTTAAGATATCTACTAGACATACAGTTCTGAAATCTACATTATTACATTTTTCAGATCAAAAACCATAGGAAACCATTAATTTCGTTTCTCTATTACTTTCCTAAAAGTTTCAGTACGACCTCATTTCACCGGTAGAGCTGAATTCCGGACAAAATTTTTCGGTAGCCGTGATTTGCTGACGAAGCGTTTCCAGACTAGTGTTTTAGTTTTTTCATTATTTTAATTGAGAGAATCATACCTTTGAAATATTTTGATTTCCTGGTAGGACACTTTGTGTATATATATATATACAGAGTGCCCCATATAAAACGCAACCCAACCTTATATTGGTAGGTATTGAAATAATAAAAAGGCATGTGTAAATGTAAATGTAATTTTTATTATAACCATCCATTACCGTACATTTAGAGTAAATGTAGGAAGTGGCCGCCATCTTCTTGAATAAAAGCTTCAATTCTTTTTACAGCGTTTCTTGCAACTTTTTTCAAAGTTTGTGGCTGGATATTTAATACAGCTTGTTCAATATTGATTTTCAATCGTTCAAGTGTTCGTGGTTTGTTGCTGTAGGCTTTTTCTTTGAGGTATCCCCGTAGAAAGAAATCCACCGCAGTCAAATCTGGAGATCTTGGTGGCCACAAAGCTCGACCGATAACACGATTTACCAATGAATTCCTCGACGAAATCAGAAGTTGAGCCTGCGTAGTGCGATGTCGCACCGTCATGTTTGAAGCCAGCAATGTCTGTCTTCCTCTTCCAAGAGTGCAATGCACTGAAATAAAATATCCTGATATCGTTCTGCATTAATGTTGTACTCGAAAAAATAGGACCGATTATTTTCTTCCGCGTTATCGCGCACCACACGCTCGACTTCTGGGGGTGTAATTGTTTTTCGTGATAAACGTGGGGATTTTCAGCACTCCAAATTCTACTGTTTTGGCTGTTTACGTAGCCATCCAAATGAAACCAAATGAAAAATAACGAATCCATAACGTTAATTCTCTCACGCAGTAATCGACGGAACCGTTGACAATATTGTAGCCGTTTTTCTTTGTCGGGCTCAAGAAGTCGATGAACCGTTTGAATGCGATAAGGTCGTAATTGTAATCGTTTGGTCGCCCGATGAACAGTCGATTTAGACAAATTAATTTCAGCAGACAAACGTCTGATCGATTTATTTGGCGAGGCAAGTAATCGGTCTTCGAGTTCAGCGACTGTATCTGTATTCAACACTGACACAGATCTTTTGTGTTCCTTGTTATTAACAGAACCGGTCTCTCTTTTGCGACTGACCTTAATACTGATGTTTTGTTAGGAGCCGGTTTATCTGGGTACTTATGGCGAAACAAATCTTGCACTGCAACCACCGATTTCGTACCGAAGTATGACTCAACAATGAAAACACCATCTTGTCTCTAGCAATACACTGAACGTTATGATTGCATTCTTGTTACTATCGGTAGTGTTCTACTGCGTCGCCGCGATGTTCAGATGTTGGACGAGTCCATTTCAGT